>NC_058524.1:47233548-47536578 GCF_904849725.1 Hordeum vulgare subsp. vulgare
TGTTTTCCCTTCTCAAACCTTATGGGCCTTAGTGGGAACTTATTACAGCCCACTAGGGGCTGGTTTGTCTCTTCCCATAGCCCATGAGACCCCTTGGGGCGTGACACCCCTCTCGATGGTCCCCGTCACCCCTCCCGGCACTCCCGGTACACTACCGATGAGCCCGAAACTTTTCCGGTAATGCCCGGAAACTTTCCGGTAACCAAATGAGGTCATCCTATATATCAATCTTCATCTCCGGACCATTCCGGAAACCCTCGTGACGTCCGTGATCCCATCCGGGACTCCAAACAACATTCGGTAACCAACCATATAACTCAAATACGCATAAAACATCGTCGAACCTTAAGTGTGCAGACCCTGCGGGTTCGAGAACTATGTAGACATGACCCGAGGGACTCCTCGGTCAATATCCAATAGCGGGACCTGGATGCCCATATTGGATCCTACATATTCCGAAGATCTTTATCGGTTGAACCTCAGTGCCAAGGATTCATATAATCCCGTATGTCATTCCCTTTGTCCTTCGGTATGTTACTTGCCTGAGATTCGATCGTCAGTATCCGCATACCTATTTCAATCTTGTTTACCGGCAAGTCTCTTTACTCGTTCCGTAATACAAGATCCCGCAACTTACACTAAGTCACATTGCTTGCAAGGCTTGTGTGTGATGTTGTATTACCGAGTGGGCCCCGAGATACCTCTCCGTCATATGGAGTGACAAATCCCAGTCTTGATCCATACTAACTCAACGAACACCTTCGGAGATACCTGTAGAGCATCTTTATAGTCACCCAGTTACGTTGCGACGTTTGATACACACAAAGCATTCCTCCGGTGTCAGTGAGTTATATGATCTCATGGTCATAGGAACAAATACTTGACACGCAGAAAACAGTAGCAACAAAATGACACGATCAACATGCTACGTCTATTAGTTTGGGTCTAGTCCATCACATGATTCTCCTAATGATGTGATCCCGTTATCAAGTAACAACACTTGCCTATGGCCAGGAAACCTTGACCATCTTTGATCAACGAGCTAGTCAACTAGAGGCTTACTAGGGACAGTGTTTTGTCTATGTATCCACACAAGTATTGTGTTTCCAATCAATACAATTATAGAATGGATAATAAACGATTATCATGAACAAAGAAATATAATAATAACTAACTATTATTGCCTCTAGGGCATATTTCCAACAGTCTCCCACTTGCACTAGAGTCAATAATCTAGTTCACATCACCATGGGATTTCAACGAATCCAACACCCATATAGTTCTGGGGTCTGATCACGTCTTGCTCGTGAGAGAGGTTTTAGTCAACGGTTCTGAAACTTTCAGATCCGTGCGTTCTTTACAAATCTTTATGTCATCTTATAGATGCTGCTACTACGCGTTATTCGGAAATGCTCCAAATATCTACTCTACTATACGAATCCGTTTCACTACTCATAGTTATTCAGATTAGTGTCAAAGCTTGCATCGATGTAACCCTTTACGACGAACTCTTTAACCACCTCCATAATCGAGAAAAATTCCTTAGTCTATTTAGTTACTAAGGATAACTTTGACCATTGATCAGTGATTCAATCCTGGATCACTCTGTGTACCTCTTAACAGACTTGCTGCAAGGCACACATCAGGTGCGGTACTCAACATGGCATACTTTACAGTCTGCGGCTAAGGCATAGAAGACGACCTTCGTCTATTCTCTTTATTCTGACGTGGTCGGGTTTTGAGTCTTACTCAAATTCACACCTTACAACACAGTCAAGAACTCCTTCTTTGCTGATCTATTTCGAATTCCTTCAAAAACTTGTCAAGGCATGCATCTTGTCGAAACTTCTATTAAGCGTTTTGATCTATCTCCATAGATCGTGATGCTCAACGTTCAAGTAGCTCAATCCAGGTATTCCTTTGAAAAACTCCTTTCAAACAACCTTTTATGCTTCACAGAAATTCTACATTACTTCTGATCAACAATATGTCAACCACATATACTTATCAGAAATTCTATAGTGCTCCCACTCACTTCTTTGGAAATACAAGTTTCTCATAAACCTTCTACAAACCCAAAATCTTTGATCATCTCATCAAAGTGTATATTCCAACTCCGAGATGCTTGCACCAGTCCATTGAAGGATCGCTGGAGCTTGCATACTTGTTAGTATCTTTAGGATCGATAAAACCTTCTGGTTGTATCACATACAATGTTTGCTCAAGGAAACCATCGAGGAAACAATGTTTTGACATCCTATGTGCAATATTTCAAAAATAATGCAACAACTACTAACATAATTCTAACAGACTTTTAGCATCGCTACGAGTGAGAAAGTCTCACCATAGTCAACTGTTTGATCATGTCGGAAACATCTTTGCGACAAGTCGACCTTTTCTTAATAGTGACTTATCACCATCGTCGTCTGTCTTCCTTTTAAAGATCCATCTTTACTCAATAGTCCTATGACCATCAAGTAGTTCTTCCAAAGTCTACACTTTGTTTTCATACATGGATCCTCTCTCGGATTTCATGACCTCCAGCCATTTGTCAGAATTCGGGCCCACCATTGCTTTCTCCATAACTCGTAGGTTCACTGTTGCTCAACAACATGACCTCCAAGACAGGGTTACCGTACCACTCTGCAGTAGTACGTGACCTTGTCAACCTACGAGGTTTGTAGTAACTTGATCCGATGCTCGATGATCACCATCATCAGCTTTCATTTCAATTGGTGTAGGCGCCACAGGAACAACTTCCTACGCCCTGCTACACACTGGTTGAAGTGATGGTTCAATAACCTCATCAAGTTCTACCACCCTCCCACTCAATTCTTTCGAGAGAAACCTTTCCTCGAGAAAGGATCCGTTTCTAGAAACAAACACTTTGCTTTCGGATCTGAGATAGGAGATGTACCCAATTGTTTTGGATATCCTATGAAGATGCATTTATCCGCTTTGGGTTCGAGCTTATCAGACTGAAACTTTTTCACATAAGTGTCGAAGCCCCAAACTTTCAAGAAACGATAGTTTAGATTTCTCTAAACCTCAGTCTATACTGTGTCATCTCAACGGAAACACGCGGTGCCCTATTTAAAGTGAATGCGGTTGTCTCTAATGCATAACTCATAAACGATAGTGGTAATTCGATAAGAGACATCATAGCATGCACCATACCAAATAGTGCGTGGTTATGACATTCAGACACATCATCACACTATGATGTTCTAGGTGGCATGAACTGCGAAACAATTTCCACATTGTCTTAACTGCGTACCAAAACTCGTAACTCAGATATTCATCTCTATGATCATATCGTAGATTGTTTATCCTCTTGTCACGACGATCTTCACCCTAAAATAGCTTTGAACTTTTCAACATTTCATACTTGTGATTCATCAAGTAAATACTCTTGTATCTACTCAAATCGTCAGTGAAGTAAGAACCTAATGATATCCACTACGTGCCTTAGCACTTATTGGACTGCACACATCAAAAATGCATTACTCCCAACAAGTTACTCTACTTGTTTCATGTGGCATGTTTTGCATGTCTCAAGTGATTCAAAATCAAGTGAGTCCAAACGATCCATCATCATGGAGCTTCTTCATGCATTTTACACCAACATGACTCAAGTGGCAGTGCCACAACTAAGTGGTACTATCATTATTACTTTTTATCTTTTGGCACTAATATTATGAACATGTGTAACACTACGATCGAGATTCAATAAACCATTGAGGGTAATTATTCAAGCAAATAGAATAACTATTATTCTTTTAAATGAATAATCGTATTGCAACAAACACGATCCAATCATGTTCACGCTCAACGCAAACACCAAATAACAATTATTTAGGTTTAACACCAATTCCGATGGTAGAGGGAGCGTGCGACGTTTGATCATATCAACCTTGGAAACACTTCCAACATGTATCGTCACCTCGTCTTTAGCTAGTCTCCGTTTATGCCGTAGCTTTCATTTCGTGTTACTAATCACTTAGCAACCGAACCGGTATCCAATACCCTCGTGCTACTAGGAGTACTAGTAAAGTACACATCAACATCATGTATATCAAATATACTTCTTTCGACTTTTGCCAACCTTCTTATCTACCAAGTATCTAGAGTTGCTCCGCCTCAGTGACCGTTCCCCTCATAACTGAAGCACTTAGTCCCGGGCTTGGGTTTAATCTGGGGTCTCTTCATTAATGCAGCAACTGCTTTGCCATTTCACGAAGTATCCCTTCTAGCCCTTGCCTTTCTCGAAACTTAGTGGTTTTACTAACCATCAACTATTGATGCTCCTTCTTGATTTCTACTCTCGCAGTGTCAAACATCGCGAATCGCTCAAGGATCATTGTATCTATCCTTGATATGTTATAGTTCATCACGAAGCTCTCACAGCTTGGTGGCAGTGACTTTGGAGAACCATCACTATCTTATCTGGAAGATCAACTCCCACTTGATTCAAGTGATTGTCGTACTCAGATAATCTGAGCACACGCTCAACGATTGAGCTTTTCTCCTTTACTTTGTGGACAAAGAATCTTGTTGGAGGTCTCACACCTCTTAACAAGGGCACAAGCATGAAATCACAATTTCATCTCTTTAGAACATCTCTCATGTTCCGTGACGTTTCAAAACGTCTTCGGCGCCTTGCTTCTAAGCCATTAAGTATTTTGTACTGAACTATCGTGTAGTCATCAGAAACGTGTATGTCGGATGTTCACAACATCTACAGACGACGCTCGAGGTGCAGCACACCGAGTGGTGCATTAAGGACATAAGCCTTCTGCGCAGCAACGAGGACAATCCTCGGTTTTACAGACCCAGTCTGCAAAGTTTGCTACTATCAACTTTCAACTAAATTTTCTCTAGGAACATATAAAAAACAGTAGAGCTATAGCGCAAGCTACATCGTAATTCGCAAAGACCATTAGACTATGTTCATGACAATTAGTTCAATTAATCGTATTACTTAAGAACTCCCACTCAAAAAGTACATCTCTCTAGTCATTTGAGTGGTACATGATCCAAATCCACTATCTCAAGTCCGATCATCACGTGAGTCGAGAATAGTTTCAGTGGTAAGCATCTCTATGCTAATCATATCAACTATACGATTCATGCTCGACCTTTCGGTCTCATGTGTTCCGAGGCCATGTCTGCACATGCTTGGCTCGTCAAGCTTAACCTGAGTGTTCAGCGTGTGCAACTGTTTTGCACCCGTTGTATGTGAACGTTGAGTCTATCACACCCGATCATCACGTGGTGTCTCGAAACGAAGAACTGTCGCAACGGTGCACAGCCGGGGAGAACACAATTTTGTCTTGAAATTTTAGTGAGAGATTACCTCATAATGCTACCGTCGTTCTAAGCAAGATAAGGTGCATAAAGGATTAACATCACATGCAATTCATAAGTGACATGATATGGCCATCATCATGTGCTTCTTGATCTCCATCACCAAAGCACCGGCACGATCTTCTTGTCACCGGCGTCACACCATGATCTCCATCATCATGATCTCCATCAACGTGTCGCCATCGGGGTTGTCGTGCTACTCATGCTATTACTACTAAAGCTACGTCCTAGCAATATAGTAAACACATCTCCAAGCACAAACGTTAGTTTAAATACAACCCTATGGCTCCTGCCGGTTGCCGTACCATCGATGTGCAAGTCGATATTAACTATTACAACATGATCATCTCCTACATCCAATATATCACATCACATCGTTGGCCATATCACATCACAAGCATACCCTGCAAAAACAAGTTAGACGTCCTCTAATTGTTGTTGCATGTTTTACGTGGTGACCATGGGTATCTAGTAGGATCGCATCTTACTTACGCAAACACCACAACGGAGATATATGAATTGCTATTTAACCTCATCCAAGGACCTCCTCGGTCAAATCCGATTCAACTAAAGTTGGAGAAACCGACACTCGCCGGTCATCTTTGAGCAAGGGAGTTACTCGTAGCGATGAAACCAGTCTCTCGTAAGCGTACGAGTAATGTTGGTCCGAGCCGCTTCGATCCAACAATACCGCGGAATCAAGAAAAGACTAAGGATGGCAGCAAAACGCACATCACCGACCACAAAAAACTTTTGTGTTCTACTCGAGAAGACATCTATGCATGAACCTAGCTCATGATGCCAGTGTTGGGGAACGTCGCATGGGAAACAAAAAATTTCCTACGCGCACGAAGACCTATCATGGTGGTGACCATCTACGAGAGGGGATTTCCGATCTACGTAACCTTGTAGATCGCACAGCAGAAGCGTTAAGAAATGCGGTTGATGTAGTGGAACATCCTCACGTCCCTCGATCCGCCCCGCGAACCGTCCCACGAACCGTCCCGCGATCCGTCCCACGATCCGCTCCGATCTAGTGTCGAACGGACGGCACCTCCGCGTTCAGCACACGTACAGCTCGACGATGATCTCGGCCTTCTTGATCCAGCAAGAGAGACGGAGAGGTAGATGAGTTCTCCGGCAGCGTGACGGCGCTCTGGAGGTTGATGGTGATCTAATCTCAGAAGGCCTCCACCCGAGCTCCGCAGAAACGCGATCTAGAGGTAAAACCCATGAGGTATGTGGTCGGGCTGCCGTGGAAAAAGTTGTCTCAAATCAGCCCTAATACCTCAGTATATATAGGAGGGAGGGAGGGGAGGAGGCAGCCTCAAACCCTCAAGGTTTGGCCGAAATTTGAGGTGGAGGAGTCCTACTCCAATCCTACTTGGAGTAGGATTCCACCTTCCCACTTGGAAACTCTTTCCACCTTGTGTGTTTTCCCTTCTCAAACCTTATGGGCCTTAGCGGGAACTTATTACAGCCCACTAGGGGCTGGTTTATCTCTTCCCATAGCCCATGAGACCCCTTGGGGCGTGACACCCCTCTCGATGGTCCCCGTCATCCCTCCCGGCACTCCCGGTACACTACCGATGAGCCCGAAACTTTTCCGGTAATGCCCGAAAACTTTCCGGTAACCAAATGAGGTCATCCTATATATCAATCTTCGTCTCCGGACCATTCCGGAAACCCTCGTGACGTCCGTGATCCCATCCGGGACTCCGAACAACATTCGGTAACCAACCATATAACTCAAATACGCATAAAACATCGTCGAACCTTAAGTGTGCAGACCCTGCGGGTTCGAGAACTATGTAGACATGACCCGAGGGACTCCTCGGTCAATATCCAATAGCGGGACCTGGATGCCCATATTGGATCCTACATATTCCGAAGATCTTTATCGGTTGAACCTCAGTGCCAAGGTTTCATATAATCCCGTATGTCATTCCCTTTGTCCTTCGGTATGTTACTTGCCTGAGATTCGATCGTCAGTATCCGCATACCTATTTCAATCTCGTTTACCGGCAAGTCTCTTTACTCGTTCCGTAATACAAGATCCCGCAACTTACACTAAGTCACATTGCTTGCAAGGCTTGTGTGTGATGTTGTATTACCGAGTGGGCCCCGAGATACCTCTCCGTCATATGGAGTGACAAATCCCAGTCTTGATCCATACTAACTCAAGAACACCTTCGGAGATACCTGTAGAGCATCTTTATAGTCACCCAGTTACGTTGCGACGTTTGATACACACAAAGCATTCCTCCGGTGTCAGTGAGTTATATGATCTCATGGTCATAGGAACAAATACTTGACACGCAGAAAACAGTAGCAACAAAATGACACAATCAACATGCTACGTCTATTAGTTTGGGTCTAGTCCATCACATGATTCTCCTAATGATGTGATCCCGTTATCAAGTAACAACACTTGCCTATGGCCAGGAAACCTTGACCATCTTTGATCAACGAGCTAGTCAACTAGAGGCTTACTAGGGACAGTGTTTTGTCTATGTATCCACACAAGTATTGTGTTTCCAATCAATACAATTATAGCATGGATAATAAACGATTATCATGAACAATGAAATATAATAATAACTAATTACTATTGCCTCTAGGGCATATTTCCAACATCTTTGCGGATGTATTTTTCTTTTATTCCAAAAAAAAATCTCCGTAAATTTTCAGGACATTCCGGGAACTTTTATTTCTGCACAAAAACAACACCATGGCAATTGTGCTGAAAACAACGTTAGTCCGGGTTAGTTCCATTCAAACCATGCAAATTAGAGTCCAAAACAAGGGCAAAAGAGTTCGGAAAAGTAGATACGACGGAGATGTATCAAATCCCCCAAGCTTAAAGCCTTGCTTGTCCTCAAGCAACTCAGTTGACAAACTGAGAGAGACAAAAGAAAAACTTTGACGAACTCTGTTTGATCTTGTTGTTGCAACTATGTCTAACTCATAACCAGAATTTCAGCAACATCACAAGCAAACCACATAAGCAAATGACATCTAGGTCTCATGGTAAACTCATATCAATGGCATAATCAACTAGCGAGCAAATAATAATAAGCCTCAAACGTCAACACTTCAATCAAAACAACATGAAGCAGTACGAATAGATGGTATCTCGCTAGCTCTTTCTGAGACCGCAAAACATAAATGCAGAGCACCTTCAAAGAACAAGGTCTGACTAAACATTGTAATTCATGGCAATGAAGATCCAGTCATAGTCATACTCAACACAGTTAAAAGCAAAGCATAAAAATGACAGAGGTGCTATCTAATTGGTGCTTTTGTAAGAGGAGGATGACTCAACAGGAACATAAATAGATAGGCCCTTCGCAGAGGGAAGCATTGATTTGCAGAGGTGCCAGAGCTCAAGATTTGAAAACAGAGATAATAATTTTGGGTGGCATGCTTTCATTGTCAAAGCAATGACTAAGAGTTCTCAACCTCTTCCACGCTACACATGCTATAGGCAGTTCCCAAACAGAAAAGTAAAGTTTTGACTCCCCCACCACCAATCAATCACACTCCACGGCTAGCCGAATCCTCGGGTACCGTCCATACCAACATCAATCCTGGGGGAGTTTTGTTTGTAATTATCTTTTCGATTTGAGCATGGAACTGGGAATTCCAATTACCGACCCCTTTCTCGTGAATGATAGTGAATAAACACATATCGAGGATAACACGCCTAGCATGGAAGATACCAATAGCCCCTTGTCACCACATGAGCGGTTCGGGCATGCAAAACAGATTATTTCTTGAAGATTTAGAGAATGGCACATGCAAATTTACTTGGAACGGCAGGTAGATACCGCACATAGGTAGGTATGGTGGACTCATATGGTACAATTTTGGGTTTATGGAAGTGGATGCACAAGCAGTATTCCCGCTTAGTACAAGTGAAGGCTAGCAAAAGACTGGGAAGCGACCAACTAGAGAGCGACAACAGTCATCAAAATGCATTGAGAGTAACTAGCATTGAGTGCAAGCATGAGTAAGACATAAATCACCATGAACATGAACATCATAGAGGCTATGTTGATTTTGTTTCAACTGCATGCGTGAACATGCGCCAAGTCAAGCCACTTGAATCATTCAAAAGAGGATACCATCCTATCATACTACATCATAGTCATCTCAACATTCATGTTGGCAACCAAGACAAACCATTATAAGCTCCTAGCTAAGTAAGCATGGCATAAGCAACTATGATCTCTAAGCTGTCATTGCAAACATGTTTCTCTCACAACAAAGCTGAATCAGGCATGATGAGCTAGTCATATTTACAAAAACAAAATAGATCGAGTTCATACCAGCTTTTCCAGGCTCGGTCACTTCATCATATATCGTCATTATTGCCTTTCACTTGCACGACCGAATGATGTGAACAATAATAAGAGTGCTCGTGCATTGGACTAAAGCTGGAATCTGCAGGCAAACACAAAGGAGAAGACAAAGTAATATGGCTCTTTGAAAGCTAAACAAGTATGCATGCAAGAGCCACTAAACAGTGTAACCAATATCTTCTACCTTGACCCAAAGAAAAAAGAAAACTATCTACACGGGAAAGCTCCCAACAAGCAAAAGAAGAAAAAAAAATCTTTTTGGGTTTTCTCAAACTAGACAAACACACGAAAAGAAAACAAGAAAAAGAAAATAAAACTAGCATGGATGATACAGTGACAAAGTGTGAATACCAGCTAACAAAGTGAAAGCATAAGCAAGAATGTAAAGTCGGTGAGAACACGTACTCCCCCAAGCTTAGGCTTTTGGCCTAACTTGGTCTACTCCCAAGGATGGTCCTGGCGAAACCCAAAATCATAATGGGGGTTATACGGGAGTGCTGCAACCACTGCCGGAATAGCTGCCTCACGGAGACGAGCAGCCTTTGCCTCCCTCTCATACTCCTCTGCCTCTCCTCTAGTTATGTAATATCTCCGTTTTACCTAAAAGTCAAAGAAGGCAGGAGCAGGAAGGGTAATATGGAAAACACGTTGCCGGTTAAATATCAGATGGTATAGGAGGGATTCATCATCCCTCTCAAGGAACTGGTAGCATGTCAAAGCGACACGGTCAAGGAAAGCTGTATGGAGCGGGGGATCTCCCTCGCGGATGGGTATTCCAAGAAAATTTGTTATGCGAGTGGCATAGATCCCACCAAAGAAATCACCTTCAATAGCATTCTTATTCAGCCTCCTTGCTATAATAGCTCCCATGTTGAAGCTTTTGTCACCCGTCACTGCGCTCTTAAGGATACTAAGGTCGGGTGCGCAGAGGTGACAATTCTCAATCTTTCCATTAATGCATCTGCCTATGAACAGGGCAAAGTAATGCAAGGCAGGAAAATAAATACTCCCCATGGTAGCTTGCGTAATCTCTCTAGTTTCTCCAACCGTAATACCAGCGCAAAAATCTCTAACCAAAGATTTAGGAGGATCATTGAGGTTAGCCCAAATAGGTGTTTTGCAAATTCTACTGAAATCCTCTAAATCCATGGTATACGATTTATCATAGAGATCAAACAGTACCGATGGCTCACGGCCAGCTGAAAATTTGAATCTACGAACAAAAGAGGCAGTGAGAGCAACATACTGTTCACATTTATCACAGATGAATTCTTCGAGTCCGACATTGTGAACAAGTGCATCAAACTCATCTTTGAAACCTGCCTCAATCATAAATTCATCAAAAGGCCATTCACATGGTTGTACCTGCGCGTCCCTAGGTTGGTAAGGATCAGGCTCCCGAATCGCAAGACGGGGACCTCTCTTGCTTGAGGAACCACCATGAAAGTTTCTCCTGAACATCTTCCTTTTCTGAAATTTTCAGTGACCCAAAGGAAAGGTGAACAAGGTTCAACTAAACTCGTAGCAACTACTCCAACGAGTGCCTAGAGACCATATTACGCATCAAAACTACTTGGGACCAGCTAGAATCAGCATGCAAAGCTCAAGAACATGGTCACCAAGGCAGCAAAAATACGCGGAGTATAAGGCACTAGAGCAAAAACTAATTGGACCAATGGAGGAGTCACTTACCAAGGAGTAATTTCCCCAAAACGGTTCGGAGAATGGTGATTTGAGCAAAGAGATCAAAAATCCCAGCAAGAGGAGCAAGAACACGGGTTTGAGCTGGGAAACGATTTTTTTGGAGGCAGGAGAAGCGGATAAGAGCAAGAATGAGTGGAGGGGGTGCCTGTGGGCCCCACAAGCCTGGGTGGCGTAGCCAGGGGGTGCCCGCGCCCCTAGGGCTTGTGGCCCACTGGTGTGGCCCCCAGACAGACTCTTTGTCCCAGTATTTTTCAAAAAATCCAGAAAAAATCATACTTGATTTTCACAACGTTCGGAGAACTTTGATTTTCGGGGTACTTTTCTACCGGACGCTAAAACAGAAAACAGGGAAAACTAAAATAAATCTATCATTTTTCTTCTAAGCAACGGAAGGCGAAAGCTTGGAACGGAGGTTTGTGACTCCTCGATTCATCCATCTCATGGTCATCGAAAGAAATCCGTCAATGGGGTTGATCAAACCCTTTCGACAAACCTTTTCGAATCTCAAAAGGAGACGGAGAATTTTTGAATAGTCACTAGGTCACCTCAATGGGGATGTGTATCTCCCCAACAAGCAAATCATACTTCATCTTGACACGAGGAATAGGGCATTCAAAGTCCCAATAAGAATCGATGAAGTTTTTTCGGTAGCATTGATGCAATGTACTCGATATTGTTTATTCGGAAAGTGCACCGTATGCTCATTATCGTTGACATGGAAAGTGACATTGCCTTTGTTGCAATCTATAACAGCCCCTACATGTTTAAAAAGGGTCTTCCGAGGATGAAAACCATGGCATCGTCCTCGGGAATATCCAAGATAACAAAATCTGTTAAGATAGTGGTGTTAGCAACCACAACAGGCACATCCTCGCAAATACCGATAGGGAAAGCGGTTGATTTGTTGGCCATTTGCAGAGAGATTTTAGTGGGTGTCAACTTATCCAGTTCAAGCCTACGATAAACAGAGAGAGGCATAACACTAACACTGGCTCCAAGATCACATAATGCAGTTCTAACGTAGTTGCCTTTAATGGAGCAAGGTATAGTGGGCACACCGGGATCACCTAGTTTCTTCGGAGTTCCACCCTTGAAAGTGTAGTTGGCGAGCATGGTGGAAATCTCAATCTCAGGTATCCTCCTCTTATTAGTCACAATATCTTTCATGTACTTAGCATACGGAGACATTTTGAGCATATCTGTCAAACGCATCTGCAGAAAGATAGGTATGATCATCTCAACGAATCGCTCAAAATCATCATCATCCTTTTTCTTGGATGGTTTCGGAAGAAAGGGCATGGGTTTCTGAACCCATGGTTCCCTTTATTTACCGTGCTTCCTAGCCGCGAAGTCATTCTTATCGTATCTCTTAGTCTTAGGTTGTGGGTTATCAAGATCAACACTAGGTTCAATTTCCACATCCTTATCATCGCTAGGTTGAGCATCATCATGAACATCACTGATACGTCTCAAACGTATCTATAATTTTTGATGGTTTCATGTTGTTATCTTGTCATCTTTGGATGTTTTATGTACCTTTTATATCTTTTTTTGGGACTAACTTATTAATTTAGTGCCAAGTGCCAGTTCCTGTTTTTTGTGTGTTTTTGGCTCTTTTCAGATCTGATTCTGGAACAAAGTCCAAACGGAATAAAATCCCCGAAATAATTTTTCCCGAACGGAAGAAGATCACGGGGCCTGTGGGCCAAGCCGGGAGGGCTACAGGGAGCCCACAAGCCCCCACTCCGCCACCAGGGGGGAGGCGGCGGTGGGCAGGCTTGTGGCCTCCCTGAGCGCCCCCTGACCTAGATCTTGCGCCTATATATTCCCTAAAAATCAGAAAAAATCAAGGGATCCACGAAAATACTTTTCCGCCGCCGCAAGCTTCCGTTTCCGCGAGATCTCATCTGGAGACCCTTCCCGGTGCCCTGCCGGAGGGGACTTTGGAGTTGGAGGGCTTCTTCATCATCATCATCGCCCCTCCAATGAGTCGTGAGTAGTTCACTTCAGACCTACGGGTCCGTAGTTAGTAGCTAGATGGCTTCTTCTCTCTCTTGGATCTTCAATACAAAGTTCTTCATGATCTTCATGGAGATCTATCCGATGTAGTCTTCTTTGGCGGTGTGTTTGTCGAGATCCGATGAATTGTGGATTTGTGATCAGATTATCTATGATATATATTTGAGTCTTTGCTGATTTCTTATATGCATGATTTGATATCCTTGTAAGTCTCTCCGAGTCTTGGGTTTTGTTTGGCCAACTAGATCTATGATTCTTGCAATGGGAGAAGTGATTGGTTTTGGGTTCTTGCCATGTGGTGACCTTTCCCAGTGACAGTAGGGGCAGCAAGGCACACATTAAGTAGTTGCCATCAAGGGTAACAAAGTGGGCTCTGTCGTTGATATGAGATTGTCCATCTACATCATGTCATCTTGCTTAAGGCGTTACTCTGTTCCTTTGGACTTAATACACTAGATGCATGCTGGATAGCGGTCGACGTGTGGAGTAATAGTAGTAGATGCAAACAGTATCGGTCTACTTGTTTTGGACGTGATGCCTATAGATATAATCATTGCCATAGATGACGTCACGACTTTGCGCGGTTCTATCAATTGCTCGACAGTAATTTGTTCACCCACCGTCTACCTGCTTTCATGAGAGAAGCCACTAGTAAACACTACGGCCCCCGGGTCTATTCACATATATCATTTCCACTTTTGCTTTTACTTTGCTTTGTTACTTTGTTGCTTTCAGTTCTCACTTGGCGAACAATCTATAAGGGATTGACAACCCCTTCATAGCGTTGGGAGCAAGCTTTTTGTGTTTACGCAGGCTCTTGTGATACTCCTTCACTGGATCGATACCTTGGTTCTCAAACTGAGGGAAATACTTACCACCACTATGCTACATCACCCTTTCCGCTTCGAGGGAAAACCAACGCAAGGCTCCAAGGCCACAGGGGAAATCCTTTGCATATTTGCCTAGGAAGTCCCTTAAGGCGTAGCCATAGCAGAAGGATTCCTGGTGTCGCTGCTGAGGAGTATCAAGCAATACTCCTATTTCTCGCACCGTTGGAAGGTCTTTTGTTTCAGTAGCAGAAGTATTTCTAGCACCGTTGCCGGGGAGGAGAGATCAAGATCTATCCAAGTAGGTCTCACAAACTCATCTCTTGCATTTACTTTTGTTGCCAGTTGCCTCTCGTTTTCCTCTCCCCCACTTCACATTTGCCGTTTTCATTTGCCTTTCTCCTTTGCAGTTTTCTTTTGCCTTTGCCATTTTCCTTTGCCGGTTTCCTTACTCGCTTGTGTGCCATGTGCCTTCGATATGCTTGCATCTTCGCTTGCTAAAAATCTATTGATATAGATCATCATCCACTAGCTAATCTCTTTAAGAGACCCACTTATGTGGAAAGGATTGCTAGTGAGTTGAGTGCACTTGACTATCTTTATGGAGTTTTGCTTGAGATGCGTGAATCTGAAAATTGTGAGGAAGAAATTCATGAAGTGATTCACGAGGGCTCCTTGGATGAAAAGCATGATTGCAATGGTTTCACTATAAATTCTACTAGTGACAATCATGCTAAAATTATGCAAAACCCTAAGCTTGGGGATGCTAGTCTTGCTATGACCACTACTTGTTGCAAAGATCATGATTGGGGTGATGATTTTTCTTTTGATCTTGAAAATTTGTTCTAGCCTCAAGATGAATATGATATTTGCAATATTATTGAAAGTGGGTTTGGAGAAGTCATGACTTTAGATGATAATCCCACTATTTTTGAAGAGCGTCAACTTTGCATGCGTGTGGATCATGAAAAGAATATCCTTTGTGATAGTTACATTGTTGAATTCATTCATGATGCTACTGAAAATTACTACGAGAGAGGATCATATGCTTCTACTTATTGCAATAGTCTCAAGCTTCCTCTCCATATGTTGAAATTTTTGAAGATATGCTTGTTTTGCCTTCCTATGCTAGTTGATTCTTCCTCCAATAAATTGTTTGATCCCAAAATCCCTATGCATAGGAAGTGGGTTAGACTTAAATGTGCTAGCCATTTGCTCCATGACGCTCTCTTTGTGTTTCAATCCTTACCTTTTATGTGAGCATCATTGAAATCAATGCCTAGCTAAGGGCGTTAAACGATAGCGCTTGTTGGGAGGCAACCCAATGAATAAGTTTTTCTTTGCTTTTTGCTTCCTGTTTTGTTTTCTCCACACCATCATAATTATGTTATGATTGTGTTTTTTTGTGTTTTTTTTGCGTTTGTGCCAAGCAAAACCGTTATGATTAGTCTTGGGGATGATCGTTTGGTCATGCTGAAAAAGATAGAAACTTTCTGGTCACGAAAAGAATTTTCATTTTTTTCTGTAAGATATTTTGAGCTGATTCTTTTTGCTTCTGATTGTTACGCAAATTATTCAACTGTCGTAATTTTTCAGAATTTTTCAAGTACCAGAAGTATACGAAATATACAGATTGCTACAGACTCGTCTGCTGTTAACAGATTCTGTTTTTGTTGTGTTGGTTGCTTATTTTGATGAAACTATGGATAGTATCGGGGGGTATTAGCCATGGAAGATTGAAAATACAGTAACCCAACATCAACATAAGTAGAATTTAAGTTTGCTACAGTACCTAAGGAAGTGGTGGTTTGCTTTCTCATAATAATATTATCACGAGTTTCTGTTTAAGTTTCGTGTTGTGAAGTTTTCAAGTTTTGGGTGAAGTTCTTATGGACAAAGAGATAAAGAGTGGCAAGAGCTCAAGCTTGGGGATGCCCAAGGCACCCCAAGAGATTCAAGGATGCCGTAAAAGCCTAAGCTTGGGGATGCCCCGGGAAGGCATCCCATCTCTCGTCTTCAATCCATCGGTAACGTTACTTGGGGCTATATTTTTATTCACCACATGTTGTGTGTTTTTGCTTGGAGCGTCTTGTATCGTAGGAGTCTTTTATTTTTTTGGTGTCACAATCATCCTTGCTTCACACCTAGAGAGAGAGACATGCACACACCGTGATTTTGTCGAGCTTCACTTATATCTTTTGGTAGACAATTCAGCTCACATGTGCTTCACTTATATCTTTTAGAGCGCAGCGGTTCATGGCTCGGTAGTTACTATTGTTGGAAATATGCCCTAGAGGCAATAATAAAATGGTTATTATCATATTTCCTTGTTCATGATAATCGTCTATCGTTCATGCTATAATTGTATTAACAGGAAACAGTAATACATGTGTGAATGAATAGATCACAATGTGTCCCTAGCAAGCCTCTAGTTGGCTAACTCGTTAGTCAATAGATGATCATGGTTTCCTGATCATGGACATTGGATGTCATTGATAACGGGATCACATCATTGGGAGAATGATGTGGTGGACAAGACCCAATCCTAAGCCTAGCACTAGATCGTATTGTTCGTATGCTAATGCTTTTCTAATGTCAAGTATCTTTTCCTTCGACCGTGAGATTGTGCAACTCCCGGATACCGTAGGAGTGCTTTGGGTGTATCAAACGTCACAACGTAACTGGGTGACTATAAAGGTGCACTACGGGTACCTCCAAAAGTGTCTGTTGGGTTGGCACGAATCGAGATCGGGATTTGTCACTCCGTGTGACGGAGAGGTATCTCTGGGCCCACTCGGTAGAACATCATCATGAGCTCAATGTGACTAAGGAGTTAATCACACGATGACGTGCTACGGAACGAGTAAAGAGACTTACCGGTAACGAGATTGAACAAGGTATAGGTATACCGACGATCGAATCTCGGGCAAGTTCTATACCGACAGACAAAGGGAATCGTATACGGGATTGATTGAATCCTTGACATCGTGGTTCATCCGATGAGATCATCGTGGAGCTAGTGGGAGCCACCATGGGTATCCAGACCCCGCTGATGGTTATTGGCCAGAGAGGTGTCTCGGTCATGTCTGCCTGTCTCCCGAACCCGTAGGGTCTACACACTTAAGGTTCGATGACGCTAGGGTTATAGGGAATTGTTATACGAGATTACCGAAAGTTGTTTGGAGTCCCGGATGAGATCGCGGACGTCACGAGGAGCTACGGAATGGTCCGGAGGTAAAGATTGATATATAGGACGGATGGTTTCGGACACCGGAAATGTTTCGGGCATCACCGGTAACATACCGGGACCACCGGGACCACCGGAGGTGGTCCCGGGGGGCCACCGAAGGGGGGTGACGACCCCGGGAGGCTAGATGGGCTAAGTGGGGAAGGGAACCATCCCCTAAGTGGGCTGGTGCGCCCCCCACCCAGCCCATGTGCACCAGAAAAAGGGGGAAGGGGGGAACCCTAACTAAGGTGGGCCTTAGGCCCACCAGAGGGGTGCGCCACCCCTCCTCCTTGCCCTGGCCGCCACTCCCCCCATATGGGAGGGCTGCCGCACCCCCTAGGGTGGGAACCCTAGGGGTGGCACCCCCTCTCCCCTTCCCCTATATATAGTGGGCACTTTTGGCCTTTGGAGGACACGGTTTTCCCTCTCCCTCGGCGCAGCCCTGCACTTCTTCCTCCTCCTCTCTGCCGGCGCTTGGCGAAGCCCTGCCGGGAGACCTCGTCTCTCCACCAACACCACGCCGTCGTGTTGCTAGTCTTCTTCCCCAACCTCTCCCTCCTCCTTGCTGGATCAAGGTGCAGGAGACGTCACCAGGCTGCACGTGTGTTGAACGCGGAGGTGCCGTTGTTCGGCACTAGATCGGAATCGCTGCGAGTACGACTCCATCAACCGCGTTCTAGCAACGCTTCCGCTTAGCGATCTTCAAAGGTATGAAGATGCTCTTACCCCTCTCTCGTTGCTGGTCTCTCCATAGGAAGATCTGAACATGCGTAGGAAAATTTTGGATTTATGCTACGTAAACCAACAGTGGCATCCGAGCCAGGTTTTCTATGCGTAGATTCTATGCACGAGTAGAACACAAAATTTGTGGGCGATGGTTTGTCAATTTGCTTGCCGTTACTAGTGTTATTCTTTTCCGGCGGTATTGTGGGATGAAGCAGCCCGGACCGACCTTACACGTACGCTTACGTGAGACTGGTTCCACCGACAGACATGCACATCGTGCATAAAGGTGGCTAGCGGGTGTCTGTCTCTCCTACTCTAGTCGGATTGGATTTGATGAAAAGGGTCCTTATGAAGGGTAAATAGCTTTGGCATATCATCGTTGTGTCTGTCACGTAGGTTAGAAGGCGTTCTTGCTAGAAACCCAAATCAGCCACGTAAAACTTGCAACAACAATTAGAGGACGTCTAACTTGTTTTTGCAGGGTTTGACATGTGATGTGATATGGCCAAAGTTGTGATGTTGCATGTATGATGTATGAGATGATCATGTTATTGTAATAGGTTTCACGACTTGCATGTCGATGAGTATGACAACCGGCAGGAGCCATAGGAGTTGTCTTAATTTATTGTATGAGATGCAACGCCATGTGCTTACTACTTTTACTTCATTGCTAACGGTTAGCCATAGTAGTAGTGATAGTAGTAGTTGGCGTGACGACTTCACAAAGACACGATGATGGAGATCATGATGATGGAGATCATGGTGTCACGCCGGTGACGATGATGATCATGCGATGCCTGAAGATGGAGATCGAATGAGCAAAGATGATAATGGCCATATCATGTCACTATATGATTGCATTGTGATGTTTATCATGTTTTACATCTTATTGCTTAAAACGATGGTAGCATAATAAGATGATCCCTCTTAAAAATTTCGAGAACGTATTCCCCTAAGTGTGCACCGTTGCGAAGGTTCGTTGTCTCGAAGCACCACGTGATGATCGGGTGTGATAGATTCTAACGTTCGCATACAACGGGTGTAAGCCAGATTTACACACGCGAAACACTTAGGTTGACTCGACGAGCTTAGCATGTACAGACATGACCTCGAATACAAGAGACCGAAGGTCGAACATGAGTCGTATGGTTGAATACGATCAGCATGAAGTTGCTCACCATGGTGACTAGTCCGTCTCACGTGATGATCGGACACGGGTTAGTCAACATGGATCATGTATCACTTAGATGACTAGAGGGATGTCGATTTAAGTGGGAGTTCATACTTAATTTGATTAAATGAACTTAATTGTCATGAACTTAGTCTAAAAGTTGTCTTTATAAATATTGTAGATGTCCAACGTCAACCTCAACTTCAACGCATTCCTAGAGAAAAACAAGCTGAAAGATGACGGTAGCAACTATGCGGACTGGGTTCGCAACCTGAAGCTCATCCTTAAAGCAGCTAAAAAGGCATATGTCCTTAATGCGCCGCTAGGTGACCCTCCCGCTCCCGCAGCAGCCCAGGACGTTCTAAACGTCTGGCAAGCGCGGAGTGATGACTACTCTCTCGTCAGGTGTGGCATGTTATACAGTTTAGAAACGGGGCTCCAAAGACGTTTTGAGCAACACGGGGCATATGAGATGTTCCAAGAGTTGAAGCTAGTTTTTCAAGCTCATGCCCGTGTCGAGAGATATGAAGTCTCCGACAAGTTCTTCAGTTGTAAGATGGAGGAGAACAGTTCTGTCAGTGAGCACATACTCAAAATGTCTGGGTTACACGGTCGTCTGACTTCACTTGGAGTCGAACTTCCGGATGATGCTATCATTGACAGAATCCTCCAGTCTCTCCCACCAAGCTACAAAGGCTTTGTGCTTAACTACAACATGCAAGGGATGGAGAAAACCATTCTCGAGTTGTACTCGATGCTCAAGTCTGCAGAAGTAGAAATCAAGAAGGAGCATCAAGTGTTGATGGTCAACAAGACCACTAGTTTCAAGAAAGGCAGGGGTAAGAAGAACTTCAAGAAAGACGGCAAAGCTGTTGCCGCGCCCGGTAAGCCAGATGCCGGGAAGAAGAAAAAGAACGGACCCAAGCCTGAGACTGAGTGCTTCTACTGCAAGGGAAAAGGTCACTGGAAGCGGAACTGCCCCAAATACTTAGCGGACAAGAAGGCCGGCAACGTTAAAGGTATATGTGATATACATGTTATTGATGTGTACCTTACCAGCGCTCGTAGTAGCTCCTGGGTATTTGATACCGGTGCTGTTGCTCACATTTGCAACTCAAAGCAGGAACTACGGAATAAGCGGAGACTGGCCAAGGACGAGGTGACGATGCGCGTCGGGAATGGTTCAAAGGTCGATGTGATCGCCGTCGGCACGCTACCTCTACATATACCGTCGGGATTAGTTTTAAACCTTAATAATTGTTATTTAGTACCAGCTTTAAGCATGAACATTGTATCAGGGTCTTGCTTAATGCGAGACGGTACTCATTTAAGTCAGAGAATAATGGTTGTTCTATTTATATGAGTGATATGTTTTATGGTCATGCTCCGCTGGTGAATGGTTTATTCTTGATGAATCTCGATCGTGATGTTACACATATTCATAGTTTGAGTACCAAAAGATGCAAAGTTGATAATGATAGTCCCACATACTTGTGGCACTGCCGCCTTGGTCATATCGGCGTTAAGCGCATGAAGAAGCTCCATACTGATGGACTGCTAGAGTCTCTTGACTTTGAATCATTTGACACATGCGAACCGTGCCTCATGGGCAAGATGACTAAGACTCCATTCTCAGGAATAATGGAGAGAGCCACCGACTTATTGGAAATAATACATACTGATGTGTGTGGTCCAATGAACGTTGAAGCTCGCGGTGGTTATCGTTATGTTCTCACTCTCACCGATGATTTGAGTAGATATGGGTATATCTACTTGATGAAGCACAAATCTGAGACGTTTGAAAAGTTCAAGGAATTTCAGAGTGAGGTTGAGAATCAACGTGACAGAAAAATTAAATGTCTACGATCTGATCGTGGAGGAGAATATTTGAGTCACGAGTTTGGCACACACCTAAGGAGGTGTGGAATCGTTTCACAACTAACGCCGCCTGGCACACCGCAGCGCAACGGAGTGTCTGAACGTCGTAATCGCACCTTATTAGATATGGTACGATCTATGATGTCTCTCACCGACTTACCGCTATCATTTTGGGGATACGCATTAGAAACTGCAGCATTCACTTTAAATAGGGCACCGTCTAAATCCGTTGAGATGACACCGTATGAACTGTGGTTTGGCAAGAAACCTAAGTTGTCGTTTCTTAAAGTTTGGGGCTGCGATGCTTATGTGAAGAAACTTCAACCAGAAAAGCTCGAACCCAAAGCGGAGAAATGCGTATTCATAGGATACCCTAAGGAAACTATTGTGTATACCTTCTATCTTAGATCCGAAGGTAAAACCTTTGTTGCCAAGAACGGATCCTTTCTAGAGAAAGAGTTTCTCTCGAAAGAAGTAAGTGGGAGGAAGGTAAAACTTGATGAGGTAATTACACCCCCTCTCGAACAGGAAAGTAGCGCAGTGCAAGAAGTTGTTCCTGTGGTGCCTACACCGACTGAAGAGGAAGTTAATGATGATGATCATGAAGCTTCGGATCAAGTTACTACTGAACCGCGAAGGTCCACAAGGGTACGCTCCGCGCCAGAGTGGTACGGCAACCCTGTGATGGAAATCATGTTGTTAGACAACGGTGAACCTTCGAACTATGAAGAAGCGATGGCGGGCCCGGATTCCAACAAATGGCTTGAGGCCATGAAATCCGAGATAGGATCCATGTATGAGAACAAAGTATGGACTTTGGTGGACTTGCCCGATGACCGGCGAGCCATAGAAAATAAATGGATCTTCAAGAAGAAGACTGATGCAAACGGTAATGTAACCGTTTACAAAGCTCGACTTGTCGCAAAGGGTTTTCGACAAATTCAAGGAGTTGACTACGAAGAGACTTTCTCTCCCGTAGCGAAGCTGAAATCAGTCCGAATCATGTTAGCAATTGCCGCCTTTTATGATTATGAAATTTGGCAAATGGACGTCAAAACAGCGTTCCTTAACGGGAACCTTAAGGAAGAGTTGTATATGATGCAACCAGAAGGTTTTGTCGACCCTAAGGGTGCTAACAAAGTGTGCAAGCTCCAGCGCTCCATCTATGGGCTGGTGCAAGCATCTCGGAGTTGGAACATTCGCTTTAATGAGGTGATTAAAGCGTTTGGGTTCATACAGGTTTACGGAGAAGCCTGTTTGTACAAGAAAGTGAGTGGGAGCTCTGTAGCTTTCCTCGTACTATATGTGGATGACATATTATTGATGGGGAATGATATAGAGATGTTGGAGAGCATAAAGGCCTATTTGAACAAGAGTTTTTCAATGAAGGACCTTGGAGAAGCTGCATACATATTAGGCATCAAGATCTATAGAGATAGATCGAGACGCCTCATAGGTCTTTCGCAAAGTACATACCTTGACAAGATATTTAAGAAGTTCAATATGGAAAACTCAAAGAAAGGGTTCTTGCCAGTTTTGCAAGGTATGAGATTGAGTAAGACTCAGTCACCGACCACGGCAGCAGATAGAGAGAAGATGGGTTCTGTCCCCTACGCTTCAGCCGTGGGCTCTCTTATGTATGCCATGCTGTGTACCAAACCTGATATAAACCTTGCGATAAGCTTGGTAGGGAGGTACCAAAGTAATCCCGGTGCGGAACACTGGACAGCGGTCAAGAATATCCTTAAGTACCTGAAAAGGACTAAGGAAATGTTTCTCGTTTATGGAGGTGACGAAGAGCTCATCGTAAAGGGTTACGTCGATGCTAGCTTCGACACAGATCCGGATGACTCTAAGTCACAAACCGGATACGTATATGTGTTGAATGGTGGGGCAGTGAGCTGGTGCAGCAGCAAGCAAGAAGTCGTGGCAGCATCTACATGTGAAGCGGAGTACATAGCTGCTTCAGAAGCGGCTCATGAAGGAATTTGGATGAAGGAGCTCATCACCGACCTTGGAGTGGTTCCAAGCGCGTCGGGTCCTATGACACTCTTCTGTGATAACACTGGAGCCATTGCCATAGCCAAGGAGCCCAGGTTTCACCGGAAGACGAAGCACATCAAGCGCCGCTACAACTCCATCCAGGACCATGTCCAGAGTGGAGTGATAG
Organism: Hordeum vulgare subsp. vulgare; assembly: GCF_904849725.1. Taxonomy (NCBI): domain Eukaryota; kingdom Viridiplantae; phylum Streptophyta; class Magnoliopsida; order Poales; family Poaceae; genus Hordeum; species Hordeum vulgare. The sequence goes on from NC_058524.1 coordinate 47,257,004, forward strand.
ATATTTGTAAAGTACACACGGATCTGAATATTGCAGACCCATTGACTAAACCTCTTCCACGAGCAAAACATGATCAGCACCATAATGCTATGGGCGTTCGATACATCACAATGTAACTAGATTATTGACTCTAGTGCAAGTGGGAGACTGTTGGAAATATGCCCTAGAGGCAATAATAAAATGGTTATTATCATATTTCCTTGTTCATGATAATCGTCTATCGTTCATGCTATAATTGTATTAACACGAAACAGTAATACATGTGTGAATGAATAGATCACAATGTGTCCCTAGCAAGCCTCTAGTTGGCTATCTCGTTAGTCAATAGATGATCACGGTTTCCTGATCATGGACATTGGATGTCATTGATAACGGGATCACATCATTGGGAGAATGATGTGGTGGACAAGACCCAATCCTAAGCCTAGCACTAGATCGTATTGTTCGTATGCTAATGCTTTTCTAATGTCAAGTATCTTTTCCTTCGACCGTGAGATTGTGCAACTCCCGGATACCGTAGGAGTGCTTTGGGTGTATCAAACGTCACAACGTAACTGGGTGACTATAAAGGTGCACTACGGGTACCTCCGAAAGTGTCTGTTGGGTTGGCACGAATCGAGATCGGGATTTGTCACTCCGTGTGACGGAGAGGTATCTCTGGGCCCACTCGGTAGAACATCATCATGAGCTCAATGTGACTAAGGGGTTAGTCACACGATGACGTGCTACGGAACGAGTAAAGAGACTTACCGGTAACGAGATTGAACAAGGTATAGGTATACCGACGATCGAATCTCGGGCAAGTTCTATACCGACAGACAAAGGGAATCGTATACGGGATTGATTGAATCCTTGACATCGTGGTTCATCCGATGAGATCATCGTGGAGCTAGTGGGAGCCACCATGGGTATCCAGACCCCGCTGATGGTTATTGGCCAGAGAGGTGTCTCGGTCATGTCTGCCTGTCTCCCGAACCCGTAGGGTCTACACACTTAAGGTTCGATGACGCTAGGGTTATAGGGAATTGTTATACGAGATTACCGAAAGTTGTTCGGAGTCCCGGATGAGATCCCGGACGTCGCGAGGAGCTACGGAATGGTCTGGAGGTAAAGATTGATATATAGGACGGATGGTTTCGGACACCGGAAATGTTTCGGGCATCACTGGTAACATACCGGGACCACCGGGACCACCGGAGGTGGTCCCGGGGGGCCACCGAAGGGGGGTGACGACCCCGGGAGGCTAGATGGGCTAAGTGGGGAAGGGAACCAGCCCCTAAGTGGGCTGGTGCGCCCCCACCCAGCCCATGTGCACCAGAAAAAGGGGGAAGGGGGGGAACCCTAACTAAGGTGGGCCTTAGGCCCACCAGAGGGGTGCGCCACCCCTCCTCCTTGCCCTGGCCGCCACTCCCCCCATCTGGGAGGGCTGCTGCACCCCCTAGGGTGGGAACCCTAGGGGTGGCACCCCCTCTCCCCTTCCCCTATATATAGTGGGCACTTTTGGCCTTTGGAGGACACGGTTTTTCCTCTCCCTCGGCGCAGCCCTGCACTTCTTCCTCCTCCTCTCTGCCGGCGCTTGGCGAAGCCCTGCCGGGAGACCTCGTCTCTCCACCAACACCACGCCGTCGTGTTGCTGGTCTTCTTCCCCAACCTCTCCCTCCTCCTTGCTGGATCAAGGTGCGGGAGACGTCACCGGGCTGCACGTGTGTTGAACGCGGAGGTGCCGTTGTTCGGCACTAGATCGGAATCGCTGCGAGTACGACTCCATCAACCGCGTTCTAGCAACGCTTCCGCTTAGCGATCTTCAAAGGTATGAAGATGCTCTTACCCCTCTCTCGTTGCTGGTCTCTCCATAGGAAGATCTGAACATGCGTAGGAAAATTTTGAATTTATGCTACGTAAACCAACAAATATATGCTTTGAAAGTAGTCTCAAAAGGGGTAGTTATCCAAAGGGATACGGAAACTTTCACCTTCATGTGCATTGAATAGTTAGAGAAGTTTGATTCATCTCAATTAGTTTTGAGTTGTGATTTTGGTAATATTGAAGTTATGCTAGTAAGGTGTTGTGGATCTAGAAATACTTGTGTTGAATTTAGTGATTCCCGTAGCATGCACGTATGGTGAACCGCTATGTGATGAAATCTAAGCATGATTAGTCTATTGATTGTCATCCTTTGCGTGGCGGTCGGGATCGCGCGATGGTTTATACCTACCAACCCTTCCCCTAGGAGTATGCGTTGAATGCTTTGTTTCGATTACTAATAATTTTTTTGCAACAAGTATATGAGTTCTTCATGACTAATGTTGAGTCCATGGTTTAGATGCACTTTCACCTTCCACCATCACTATCTTCTTAGTGCCGTGCAACTTTCGCCAGTGCACAAAACCCACCATTAGCCTCCCTCAAAACAGCCACCATACCTACCTACTATGGCTTTTTCAAAGTCATTCCGAGATATATTGCCATGCAACTACCACCATGACATGTGCCACCACGTCTAAATTGCTATTGCATAATCGTAAGATAGCTAGCATGATGTTCCATTAATGTCTATGCCATGCTAGATCATTGTCACGGTACACTACCAAAGGCATTCCATATAGAGTCATCGTTGCGCTAAGTTTTGAGTTGAAAGTGTGATGATCATCATTAATGGAGCATTGTCCCATGTGAGGAAATAAAAGAGGCCAAAGATGCCCACCAAAAAAAGAGAGGCCAAATAGCCCACCCAAAAAAATGAGAGAAAAAGAGAGAAGGCACAATGTTACCACTTTTCCACACTTGTGCATATTAAGCACCATGATCTTCATGATTGAGAGTCTCTCGTTTTGTCACCACCATATAGCTAGTGGGAAATTTTCATTATATAACTTGGCTTGTATATTCCAATGACAGGCTTCCTCAAAATTGCCTTAGGTCTTCGTGAGCAAGCAAGTTGGATGCACACCCACTAGTTTTCCTTAAGAGCTTTCACATACTCTTAGCTCTAGTGCATCATTTGTATGGCAATCCCTACTAATTTTGATATCTATTGATGAGCATCTCCACAGCTCATTGATATGCCTAGTTAATGTGACTATCTTCTCCTTTTTTGTCTTGCAACCTCCACCACACTCCACACCATCTATAGTGCTATAACCATGGCTCACACTCATGTATTGCTTGAGAGTTGAAAAGGTTTGAGAAAGTAAAGGTGTGAAACAATTACTTGGCCAATACCGGGGTTGTGCATGATTTAAATTCGTTGTGCAATGATGATAGAGCATAGCCAGACTATATGCTTTTGTAGGGATAACTTTCTTTTGGCCTTGTTATTTCAAAAGTTCATGATTACCTTGCTAGTTTGCTTGAATTATTATTGTTTCCACGTCAATAGCAAACTATTGTTTTGAATCTAATGGATCTGAACATTCACGTCACATAATAGGAGTTACAAAGGACATCTAGGCTAGGTAGCATGAAAGCATCAAAAATTCATTCTTTATCACTTCCATACTCGAGGACGAGCAAGAGTTAAGCTTGGGGATGCTTGATACGTCTCAAACGTATCTATAATTTTTGATGGTTTCATGCTGTTATCTTGTCATCTTTGGATGTTTTATGTACCTTTTATATCTTTTTTAGGACTAACTTATTAATTCAGTGCTAAATGCCAGTTCGTGTTTTTTTCTGTGTTTTTGGCTCTTTTCAGATCTGATTTTGGAATGGAGTCCAAACGGAATAAAATCCCCAAAATATTTTTTTCCCGAACTGAAGAAGATCAGGGGGACTGTGGGCCAAGCCAGGAGGGCTACAGGGAGCCCACAAGCCCCCACTCCGCCACCAGGGGGAGGCGGCGGTGGGCAGGCTTGTGGCCTCCCTGAGTGCCCCCTGACCTAGATCTTGCGCCTATATATTCCCTAAAAATCAGAAAAAAAATCAAGGGATCCACGAAAATACTTTTCCGCCGCCGCAAGCTTCCGTATCCGCGAGATCTTATCTGGAGACCCTTCCCGGTGCCCTGCCGGAGGGGACTTTGGAGTTGGAGGGCTTCATCATCATCATCACCCCTCCAATGACTCGTGAGTAGTTCACTTCGGACCTACGGGTCTGTAGTTAGTAGCTAGATGGATTCTTCTCTCTCTTGGATCTTCAATACAAAGTTCTCCATGATCTTCATGGAGATCTATCCGATGTAATTTTCTTTGGCGATGTGTTTGTCGAGATCCGATGAATTGTGGATTTGTGATCAGATTATCTATGATATATATTTGAGTCTTTGCTGATTTCTTATATGCATGATTTGATATCCTTGTAAGTCTCTCCGAGTCTTGGGTTTTGTTTGGCCAACTAGATCTATGATTCTTGCAATGGGAGAAGTGCTTGGTTTTGGGTTCTTACCATGTGGTGACCTTTCCCAGTGACAGTAGGGGCAGCAAGGCACACATTAAGTAGTTGCCATCAAGGGTAACAAGGTGGGCTCTGTCATTGATATGAGATTGTCCATCTACATCATGTCATCTTGCTCAAGGCGTTACTCTGTTCCTTCGGACTTAATAGACTAGATGCATGCTGGATAGCGGTCGAAGTGTGGAGTAATAGTAGTAGATGCAGACAGTATCGGTCTACTTGTTTTGGACGTGATGCCTATAGATATAATCATTGCCATAGATGACGTCACGACTTTGCGCGGTTCTATCAATTGCTCGACAGTAATTTGTTCACCCATCGTCTACCCGCTTTCATGAGAGAAGCCACTAGTAAACACTACGGCCCCCGGGTCTATTCACATCTATCGTTTCCACTTTTGCTTTTACTTTGCTTTGTTACTTTGTTGCTTTCAGTTCTCACTTGGAAAACAATCTATAAGGGATTGACAACTCCTTCATAGCGTTGGGAGCAAGCTTTTTGTGTTTGTGCAGGCTCTTGTGATACTCCTTCACTGGATCGAACCTTGGTTCTCAAACTGAGGGAAATACTTACCACCGCTACGCTACATCACCCTTTCCGCTTCGAGGGAACACCAACGCAAGGCTCCAAGGCCACGGGGGAAATCCTTTGCATATTTGCCTAGGAAGTCCCTTAAGGCGTAGCCATAGCAGAAGGATTCCTGGTGCCGCTGCTGAGGAGTATCAAGCAATACTCCTATTTCTGGCGCCGTTGGAAGGTCTTTTGTTGCAGTAGCAATCACTATTGATAGTATCATTAAGCTCATGTTCATCACCAGATTGTGTTTCAGCATCAGAGATAGAGACGTCGTTTGGACTGTTAGGTGTAGCAGCAACAGGGTTGCTAGCGTGCAAATACCTATCATCTTTCTTCTTCTTTCTAGGATGACTATGTTGGGGAACGTCGCATGGGAAACAAAAATTTTCCTACGCGCACGAAGACCTATCATGGTGATGTCCATCTACGAGGGGATTTCAGATCTACGTACCCTTGTAGATCGCACAGCAGAAGCGTTAATAAACGCGGTTGATGTAGTGGAATGTCCTCACGTCCCTTGATCCGCCCCGCGAACCGTCCCACGAACCGTCCCGCGATCCATCCCACGATCCGCTCCGATCTAGTGCCGAACGGACGACACCTCCGCGTTCAGCACACGTATAGCTCGACGATGATCTCAGCCTTCTTGATCCAGCAAGAGAGACGGAGAGGTAGATGAGTTCTCCGGCAGCGTGACGGTGCTCCGGAGGTTGGTGGTGATCTAATCTCAGCACGGCTCTGCCCGAGCTCCGCAGAAACGCGATCTAGATGAAAAACCGTGGAGGGGAGGGGCCTTGCCGTGAAAAAGTTGTCTCAAATCAGCCCTAATACCTCCGTATATATAGGTGGGAGGGGAGGAGCCTTGCCTTGAGGCTCAAGGAGCCCCAAGGGGGTCGGCCGAAGGGGGGGGGGGGGGGGGAGGAGGAATCCTCCTCCAATCCTAGTCCAACTAGGATTGGAAGGTGGAGTCCTTCCCTTCCTTCCCACTTCCCCTTTTTTCTCTTTGATTTTCCTTTAACCTGCGCAGGGGCCTTCTTGGGCTTGCCCTCCAGCCCACTAAGGGCTGGTGCGGCACCCCTAAGGCCTATGGGCTTCCCCGGGTGGGCTGCCCCCCGGTGAACATCCGGAACCCATTCGTCACTCCCGGTAAATTCCCGGTAATTCCGAAAACTTTCCGGTAATCAAATGAGGTCATCCTATATATCAATCTTCGTCTTCGGACCATTTCGGAAACCCTCGTGACGTCCGTGATCTCATTCGGGACTCCGAACAACATTCGGTAACCAACCATATAACTCGAATACACATAAAACAACGCCGAACCTTAAGTGTGCACACCATGCGGGTTCGAGAACTATGTAGACATGACCCGAGGGACTCCTCGGTCAATATCCAATAGCGGGACCTGAATGCCCATATTGGATCCTACATATTCTAGGAAGATCTTATCTTTTGAACCTCAGTGCCAAGGATTCATATAATCCCGTATGTCATTCCCTTTGTCCTTCGGTATGTTACTTGCCCGAGATTCGATCATCAGTATCCGCATACCTATTTCAATCTCGTTTACCGGCAAGTCTCTTTACTCGTTCCATAATACAAGATCCCGTGACTTACGCTAAGTCACATTGCTTGCAAGGCTTGTGTGTGATGTTGTATTACCGAGTGGGCCCCGAGATACCTTTCCGTCACACGGAGTGACAAATCCCAGTCTTGATCCATACTAACTCAACGGACACCTTTGGAGATACCTGTAGAGCATCTTTATAGTCACCCAGTTACATTGCGACGTTTGATACACACAAAGCATTCTTCCGGTGTTAGTGAGTTATATGATCTCATGGTCATAGGAATAAATACTTGACACGCAGAAAACAGTAGCAACAAAATGACACGATCAACATGCTACGTCTATTAGTTTGGGTCTAGTCCATCACATGATTCACCCAATGATGTGATCTAGTTATCAAGCAAAAACACCTTGTACATAGTCAGAAGACCCTGACTATCCTTGATCAACTGACTAGCCAACTAGAGGCTTGCTAGGGAAAGTGTTTTGTCTATGTATCCACACATGTATCTAAGTCTTCATTCAATACAATTATAGCATGGATAATAAACGATTATCTTGATACAGGAATTATAATAATAACTTATTTATTATTGCCTCTAGGGCATAATTCCAACAGTCTCCCACTTGCACTAGAGTCAATAATCTAGCCCTCACATCGCCATGCGAATTACATTGTAATAAATCTAACACCCATACAGTTCTGGTGTTGATCATGCTTTGCCCGTGGAAGAGGTTTAGTCAGTGGGTCTGCCACATTCAGATCCGTGTGCACTTTGCATATATTTACGTCCTCCCCTTCGACGTAGTCGCGGATGAGGTTGAAGCGTCGTTTGATGTGTCTGGTCTTCTTGTGAAACTGTGGTTCCTTTGCTAAGGCAATGGCTCCCGTGTTGTCACAAAACAAGGTTATTGGATTCAGTGCGCTCGGCACCACTCCAAGATCCGTCATGAACTGCTTCATCCAGACACCCTCCTTAGCCGCCTCCGAGGCAGCCATGTACTCCGCTTCACATGTAGAATCAGCTACGACGCTTTGCTTGGAACTGCACCAGCTTATTGCACCCCCATTAAGAATAAATACGTATCCGGTCTCCAACTTAGAGTCGTCCGGATCTGTGTCAAAGCTTGCATCGACGTAACCTTTTACGGTGAGCTCTTCGTCACCTCCATACACGAGAAACATCTCCTTAGTCCTTTTCAGGTACTTCAGGATATTCTTGACTGCCGTCCAGTGATCCACTCCTGGATTACTCTGGAACCTGCCTGCCATACTTTTGGCCAGGCTAACGTCTAGTCTAGTGCACAACATTGCATACATGATAGAACCTATGGCTGAAGCATAGGGGACGGTGCTCATATGCTCTCTATCTTTATCAGTTGCTGGGCACTGAGTCTTACTCAATCTCGTACCTTGTAAAACTGGCAAGAACCCCTTCTTGGACTGTTCCATTTTGAACCTCTTCAAAACTTTATCAAGGTATGTACTTTGTGAAAGTCCTATCAGGCGTTTCGATCTATCCCTATAGATATTTATGCCTAGAATGTAAGGAGCTTCTCCTAGGTCCTTTGACGTCAGCTGTGCTTCCCTGGCGATGGCTCCAGAAAAGGGCTGATCTTGCAATCTCTGGCATTAGCTAGACGAATGCTTATAACAACTAACCTTCTCTTGCAACGGCACCAGAAGAATACTGATAGCAGTCCCCGGCAATGAAACTGGAAGAATGTTGTTGATGGCCCACCAGCGCGTGGGTTCGCAGCAGTTTTCGAGGGTAGAGTATTCGACCCAATTTGTTGGTTTGCACGTCGGGAGGTGAGAGTATACTCTCAAGTATTAGCAGCTGAATTTGTCAGATTCAACCACACCTGAAAGATTAGTATCTGTAAGCACAGAAGTAACATCAAAGTAATATGATAACAACGGTGTCAGAAACGATCTGTTGACATCAGACTATTCCTAACAATTGTATCAATGGCGCCTTCGTTGCCGCGTCGACGGAAGTTGTCAGTTCCCGTCAACGGTCGGTGAATCAACAATGTAGCAGGTAGTAGTAGTGTAACGAGCAATAGCAGTGGCAATGAACAACAGTAGTGACAGCAGTAGCAAGTAGCAACAGTAGCAGCAGAGCAAAACAAGTAACAACAGTAGCAACAGCAGTAGCAGCAACAGCAGAGCAAGACAAGTAACAACAGTAGCAACAGTAGTAGCAGCAACAGCAGAGCAAGACAAGTAACAACAGTAGCAACAGTAGGACAAACTCGTAGGCAATGGGTCGGTGATTTGTTTGGATGATATTCATCATGCAACAACTATAACATGGAGATATATGTGGCTAGCTCCCGTTCGTCAATGTGATGTAGGCATGCATTCCGTGTGTCGTCATACGTGCTTAGGGAAAAGAACTTGCATGACATCTATTGTCCATCCCTCCCGTGGCAGCGGGGTCCAAAAGGAAACTACGGGATATTAAGGTTCTCCTTTTAATAAAGAACCGGACCAACGCATTAGCACTTGGTGAACACATGAACTCCTCAAACTATGATCATCACCGGGAGTGGTTCTGGTTATTGTCACTCCGGGGTTGCCAGATCATAACACATAGTAGGTAACTACAACTTGCAAGATCAGATCTAAACCACACATATATTGGTGACAACATAATAATTTCACATCTGAAATCATGGCACTCGGGCCCTAGTGACAAGCATTAAGCATGGCAAAGTAGTAGCAACATCAAATCTCATAACATAGTGGATACTAGGGATCAATCCCCATCAAAACTAACTCGATTACGTGATAGATATCATCCTACTCATCACCGCCCAACGAGCCTACGAATAGATTACTCACGAACGATGAAGAGCTTCATGGAATTGGAGAGGGAAGAAGGTTGATGATGACGATGGCGACGATTTCCCCTCTCCGGAGCCCAAAACGGACTCCAGATCTGCCCTCCAGATGAAGAACAGAAGGTGGCGGCGCCTCCATATCGAAAACGCGACGAAAACTTCTCTTTTTATTTTTTCTAGGATGAAAGACAACTTATAAAGCTGGAGTTGGGGGCGGCAGGTGCCTGTGGGCCCCACAAGCTTGCCCACCGCCACCAGGGGGGTGGTGGCGGAGTAGGGGCTTGTGGCCCACTGGCCCACCCCCGAGGTGGAACTTGGCACAGATATTTTTTATATTTTCCAAAACTGCTCCCCGTAAATTTTCAGGACGTTTGGAGAACTTTGATTTCTGCACAAAAATAACACCAAAGCAATTCTGCTAAAAACAACGTCAGTCCAGGTTAGTTCCATTCAAATCATGCAAATTATAGTCTAAAACAAGGGCAGAAGAGTTTGGAAAAGTAGATACGTTGGAGACGTATCATCCTTCATATAGAAACTTTTATTCAAGTAATCCTTTATGTTCTCCAAAAACTCCACGTTGTTTCCAATCAGCAATATGTCATCACATATAATATTAGAAACGCCACAGAGCTCCCACTCACTTTCTTGTAAATACAAGATTCTCCAGCCACTTGTATAAACCCAAATGCTTTGATCACCTCATCAAAGCGTTTATTCCAACTCCGAGATGCTTGCACCTGTCCATAAATGGATCACTGGAGCTTGCACACTTTGTTAGCATTTTTAGGATCGACAAAACCTTCGGGCTGCATCATATACAACTCTTCCTTAAGGAAACCGTTAAGGAACACCGTTTTGACATCCATCTGCCAGATTTCATAATTGAAAAATGCAGCTATTGCCAACATGATTCGGACGGACTTAAGCATCGCTACGGGTGAGAATGTCTCATCGTAGTCAATCCCTTGAACTTGTGAAAAACCCTTTGCCACAAGTCGAGCTTTATAAACGGTCACATTACCGTCAGCGTCCGTCTTCTTCTTAAAGATCCATTTGTTCTGAATAGCCTTGCGGCCATCAGGTAATACTTCCAAAGTCCACACTTTGTTTTCATACATGGATCCTATCTCGGACTTCATGGCCTCTAGCCATTTGTTGGAATCCGGGCCCACCATTGCTTCTTCATAATTCGCAGGCTCATTGTTGTCTAACAACATAATTGATAAGACGGGATTACCGTACCACTCTAGAGTAGTACGCGGTCTCGTCGACCTGCGAGGTTCGACAGTAACTTGATCCGGAGTTTCATGATCATCATCATTAACTTCCTCCTCAACCGGCGTCGCAACGACAGGGGTTTCCCCTTGCCCTGCGCCACCATCCAGAGGGATGAGAGGTTCGACAACCTCATCAAGTTCTATCTTCCTCCCACTCAATTCTCTCGAGAGAAACTCCTTCTTGAGAAAAGCTTCGTTCTTAGCAACAAACACTTTGCGCTCGGATTTGAGATAGAAGGTATACCCATCTGTCTCTTTTGGGTAACCTATGAAGACGCACTTTTCCGCTTTGGGTTCCAGCTTTTCAGGCTGAAGCTTTTTGACATAAGCATCACATCCCCAAACTTTAAGAAACGACAACTTTGGTCTTTTGCCATACCACAGTTCATATGGTGTCGTCTCAACAGATTTTGATGGTGCCCTATTTAAAGTGAATGCAGCTATTTCTAATGCATAACCCCAAAACGATAACGGCAAATCGGTAAGAGACATCATAGATCACACCATCTCTAATAAAGTACGATTACGACGTTCAGACACACCATTACGCTGTGATGTTCCAGGCGGTGTCAACTGTGAAACAATTCCACATTGTCTTAAGTGAGCACCAAACTCGAAACTAAGATATTCACCCCCATGATCAGACCGTAGGAACTTGATCTTCTTGTTACGGTGATTTTCAACTTCACTCTGAAATTGCTTGAACTTTTCAAATGTTTCAGACTTGTGCTTCATTAAGTAGACATAACCATATCTACTCAAATCGTTAGTGAAGGTGAGAAAATAATGATATCTGCCGCGTGCCTCCACACTCATCGGACCACACACATCGGTATGTATGATTTCCAACAAGTCACTTGCACGCTCCATTGTTCCGGAGAACGGAGTTTTAGTCATCTTTACCATAAGGCATGGTTCACACGTGTCAAGTGAATCAAAGTCAAGTGACTCCAAAAGTCCATCGGAATGGAGTTTCTTCATGCGCTTTACACCAATATGACCTAAGCGGTAGTGCTATAAAAACATGGCGCTATCATTGTTAACTCTAACTCTTTTGGTCTCAATGTTATGTATATGTGTATTATTACGATCAAGATTCAATATGAACAATCCTCTCACATTGGGTGCATGACCATAAAAGATATTACTCATAGAAATAGAACAACCATTATTCTCTGACTTAAACGAGTAACCGTCTCGCAATAAACAAGATCCAGATATAATGTTCATGCTTAACGCAGACAATAAATAACAATTATTTAAGTTCATAACTAATCCTGATGGTAACTGAAGTGAAACTGTGCCGACGGCGATTGCATCAACCTTGGAACCATTTCCCACGCGCATCGTCACTTCATCCTTCGTCAGCCTTCGCTTATTCCGCAGTTCCTGTTTCGAGTTGCAAATATGAGCAACAGAATCGGTATCGAATACTCAGGCACTACTACGAGAGCTGGTTAATTACACATCAATAACATGTATATCAAAATACCTGGTTTTTCTTTGGCTGCCTTCTTATCAGCCAGATACTTGGGGCAGTTGCGCTTCGAGTGACCCATACCCTTGCAATAATAGCACTCCGTTTCAGGCTTAGGTCCAACTTTGGGTTTGTTTGTCAGATTGGCAACAAGCTTGCCGCTCTTCTTTGAACTACCCTTCTTTCCTTTGCCGTTTCTCTTGAAACTAGTGGTCTTATTCACCATCAACACTTGATGCTCTTTACGGAGTTCTGACTCTGCGACTTTCAGCATCGCGAACAACTCGCCAGGTGACTTGTTCATCCCTTGCATGTTGTAGTTCAACACAAAGCCCTTATAGCTTGGCGACAGTGACTGAAGAATTCTGTCAGTGATAGCCTCTTGCGGGAGTTCAATCCCCAACTCAGCTAGACGGTTTGAGTACCCAGACATTTTGAGCACATGTTCACTGAGAGACGAATTCTCCTCCATCTTGCAAGCATAGAATTTATCGGAGGTCTCGTACCTCTCGATCCAGGCGTTCTTCTGAAAGATAAACTTCAACTCCTGGAACATCTCATATGCTCCATGACGCTCAAAGCGACGTTGAAGTCCCGGCTCTAAGCCATACAAGACTGCACATTGAACTACTGAGTAGTCCTCCTTACGTGTTAACCAAGCGTTCTTAACATCTTGGTCAGCCGTAGCGGGTGGTTCATCTCCTAGCGCAGCATTAAGGACATAATACTTCTTCCCAGCCTGCAGGAGCAACTTAAGATTACGAGCCCAGTCTACAAAGTTGCTTCCATCATCTTTCAACTTAGCTTTCTCTAGGAACGTATTAAAATTCAGGGTGACTGTCGCATGAGCCATGATCTACAACACAATTATGTTCAAAGTGGACTTAGACTATGTTCAAGATAATTAGAGTTTAACTTAATCAAATTGCTTGCTAAACTCCCACTCAAAAAGTACATCTCTCTAGTCATTTGAGTGGTTCATGATCCAATTCCACTAGCTCAAGTCCGACATCACGTGAGTTGAGGATAGTTACAGTGGTAAGCATCCCTATGCTAATCATATCAACTATATGATTCATGATCGACCTTTCGGTCTCATGTGTTCCGAGGCCATGTTTGCACATGCTAGGCTCGTCAAGCTTAACCCAAGTGTTCCGCGTGTGCAATTGTTTTGCACCAGTTGTATGTGAACGTTGAGTCTATCACACCCGATCATCACGTGGTGTCTCGAAACGACGAACTATAGCAACGGTGCACAGTCGGGGAGAACACACTTTCGTCTTGAAATTTTAGTGAGAGATCACCTCATAATGCTATCGTCGTTCTAAGCAAAAAAAGGTGCATAAAAGGATTAACATCACATGCAATTCATAAGTGACATGATATGGCCATCATCACGTGCTTCTTGATCTCCATCACCAAAGCACTGGCACGATCTTCTTGTCACCGACGCCACACCATGATCTCCATCAACGTGTCACCATCAGGGTTGTCGTGCTACTCATGCTATTACTACTAAAGCTACATCCTAGCAATATAGTAAACGCATCTGCAAGCACAAACATTAGTTTAAAGACAACCCTATGGCTCCTGCCGGTTGCCGTACCATCGACGTGCAATTCGATATTAACTATTACAACATGATCATCTCATACATCCAATATATCACATCACATCGTCGGCCATATCACATCACAAGCATACCCTGCAAAAACAAGTTAGACGTCCTCTAATTGTTGTTGCATGTTTTACGTGGTGACCATGGGTATCTAGTAGGATCGCATCTTACTTACGCAAACACCACAACGGAGATATATGAATTTCTATTTAACCTCATCCAAGGACCTCCTCGGTCAAATCCGATTCAACTAAAGTTGGAGAAACCGACACTCGCCAGTCATCTTTGAGCAACGGAGTTGCTCGTAGTGATGAAACCTGTCTCTCGTAAGCCTACGAGTAATGTCGATCCGAGCCGCTTCGATCCAACAATACCGCGGAATCAAGAAAAGACTAAGGAGGGCAGCAAATCGCACATCACCGCCCACAAAACTTTTGTGTTCTACTACAGATGACATCTACGCATGAACCTAGCTCATGATGCCACTGTTGGGGAACGTCGCATGGGAAACAAAAATTTTCCTACGCGCACGAAGACCTATCATGGTGATGTCCATCTACGAGGGGGATTTCAGATCTACGTACCCTTGTAGATCGCACAGCACAAGCGTTAATAAACGCGGTTGATGTAGTGGAACGTCCTCACATCCCTCGATCCGCCCCGCGAACCGTCCCATGATCCGTCCCGCGATCCGTCCCACGATCCGCTCCGATCTAGTGCCGAACGGACGGCACCTCCGCATTCAGCACACGTACAGCTCGACGATGATCTCGGCCTTCTTGATCCAGCAAGAGAGACGGAGAGGTAGATGAGTTCTCTAGCAGCGTGACGGCGCTCCGGAGGTTGGTGGTGATCTAATCTCAGGAGGGCTCCGCCAGAGCTCCGCAGAAACGCGATCTAGAGGAAAAACCATGGAGGGGAGGGGACTTGCCGTGAAAAAGTTGTCTCAAATCAGCCCTAATACCTCCGTATATATAGGTGGGAGGGGAGGGGCCTTGCCTTGAGGCTCAAGGAGCCCCAAGGGGGCGGCCGAAGGGGGGGAGGAGGAATCCTCCTCCAATCCTAGTCCAACTAGGATTGGAAGGTGGAGTCCTTCCCTTCCTTCCCACTTCCCCCTTTTTTTTCTCTTTGATTTTCCTTTAACCTGCGCAGAGGCCTTCTTGGGCTTGCACACCAGCCCACTAAGGGCTGGTGCGGCACCCCTAAGGCCTATGGGCTTCCTTGGGGTGGGCTGCCCCCCCGGTGAACATCCGGAAGCCATTCGTCTCTCCCCGTACATTCCCGGTAATTCCGAAAACTTTTCGGTAATCAAATGAGGTCATCCTATATATCAATCTTCGTCTCCGGACCATACCGGAAACCCTCGTGATGTCCGTGATCTCATCCGGGACTCCGAACAACATTCGGTAACCAACCATATAACTCAAATATGCATAAAACAACGCCGAACCTTAAGTGTGCACACCCTGCGGGTTCGAGAACTATGTAGACATGACCCAAGGGACTCCTCGGTCAATATCCAATAGCGGGACCTGGATGCCCATATTGGATCCTACATATTCTACGAAGATCTTATCGTTTGAACCTCAGTGCCAAGGATTCATATAATCCCGTATGTCATTCCCTTTGTCCTTCGGTATGTTACTTGCCCGAGATTCGATCGTCAGTATCCGCATACCTATTTCAATCTCGTTTACCGGCAAGTCTCTTTACTCGTTCCGTAATACAAGATCCCGTGACTTACACAAAGTCACATTGCTTGCAAGGCTTGTGTGTGATGTTGTATTACCGAGTAGGCCCCGAGATACCTCTCCGTCACAAAGAGAGTGACAAATCCCAGTCTTGATCCATACTAACTCAACGAACACCTTCGGAGATACCTGTAGAGCATCTTTATAGTCACCTAGTTACGTTGCGACGTTTGATACACAGAAAGCATTCCTCCGGTGTCAGTGAGTTATATGATCTCATGGTCATAGGAATAAATACTTAACACGCAGAAAACCGTAGCAACAAAATGACACGATCAACATGCTACGTCTATTAGTTTGGGTCTAGTCCATCACATGATTCACCCAATGATGTGATCCAGTTATCAAGCAATAACACCTTGTACATAGTTAGAAGACCCTGACTATCCTTGATCAACTGGCTAGCCAACTAGAGGCTTGCTAGGGACAGTGTTTTTTCTATGTATCCACACATGTATCTAAGTCTTCATTCAATACAATTATAGCATGGATAATAAACGATTATCTTGATTCAAGAATTATATTAATAACTTATTTATTATTGCATCTAGGGCATAAGTCCAACAGACTAGGTGCATCAGTGCTAACTCCTTGATGATCTTGTTCAATTCTCTTCGGATGACCCTCAGGATACAAAGGTTCTTGGGTCATTCGACCGCCTCTAGTAACGACTCTGACGGAAGTGTCATTCAACTCATTGAGCAAGTCATTTTGAGCTTTAAGTACTTGTTCTACCTGAGTAGTAACCATAGAAGCATGTTTACTCAGAAGCTTAAGATCGTTGATGTTTCTGTCCACACAAGCACTTAAATGACTAAGCATACGAGTATTCTTTTCCAATTGTCTGCTAACGTAATCATTGAAACTTTGTTGTTTGGCAACAAAGTTATCAAATTCATCCATGCATAAACTAGCAGGTTTATCAAAAGGAATATCACTCTCATCAAACCTACACAGAGAATTTACTTTTACTACCTGTATCGGGTTATCGATACCATGGATCTCTTCGATAGGTGGTTGATTTTTTTGACATCTTCAGATTTAATGCCTTTCTCTCGCATAGATTTCTTGGCTTCTTGCATATCTTCAGGACTGAGGAATAGAATACCTCTTTTCTTCGGAGTTGGCTTAGGAGGTGGTTCGGGTATAGTCCAAGCATTCTCATTGCACAAGATATTATTCAATAGAATCTCAGCTTGTTCTACAGTTCGTTCCCTAAAAATACTATCGTCACAACTATCTAGGTGGTCTTTGGAAGCATCGGTAAGTCCATTATAGAAGATATCAAGTATTTCATTTTTCTCAAGAGGGTGATCAGGCAAAGCATTCAGTAGCTGGATGAGCCTCCCCCAAGCTTGTGGGAGACTCTCTTCTTTAGCTTGAGCAAAGTTGTATATTTCCTGCAAGGCAACTTGCTTCTTATGGGCAAGGAAATATTTTTCAGAGAAGTAGTAGATCATATCCTCGGGGCTACGCACACAACTAGGAGCAAGAGAAGTGAACCAGGTCTTAGCATCATCCTTTAGCGAGAAAGGAAACAACTTGAGCATGTAGTAGTGGCGGATCTTTTTCTCACTGGTGAATAGGGTGGCTATATCGTGCAGTTTGGTAAGATGGGCTACAACCGTCTCAGACTCGTAACCATGAAAAGGATCAGATTCGACCAGAGTGATTAACTCAGGCTAGACAGAGAATTCATAATCCTTATCGGTCACAAAGATAGGCGAAGTAGAAAACTTCGGGTCGTATTTCATCCTAGCGTTCAGAGATTTTTCTTTCCACTTGCGCAGAAGTTTCTCAACATCATAGCTATCCTTACACGCAAGAAAATCCTCAGCTATCTCTCCCTCCATAACATAGTGCGTATCAGGCATAACAGGCAATTTAGGCATAGTAGCAGGTTCTACTTCAATAGTATCAGCAATTTCAGAAGTATCATCACATCTAGCAGCAACTCTAGCAATTTGTGCATCAAGGGCACCAAGTGGCAAAGCAGTATCAGGCATAGCAGGCATAGTATCAAGCATGGCATCATGAGGCATAGTATCAAGCATAGCATCATCAGGCATAGTATCTAGCATAGCATCACGCATAGTATCATGGACAGCAGAAGTAGCATCATCAAGCACAGGCGACATATCAAGATTTCTAGCAGGAGGTGAAGTCGCAAACTTACTCAAAACTGAAGGTGAATCAAGTGCAGAGCTAGATGGCAGTTCCTTACCTCTCCTTGTAGTGGAAGGTAGGATTTTAGTTCTTGGATCTTTCGGATTCCTCATAGTGACCAGCAGATGAAAATCCCAAGTGACTCAGAGAATATAGTTGTGCTTCCCTGGCAACGGCGCCAGAAAAAAGCCTTAATGTCCCACAAGCGTATGGGATCGCAGCAGTTTTCGAGGGTAGAGTATTCAACTCAAATTTGTTGATTCGCCAAGACGAGAGCGAAAGAATATTCTCAAGTATTAGCAGCTGAATGTGTCAGATTCAACCAAACCTGAAAGATTAGTGTCTGCAAGCAAAGTATCAGTAGCAAGGTAGTATGATAGCAACGGTGCCAGAAACGATCTGTTGACAAGGCAGACTATTCCTAACTGTTGTATCGATGGCGCCAACACGTGGACGGGGGATTATTCTTAAGAAGAATGCTTCCCCAGCTATGGCTCCAACAAAGTCTTGCAACAAGTAGCAGCGAATTAGCAAGGAACAACAGTAGTAGCAGCAGCAAAGTAACAAGTAACAGCAGCAACAAAGTGACAAGTAACAGCAGCAACAAAGTGGCCCAATCCCTTTTGTAGCAAGGGACAAGCCTAGGCAAAGTAACATAGCGAGGACCAGTAGTAAAAGACTCGTAGGCAGTGGATCGGTGATGGATGAGTCTGACGGATGTGATTCATCATGTAACAGCTATAATACGGAGAGATATGTAACTAGCTCCCATTCATAAATCTAATGTAGGCATGTATTCCGTATGTAGTCATACGTGCTTAGGGATAAGAACCTGCATGACATCTATTGTCCATCCCTCCCGTGGCAGCGGGGTCCTAATGGAAACTACGTGATATTAAGGTTCTCCTTTTAATAAAGAACCGGACCAACGCATTAACACGCGGTGAATACATGAACTCCTCATACTATGGTCATCTCCGGGAGTGGTTCCGGCTATTGTCACTCCGGGGTTGCCGGGTCATAACACATGGTAGGTGACTACAACTTGCAAGATAGGATCTAAAACACACATATATTGGCGACAACATAATAGGTTCAGATCTGAAATCATGGCACTCGGGCCCTTGTGACAATCATTAAGCATAGCCAAGTAGTAGCAACATCAATCTAGAACATAGTGGATACTAGGGATCAATCCCCGTCAAGAACTAACTCGATTACATGATAGATCTCATCCAACTCATCACCGTCCAGCAAGCCTATGATGAGATTACTCGCGAACGATGAAGAGCATCATGGAATTGTCGATGGAGAAAGGTTGATGATGACGATGGCGACGATTTCCCCTCTCCGGAGCCCGAAACGGACTCCAGATCTGCCTTCCAGATGAAGAACAGGATGTGGCGGCGCCTCCGTGTCGCAAAACGCGATGAAACCTTCTCTCTGATTTTTTTTCCACGCGGAACGGAAGATATAGAGCTGAGTTTGGGGGCGGTGGTGCCACGTGGGCCCCACAAGCCTGCACAACGCGGCCATAGGGGGTGGCCGCGGCCTGTGGGCTTGTGGCCCACTGGCACGCCGCCTCAGGTGGATCTTTGCGCAGGTATTTTTCTTTTTTTCTAGAAAAAATCTCCGTAAATTTTCAGGACATTCCGAGAACTTTTATTTCTGCCCAAAAACAACACCATGGCAATTCTGCTGAAAACAGCGTTAGTCCGGGTTAGTTCCATTCAAATCATGCAAATTAGAGTCCAAAACAAGGGCAAAAGAGTTCGGAAAAGTAGATACAATGGAGACGTATCAACGCACGTCTTGTCATGCTTCTGTAAGACGTCATGGAGGAATGGCGTAATCTGGGGACTGATGTCGTGGCAGCCCAGTGGCATCGGCTTCAACCATGCCTCCCTATTTTGCCGGCCGGCTTCAATAATGTCGTCGGTGAGGAAGCGATACGATGTTCCTTTGAGGCCGTGTGCATGTAGGGCACGCCCCAATCGTCGGGGATGCCACCACAATGTGTGTAGCAGCCGGGTGACCTGCCACATAAGGACAAGGCCTAGGATGTCGCGGATCACTGATCCCCATGGAGTTGAGGTTAGGTTCATGGCCGCGCGGAACCAATTGGTGTCTTGGTCGAGAGGTGAGAGAAGAGAAGTTTATGGCAATGCAAGTGGTGCTTGGTTTTGATGGCTATCATATGATCCGGAGCCACGGTATATATAGAGATTCGTATGTCCATTTGTTTAAGCTATATGTCTTGCACCTTGATTCACTCACCCATAAATTAGTCTTGCTCGTATTGACTCGGTGGAGAAGAAACTGCAGTGGAAATCCCATTGGTTGGGTGACACGGGATGATGTGATTGGTTTGGTGATGAAGGGCGGGGACGTGGCAATGCGCATAGCTGAGACGGCTCATAGTGGGGAGTAACATATATTAGTATCATGCATATGTTATTATTGTATGATACTACTTTCATTGTGCATAGTATCATAAACTAGTATCATAGGTGATCTCATTTATTGACATGCATGACACATAGTAGCATACCATTTAACATGATACAATATCTACCTATGTTACTCTAACTCTCTCTTTCTTCTTTAATTATTTGCCACATCAGCATGTTTGCTAGTCCAAAGACTATGATACTAGCTATGATACCCCCACTATGGCCGGCCTCAAGCTCGGGTCATATCCGTTGACAATCTCTTACATTGGTGTTTTTGTACCCTGGAGTATTAATTTAGCCCAATGAGCCAACATCGATGACCGAGCTCCATTCGTTAGGCTGGTTGTAATGGGAGTATCATAAGTAGTATCATGCATGCCACCTAGGCGTCTTTGATGAGGTGGCATAGAATTAAATGAAGAAAGAGATGATTGAGTATCATATTATGATACCGTATCACATTAAATGTTGTGCTAGTATGTGTCATGCATGACAATAAATAAACCATTCTATGATACTAGTATATGATACTATGCATTACAGATGTGGTATTATACACTAGTATCATATGCATGATACTAGTATATGATACTACCCATTACAACCAGCCTTACGGAGAGAGATCCCGTGCCTCGCCAGAGCCAGGGCACGGCGTGCCTCGCCCCTTTGGATCAAGCGTCCAGATTCATCCTACGGCCAGCACCAACTCCCGAGTCACGACCAGTTAAAGAGCTAGCTGACTACAAGGAAAAAAATCGCGGGACTCCAATCCATTCGCGTGGGGCACTGAAAAACAGCGCGAGCTGGCGCTCTTCCGCCGCTGCCGTGTCTGCCGCTCGCCGGCTGCCCACGCCGCCGCCGCACGGCTGTCGGCCCCGCCACCGCTCTCCTGTCACCCCGACAGCCTCTCTCCCGTCGCCCCCGACACCTCTCCTCTCCCGTCGCCTCGCAGCCGCAAGAAAGGGGGATCAAGCTCCGGCGCCTCCGCTTTCCCGGCCGCAGGTTCCTCCGTCGCCACCCCGGCCTCCTCCACTCCCCCCTCACCGACGGGCTCCAACGACTCCCTAGGTCCACTCCCTCCGCCCCCTGAAGTGCCATATTAAGCTTTAGACCGATTCCATGTTTCCAACAGGTAGCCATCCGCCATCTTGCTATTTAGTTAAAAAAATGTGTTGTGTGAAATTGAATGGTGTGTGTACTGTCCTATTTCACAGAATTGTTGCTGATTGGATTACTGTGTTGCGCAATTTGAAAATATATGAGTGTTGAGAGTGTTGTGCATTTGCAAGTGTTGTGCAATGGGCGGAATTAACAAGGGAATACCTCAAGTTGGTATGAGGTTCAGAAATGCAGATGAAGCTTGGGTGTTTTGGGTTGCATATATGGGCCGCACATGTTTTGATGTGAGGAAGAGGAACAAAAATTTAAGCAAGTTTGATGGTGAAGTGACTTCATGCAGATTTGTTTGTTCCAATGAGGGTCTTCGGAAAAAGGGATAGTGTTGGATCATGTGCCAAAGCGTATTAGAGCTGAAACAAGAACAAATTGCAAAGCACGGATGACTGTAACATTAGATCGAGTGGCAAAAAATTATGAAGTCACAGATGTTGTGCTAGAACACAATCACTACCTTCAATTGCCACAAACTTGTCATTTGATGGCATCACAAAGGAAGATTTCTGAAGTACAAACTTTTGAAATAGAAGCCGCTGATGATTCTGGAATCATGCCCATTGGGGCATAGTTTATGCCTAAGTAATTTTGGTGATTGATGACAGTACCACAAAGGACTAACCGTGTGTATTAAGATTTCAGATAACACACGTCAACGGCACAAGACGACTCGCCCCCTCTTTCGTGGAACAGAAGCACGGTGTTCTCTACAATTCTCTTTATTTGAGTCAAAGGAAAGCCGTACTATTAAGAGGGGAACCGTAGTGGAAAGGTTTGGGTGGAATCAATCTTGCACACGCACACTTCACATATTTTCCCCCTTGCCGACAACTTTGGAGTGGCTCCCGCCTTAGTGTTTCCTTCTTCTTTGCAAAGGGTCCCCCAGCGGTAGTACCGTTGGCCCTAGCGGTAGTACCGCTGGAGTGCTAGCGATAGTACCGCTGCAGCCAGCGGTAGTACTGCTAGCTGGCAGTAGTACCGCCCCTGGTCAGCGGTAGTACCGCTCCTGGTCAGCGGTAGTACCGCTCCAGGAGCTTAGTACCGCCTGCCTATCGGTTGTACGTGGACGGACCTTTTTGCGAAGACTTTCTTGGCGGTGGTAGTGCTTATGCACTACCAGGGGCCCAGCGGTAGTACCGCTGCAGCCAACGGTAGTACCGCTGGAGTGCCAACGGTAGTACTGCTGCATCCAGCGGTAGTACCGCTAGGCACAGGCTGTGAGTGGGGAAACGGTTGGATTCCCCCCCCCCACTATATAAAGGGTTCTTCTAGCTGTGGAACCCTATCTCTTACCCTCCTAAGCTCCATTGTTGCTCCCTAAGCTCAAAATTGCCCGATCTCTCTCCCTAGCCAATCAAACTTGTTGATTCTTTAGGGATTGGTTGAGAAGGCCTAGATCCACACTTCCACCAAGAGAAAAGTTGATTCCCCCACCAATCCCTTGCGGATCTTGTTACTCTTGGGTGTTTGAGCATCCTAGACGGTTGAGGTCAC
Source organism: Hordeum vulgare subsp. vulgare (assembly GCF_904849725.1). Classification (NCBI taxonomy): domain Eukaryota; kingdom Viridiplantae; phylum Streptophyta; class Magnoliopsida; order Poales; family Poaceae; genus Hordeum; species Hordeum vulgare. The sequence continues at coordinate 47,279,804 of NC_058524.1, forward strand.
CTCGAAGCCACATTCCATTGTGGTGAAGCTTCGTGGTCTTGTTGGGAGCCTCCAAGCTTTGTGTGGAGTTTGCCCCAACCTTGTTTGTAAAGGTTCGGTTGCCGCCTTCAAGGGCACCTATAGTGGAATCATGGTACCTTGCATCGTGCGAGGGCGTGAGGAGAATACGGTGGCCTTAGTGGCTTATTGGGGAGCATTGTGCCTCCACACCGCTCCAACGGAGACGTACTTCCTATCAAAGGGAAGGAACTTCGGTAACACATCCTCGTCTTCATTGGTTCCACTTGTGGTTATCTCTAACCTTTATTTTGTGTATGCTTATGTTGTTGTCTTTCCCTTACTTGTCTTAGTAGCTATCGTTGCTAGCTTCATTACGGTTCACCCCATTGTTGTCATATTTGTGAACCCGTATGTTATTTACCCTAACTTGCTAAGATTAATTAAAAAGTGGTCGTTGCCTATTCACCCCCCCCCTCTAGTCAACCATATCGATCCTTTCAATTGGTATCAGAGCCACGTCTCTTTATTAAGGGTTTCACCACCCGAAGAGTATGGAAGGCGAAGAGGGAATTAACCATGGGCAACCCGAGGCCATGGACTTGACTTAGGTCACAAGGGACGACTTGAATACGGCTATGGCCGCCCTCAAGACGTCCTTGACGAACAAAGTGAAGACCATGCTTAAAGAGTTAATTGAGGGATTTAAAAGTCCACCCGAACTGGCGTTAGTGGTTAAACCCACCAACACCGATTCGGAGGCCAATTCCTCTAAGGAAGCGGCTAAAGGTATGCGACCTTCCTCATCTCACGAAAAGGATGGGACTGGAACATATGCCTCAGTTCCACCCCCGATGGTCTATGGAGGATCCGTTCCCGCACCGCGTCTTAATCCTGTTGGTCCTCCTCCTAAGCTTGTGAAAGGTGACTTTGCTAACTGGGTATTTTCTATTAAGTCTCATTTAATCACAGCTCAACAAACTTGTGGAGAATCATCGAGCAAGGATATTATCCCCATGATCCAAGCAACCTCACTCCAAGAGAAGATGCAGACAATCAATACAATCACTCCGCCTTGTTTATTCTCCAGTCTGCAGTGCCACCTGAAGATCTTCCTCACTTGCGTCCCTTCACTTTGGCCAAAGATTGTTGGGAGCATATTATGGTGTTGTACAAGGGAAGCTCAAGCATTCAACGATCCAACTATGAAGTGATCCTTGATAAGGCCGATGAGTTTGTGATGAAGGAAGTCGAGGACCCTCGTGATCTCTATCGGAGGGTGACTGCTATTGCTGTGGCACTCAAGGTTCATGGGAGCAAGGATGTGGATGATACATGGGTCAAGCGCAAGTTTCTCAAAGCCATCATGCCTTTCAACAAAGCCATGTCATCTGTCATTCGTCAGCGGCCAGACTTCCACTCCTTGTCTTCCAGTGAGGTGTTGGATGAATTCATTGCAATGTCAATCATGAACGAAACAACCGACAATGCACTTGCTCGTGTTTGCTCAAAGACAACTTCACCCAACCTTGCAATAAAAGCAAAAGCAATGTTTGAAGAAAAAGAAGAAGAGGATGAGGAAGAGGAGAGCTGCCCTGAAGACACAAAGTATGCCTATCATGAGCACATGGCTCTTGCGTCAAGGCAATTCTGGGGCAACAAGAGGAACTCAAGACCCACCTTCACCAAGAACAACTCGAGTGGTTTCAAACCCAAGCAACGAGTGAGGACATGTTATAACTGTGGTAACGTGAGCCACTTCGTGGCCGAATGTCCCTATGAGAAAAGGGAAGACAACGGGGGCAAGCTCATTTGCAAAGACAAAACCAAATCATTTCCAATCAAGAACAACTTTGTGAAGAAACCCCACCCAAAAGGGATGGTGGCCCTTGAAGAGTACCCTTCCGATGATGATGACGATGATGATGCAGTGGCAACGGCAACTGTTGCTATTCCCACTACCTCTCCCCAGAAGGTGTCTCTCTTCAACGCCCCCAACGAGAACCACATCACCAAGTGCCTCATGGCAAAAGGTATCAATCAGGTAACTCCTATCATTAAGACCAACATCGCTACTGCTCCTTCATTGTTAAATTATGTTGATGATAGTGATGTTGGGGAACTTAATGAGCATGATCTTGACAAGTTTCTGCGCACTATTAAGGGAGAATCCAAGAAGCACTTTGTTGCTCTCTTGGAACAACTGGGTGAGGCCACTGACCTCATTGAGTCTCATGAGGAGACCATCTCTGAGCTTCAGGGACACAGTCGTGACTATGCCGATGAAATTTTCTAATTATCTATTGCTCTAGAAAAGGAGCGCACTCTTCGTTTGGCTCTTGAGGAGTCATATAACGATGACTGCGCTAAAATGCAAAAGAAACTTGATCATGATTTCATTCTTACTCGTATGCTTAAGTCTGAAAAGTATGCTCTTGGGGTTGGCCATGATAGACTCAAAGTAGAGTTTGACACACTTGACAAGGCCCACAAGGTCTTGAAAGGTGTTCATTTCTCTCTGAAAGAGTCTCATGATCAACTCCAAGCAAAGCTTACCAAGGAGATCTCTACTTGTCCTCCCTTTGTGTTAATTGATAATGCTTGTGCAACTAACCCCTGTTGTGAGCATGTACATCTTGTGGAGGAAAATGCCAAGTTAAAGGAGAAACTTGAGAAGGGCCTTGTGGCATGCATACAAGGTGAGAAGAGCCTGAACGATCTCTTGAGCACTCAAAAAGGTGTTGTAGGGAAGGAGGGACTTGGACTTACCTCCAAGTCAAAAGGTAAAAGGAGAAACAGGAACAAACGATCTCCTACCCTCATGGACATCTTTGTCAAAGAGGGTGAGGGGACTCAGAAGGTGAACAGGAACAAGATGGACTACGGAAACCACAAGAAGGGCAACACCATTCCTACTAACACAGCCGACAAACTCAATTCTTCTTATGTCTTATGTCGTGCTAGTGATGGGCATGTTTATGCCAGATTTGTTGGTTCCTACGATGAGTACATTGAATGGGCTATCTGGGTTCCTAAGACCCTTGTCCCTAACATGAGAGGACCCATTAAAAAAGGGTACCTAAAGCCAAGCCTTGATCTATTGTAGGAGTTTGCTTCCGGTGGGGTGTCATGGTTGCTCGATAGTGGAGCAACAAATCATATGACCGGAAGCAAGGACTTAGTGGTGGATGTGCATCCTTCTCCATCTATGCCCACCCATGTCCAATTCGCCGATGCATCCTCGTCAAAGGTATTGGGATTTGGTAAGGTGGTCGTCTCTCAAGAGTTATCTATTGAGAAGGTCATGCTTGTTGAGTCACTTGCCTACAATTTACTTTCCGTTCGTCAACTTGCAATTATGGGTTTTTCCACATTCTTTAATCTTGATACTGTGGTCCTCCTGAGGAGCAAGACTCTTAAAGTAGCCTATGTTGGATATGTCCAAAACGGTCTTTATGTGGTGAACTTCTCAAAGCGACCCACTAAGACCGCGACGTGTTTAATGGCTAAAGTTGATGTGGGCTGGCTTTGGCATCGCCGTTTAGCTCATGTCAATATGAGATATTTGCAAAGTCCTCTGACAGGGGACCATATTCGTGGACTAACAAATGTGAGTTTTGCTAAAGATCGTGTTTGCAGTGCCTGCATTGAAGGAAAGATTCATGAAACTGCTCATCGTCCAACGACTCTTATCTACACTAAGAGGCCATTGGAGCTTCTCCATATGGATCTCTTTGGCCCTCCATCATTTGATAGTCTTGGAGGCAGAAAGTATTGCTTGGTGATCGTTGACGACTACTCAAGATACACCTGGGTATATTTCTTCAAAAAGAAGAGTGAAACTCAACAAACTGTCATCAACTTTGCTAATGAAGCTCAACGTCAACATGAAGCAAAGATCTTGATGATTAGAAGTGACAACGGCACCGAGTTCAAGAACTACACCTTGGATGAGTTTCTAGGTGATGAGGGAATAAAACACCAATATTCAACACCATATACCCCTCAACAAAACGGCGTGGCAGAAAGGAAGAACCGGACCTTGATAGACGTTGCAAGGACAATGATGGCAGAATTCAAATCTCCATATAACTTCTGGGCAGAGGCCATCAACACAACATGTCATGCGTCCAATCGGCTCTATATCCGCAAAGGCTTGAATAAGACTCCGTATGAGATTCTAACTGGAAACAAACCCAATCTCAAGTACTTCCGGGTATTCGGTTGTAAGTGTTTCATTCTCAAGAAAGGTGCACGTTTAGCTAAATTTGATTCTAGAGCACATGAGGGCATCTTTGTTGGTTATGCTACAAACTCTCATGCTTACCGTGTCCTCAACAAGTCCACCGGACTCATTGAGGAGACGTGTAACGTGGATTTTGATGAAAATAATGGCTCCGAAGTGGAGCAAAGTGGTCTTTGTGATGTAGGTGATGAAATTCCTCCCCAGGCCATAAGAAGAATGGGGATTGGTCAAATACTCCCCATTGAGGAACCCCTTGTGGCCGAAGGAGAAGGACAATGCTCTACTCAAGTGGAGCCATCACCTCCACAAGCCCCACACGCTTCCGATGAACAAAGAGAAGACTCTCAACAAAATGAACAAGCTCAAGGTCAAGATAAATTGCCCAACAATGATGATGTGTCTCATGATATTCAAGCACTCTCCCAAGACTCTGAACCAGCTCATGATCAAGATCAAGTGCAACCACGAGATCCAGACCAAGTAGAAGCACAAGATCAAGATCAAGAGCAACCACAAATACAAGAACAAACTAGTGAACCTGCTCAAGTCGAAAGTCAAGATGATCAGGATACTGTCTCACAATTCCCTTCTGCAGCACCAACAGCCGGTGCCAAGGGAGGCTCACGCAAGGGCAAGCAAACTAAACAAGTCGATGCTCCCCCATTATCCAATGAAGAACTCTTGGAGCGTCGAGCAGCCAAGATTGCGAACAAGCTGAGAGTCAAGTCACATCTTATGAAGAATGTACTTGGCAGTTTAAAAAGGGGAGTATCCACCCGTCAACAGATTTGGAATTATTGTGAGCATCACGCGTTTGTTTCGTATTGTGAACCTCAACACGTACAGGAAGCGCTCGATGATGAGGATTGGCTTATGGCCATGCATGAAGAACTTAACAACTTCGACCGCAACCAAGTCTGGGATTTAGTGCCTAGGCCAACGGAGGAACATAATGTCATTGGGACCAAATGGATATTCAAGAACAAGCAAGATGCCAATGGGATTGTGATTCGAAACAAGGCAATATTGGTGGCTCAAGGCTACTCCCAAGTCGAGGGTATCGACTACGGTGAAACCTTTGCCCCTGTTGCTCGTCTAGAATCTATTCGCATGTTGCTTGCATTTGCTTCTCATAACTTCAAATTACAACAAATGGATGTGAAAAGTGCCTTTCTTAATGGTCCTTTAAATGAGTTGGTCTATGTCAAACAACCCCCGGGATTCGAACATCCCAAGCTCCCCAATCATGTGTACAAACTTAATAAGGCACTCTATGGCCTTAAACAAGCCCCACGTGCGTGGTATGAGTATCTTACTGAGTTGTTACAAGATCGTGGGTTTGAAATTGGGAAGATAGATCCCACTCTTTTTACTAAGAGGGTTAAAGGGGATTTGTTCATATGCCAACTATATGTTGATGATATTATATTTGGCTCTCCTAACATTTCCTTCAATGAAGAATTTGCTGCACTAATGACTGAGAAATTTGAGATGTCCATGATGGTAAAATTGAAGTTCTTCCTCGGGTTCGAGATTAAACAAGGCCTAGAAGGGACCTTCATCAAACAAGCCAAGTACACTCAATACATGCTCAAACGGTTCGAGTTTGAAGATGTCAAACCGGTCAAGTTCCCCATGCCAACAAGATGCAAGCTTGACAGTGATCCCAATGGTAAAGCAGTGGATCAAAAGGTATATCGCTCCATGATTGGATCCCTCCTTTACCTTTGTGCATCTATACCGGATATTATGTTGAGTGTAGGGATATGTGCACGGTTTCAATCCGCACCAAAAGAAAGTCATTATATGGCTGTTAAGCGAATCTCTCGATATTTGGCTCATACCCCAAACTTTGGCCTTTGGTATCCCAAAGGAGCAAACTTCAATCTAGTTGGCTATTCTGACTTAGATTGGGCAGGAGATTGTGTGGAGAGGAAATCAACTTCTGGAGGATGCCAATTCCTTGGTCGCTCATTGGTAAGTTGGTCTTCAAAGAAGCAGAATTGCGTCTTTCTATCATCCACCGAAGCTGGGTATGTGGCAGCTGCAAGTTGTTGTGCACAATTGCTATGGATGAGGCAAACTTTAAAGGATTACGGTGTCACTTGTGACAAAGTGCCTCTTCTATGTGACAATCAAAGTGCTATCAAGATTTCCCTCAACCCAGTGCAACATAGCAAAACCAAGCATATTGATATTCGCCATCACTTCATTCGTGAACATATCAAGCTAGGTGATATTGAGGATCATTTCATCCACACTGAAGAGCAACTTGCAGATATTTTCACTAAGCCCCTAGATGAAGCAAGGTTCCGGGAGTTAAGGCATGATCTAAATATCATTGATTCAAGTAATGTGGATTGAAGCTAGGCACGTTGCACCTCAATATGCATTCTATTTTGTTCTAGATGTAGGCATGGACATAGGGGGAGTGTTGTTCTCTCAATGAACTCTTCCTCCCCCCATTATGCATAAATTGATCTAGTCTTTCTCTTTAGCCATTACCAAATGGCACTTGTGCTTCAAAGACGAGCATTGGTCATGAACCCAAGGATAATTCTTCGTGGTGTCATACCTTTGTCTCAAACATAGGTGGCCTCGGCCACCGCCCCCCACCTTTCTCTCATATAGAAGAAAGGATATAAAATGCCAAGTCAGTATATCTTGCTGGTGCTATCTTCTTTTTTCACTAACTTGTCATTTGCCCACGTTCTTCTCTTCTCCTAGGTCCCGTTGTGACATTTGCAGCGGTACTACCGCCAGGGGTAGCAGTACTACCGCCAGGACCCCAGCGGTACTACCGCTAGGGATAGCGGTACTACCGCCAGGATCCCCATCTACCATGACCTAACTAGGACATTTTTAGGGCTTTCTCAGGGGGAGCGATACTACCGCCAAGGGGAGCGGTACTACCGCCACGACCCCAGCGGTACTACCGCTGCAGCCAGCGGTACTACCGCCAGGACCACAGCGGTACTACCGCTGGCCCGTACCCCTTGGGCTATATAAAGGAGGGGGAGCCCGTTTTTCCTGCCTCTTTCTTCTTCCTCGCGGCTCCTCCCTCCCCAACCCCGAACTCCCCCCATTTCGATCTCTATTCGTGGAGCCCCTTCTCTCCGTTGAGTAGGAGGGTTTGCTCCACTTCTCCTTCCTCCTCCAAGTGCCATGGACTCCGGTAAAGCTCCTCCCCTTCTTCTCTTGGTTGATGTTCTTGTTCTAGGGTTAGGAGCATTGGTGGTTTGGATCCATGTCTTTGATATTGTGCCTTGTTCTTGGATGGCATGAAGGAGATATTCGAGGGGAGTGTAGGTCCTATGAATCTTTGCTTTTATTTTTACCATGCCCTAGGATTTACATGTTTTAGATCAAGCACTTGAACTATGTTTGGATTAGATCTAAAACTTGCACTCTCTTGACTAGGCATGTGCTTATTTAGATGGTACTTCTGATCCTCATGTGGTTAGGGCTGTGGTGGAGTTCTTAGTGATCGTACACAGCCCATGGCCCTCGTCAAATCCATGTAGCCATCTCTATGGGTTCTATTCATATTTCAGATCTGAAAAATCAAACCCCAGCGGTACTACCGCCAGGGGTAGCGGTACTACCGCGAGGACCCCAACGGTACTACCGCCAGGGGTAGCGGTACTACCACGAGGACCCCGGCGGTACTACCGCCAGGGGTAGCGGTACTACTGCCAGGAGGATTCTCTGTGTATTCTTTTCATGTGCTTGGCAATGAGTGTTTACTTTTCTGCCTTTTTCTGTTCATTGCCTTGACTCCTTTTGTCGCTCTTTTTCGGTGTGTGTTTTGTGTCACAGGTGGTGCTCGCCGCTCGAACCCCCCACGGGACACACAGTCCAAGCATTATCGCAATCCAGAGGCTCTAGAGGGCTCCACCACTTCAGGTCTGCAACCCAAAAAGCAGGCCTTCAAGAAGACCGCTCACAAGGACAAGGGGCTCAACGTTCACACCATGCCCCCTAAGGATTTTCTGCGGTTCCGCACCCAAAACCACTATCTCCAAGAGCGGGCTGTGATCAAGAATGTCGAGCATGTTTGGACAAGGGATCACTGCAGGATCTACCGTGATATCATCAACCATTTCAAGAAGAACTTTGTCCCCGTTCAGTGGATTGACCTGGCTCACCTTCAACGGAACATGGACTACTTTGGTGATGCTCTCTCTCTGATTGACAAACTGGGCATCAAGGAGATCATCTCTTTCAAGACAGACTTTGACCCCAATGTTGTTCCCCAGTTCTATGTCACGATTCACTTCTCTCCTGATGACGAGCGCTCCATCGTGTGGATGACTGGGACTCAGAAGATGACCGGTTCCTGGCGTGAATTCATGGCATTCCTCAAGTTTGATTTCCAGGGAGCTAACACTCCACTTGGGTCGCGTCCTCATGCTGCAGCTCCCACTGATAGGGCCTCCGCCCAGGACAGATTGCAGCATCTCTATGTGAAGAAAGGTGTGCTCCCCAAGCATCTGGACATCATGCATCGGATCTTCCGCAACACCCTCTTTCCTCGCATTGGCAACTTCGACGAGGTAGATGGTTGTCTGGCTGAGATGCTACTGCTCTGTGAGGAGGCTATGGCTAAGGAGTCTGCCCCTCTTGATATTTCTGATGTGATGTTCACTGAGCTCTGGAACTGCATCATGATGCGCAAGGTTCCCATCTACGGCCCCTACTTGTTTGCTTATATCTGTCAGAAGTGGCAAGACACCTATCCGCAGGAGGAGTTATACATTCAGGCTGACTACATTGTGCACGATCCTGTCTAGATTCATCAAGGACAAATGGGCCGACCCATCAACTTCATCTCAGCACATGGACACTGACACAGAGACTGCTGCTGACAGAGGAACCGCCTCTCAGTCCCGCTCTTCTGCCATGCCATCTTGGGCCACGAAACTGCAGGACAAGATGAAGACTCTCTTCTGTATGCAGGCTAAGGGCCAGTATCACACGCATGTGGCTCAGAAGGAGAACCGTCAGAGGCACAAGCGTGTCCTGAGGACACTTGATGTGGACATCTCCAGCGGATCAGAGGACGACATCACTCCAGAGGCTGCTTGGATGCGGGCTCAAGGTTACCTGTGGCCTGGCGCTGAGGAGGAAGAGGACAATGAAGAGGAGCAGGACGGTTCGGAGGGTACGGACGAGTCTGGCGATGCTGAGGATGAGGAGTAACCACCTGTGGCGTTAGGTGTGCCCCTTTTTGGTGTCTTGTGTCAAAGGGGGAGAGAGTCTAGGAGCTGGATTTGCTTTGGGAGTTGAACTTTGCTTAGCTTTGCTTATCTTTTGTGTTTTGCTTCGAACTTGGTTTGCTTCTATTTTGCTATCTTTCGTGAGACATGAACTTGTGTGAGATTTATTTCCATCATATGTTGTGAGTCATATGCTCCTTATTTTCATATATCTCTATCTTTTTGTTCTCATATTATTCTCTGTGCAAATCCGGTATTGTCCTCAATCCACCAAAAAGGGGGAGATTGTTGGGGCATAGTTTATGCCTAAGTAATTTTGGTGATGGATGACGGTACCGCAAAGGACTAACCGTGTGTATTAAGATTTCAGATAGCACACGTCAACGGCACAAGACGACTCGCCCCCTCTTTCGTGGAACAGAAGCACGGTGTTCTCTACGATTCTCTTTATTTGAGTCATAGGAAAGCCGTACTATTAAGAGGGGAACCGTAGTGGAAAGGTTTGGGTGGAAACAATCTTGCACGCGCACACTTCACATATTTTCCCCCTTGCCGGCAACTTTGGAGTGGCTCCCGCCTTAGTGTTTCCTTATTCTTTGCAAAGGGTCCCCTAGGGGGTAGTACCGCTAGCCCTAGCGGTAGTACCGCTGGAGTGCTAGCGGTAGTACCGCTGCAGCCAGCGGTAGTACCGCCCCTGGTCAGCGGTAGTACCGCTCCAGGAGCTTAGTACCGCCTGCCTAGCGGTTGTACGTGGACGGACCTTTTTGCGAAGACTTTCTTGGCGGTGGTAGTGCTTATGCACTACCAGGGGCCCAGCGGTAGTAACGCTGGAGTGCCAGCGGTAGTACCGCTGCAGCCAGCGGTAGTACCGCTGCATCCAGCGGTAGTACCGCTAGGCACGGGCTGTGAGTGGGAAAACGGTTGGATTCCCCCCCCCACTATATAAAGGGTTCTTCTAGCTGTGGAACCCTATCTCTTACCCTCCTAAGCTCCATTGTTGCTTCCTAAGCTCAAAAGTGCCCGATCTCTCTCCCTAGCCAATCAAACTTGTTGATTCTTTAGGGATTGGTTGAGAAGGCCTAGATCCACACTTCCACCAAGAGAAAAGTTGATTCCCCCACCAATCCCTTGCGGATCTTGTTACTCTTGGGTGTTTGAGCATCCTAGACGGTTGAGGTCACCTCGAAGCCACATTCCATTGTGGTGAAGCTTCGTGGTCTTGTTGGGAGCCTTCAAGCTTTGTGTGGAGTTTGCCCCAACCTTGTTTGTAAAGGTTCGGTTGCCGCCTTCAAGGGCACCTATAGTTGAATCACGGTACCTTGCATCGTGCGAGGGCGTGAGGAGAATACGGTGGCCTTAGTGGCTTATTGGGGAGCATTGTGCCTCCACACCGCTCCAACGGAGACGTACTTCCTGTCAAAGGGAAGGAACTTCGGTAACACATCCTCGTCTTCATTGGTTCCACTTGTGGTTATCTCTAACCTTTACTTTGTGTATGCTTATGTTGTTGTCTTTCCCTTACTTGTCTTAGTAGCTATCGTTGCTAGCTTCATTACGGTTCACCCCATTGTTGTCATATTTGTGAACCTGTATGTTATTTACCCTAACTTGCTAAGATTAATTAAAAAGTGGTCGTTACCTATTCACCCCCCCCCCTCTAGTCAACCATATCGATCCTTTCAATGCCAAAAGCTGCACATGAGCTTGCTTGTCGTCAAGTTGGTGGACCACTTAACCCCGGCTTCACTTGTGTTGATCGAAAGAATAATTTGCGAAGCAAGCGACAGAGAGAGTTGGCTTTTGGACAGGCCGGTAGTATATTGAAGTACTTCCATGACAAAATCATTGAGAACCCATCTTTCCAATATGCTCTTGAATGTTGGTTTTCCAGTACTTTGGCATATAAAATAGCCTACTCTCTAGAGTGTTGCTTGATGTTAGAAAATGCTCTTGATTCCATTGCTCCACAATTAGAGGATAAACTCAATGCAACTACCAATGCGACGAGTAAGCCAAGCAATAGCAAAGAAAATGTTGACCCAGGCATGCAGCACATAAATGAAGTTCTTAGTGCTGCAAAGCTCAAGAAAAAAGAGTCTCAATCAAAAAAATTGAGAAGAAGAAAAACTTGGTTTGATAAGTTACTCAAAGGAAGACGCAAGCCAACTATTGTTGTATCCAGAAACCAAAAAGCAAAGGTATATAGCAATATGTACATGATGTGTTGTTACCATTCATTTCTAGATTACTTACTGAAACTTTTATTGTAGCAACATAAGAAACATGATGGTGCAAAGCCTCAAGTAGGAATGGAGAAGGATGGGCGTGATAAAGGAACAAATATGGAGTTTCAAGACTGCAAAGTTACACGCTCTTGACTATAGTATTTTGGACTTGGGGCTAACTGTAGTCTTTTATGACCTAAGTGTACAAGTAAAAGGGCTGGTGGTGAATCGATGAGTGTGTATCACTTTGAGACGGAGAAAGCGAGACCAATTTCTCTTTGGGTTTTAAATTCAGGTTTTTAAGAAATAGATAAATTGAATACTAGAGTGGGGGATGAGGAGAAAGCGGCATCCGGGTATAAAATGGGTCAAGGAAGGGTACTGCTGAACGGAATGGAAACCTGAAACAATCAGAGTTCTCTAGTTTTTTCCAAAAAAGGAATAGGGTCCCGTATCCGGTCCAAAAAACCAAAAGCAGTCTGGTACTGCTTCGCCCACTGTCGGAGCACCAGCTCCTCTGCCTCCAACTAGGATGTCGATTCGACGGAAGCCAGCCAAGCCCAACTCTATGTATATGAATGATTATGCAAAAACAAATTTCTATGTTAAGTGCTTCAAAAAATAGTTTATTCACGCCTACATAAGTCTGTACCGTGTTGATCTTTATATTGTTGTTTTTCTGAGCATCTTAACTAAATGTCCATGTATTAAAAATAGCTTAGATTTTCCCAAATGACTTTGTTTGCTGTTTTGTGTTATATTTTCAACCTTGTAAGAGTTTGTTGTTTCGCCGAACTACTGCTGTTTTGATGAACTTATTTGTGTTTTAATTGGTCCATTTTATCCATCGCATGCCGCCGGAGATTATCATGGAGGTGCAGCCAGCGAAGCTCCTCTGTTTCCTCTGCCCATTTTTTGTTCTGTCTACACGTGAGTTTTGCTGTGAGCTGCTCCTAGCCACATGATTTGTTTTGGACGATGGATGTAAAGGGGCAAGGCAGAGCGTGACCTGCCTTGGCAAGGCACAGTCCATTCGTTACACCGGTGTTCTTTGTTTCGTGATTTCACAACAACGAGATGAGAAGTTAGCGGCCACACGAACGATCAAATGTCCTTCTCATGAAGAGTACTCCCTCCGTTCCTAAATATAAGTCTTTTAATCGATTTTAATAGGTGTCTACGTCGAAGCAAAATGATTGAATGTACACTCTAAAATATGTTTATGTACATTTGTATGTAGTCTATTAATGAGATCTTTATAAAGACTTATATTTAAAAACGGAGGAAGTATATAGCAAAAAAAACTAACACGTTACACGTGTTGACCAGCAAAAACTATCATTTTTTTAATCTTTAAAAAAACTATCATAAAATTGATTCGCCGTTTCGAAAAATCCAAATAGTCATATGATTAAAAAGTAATCCAGTTTATGACAGGTCGGGACCACCCCTGACCGCTAACTTACATGTAGGACCCACATGTAAGTCCTCTCTTCTTCCTCTGCGCTTTCTTCTTTCTTTACTTTATCTCTCTCCTGAGCCCCAAGCGAGAGCCGACGCAGCCATGGATGGCCAACACCAAGGCCGACGCGCCCTGCAGCTCGCCCACGGCTGCCGCCTCCCAGTCCCACGCCTTGCAAAGCCAAGGCCACAGCCGGCCGCCGCGTACACCCGCAACACAGTAGCCATTGGAGCTCCGCCGCATCGTAGTCCCCGCTGTCGCACACTCCATGGGCAGCAACCCCCGCCGCCGTCGCACACTCCATGGACAGCAGCCGTCGTCGTGCCCCGTAGTCAAGCTTCGCGCGCACTATGGCAATGGGGATCCCCCACCGCGGGCACTATGGGCAGCCGTCGCCGCGCACCATGGGCAGCACCCGTCGCCTCACTCCATGGGTACCCACCCCACACGTCATGGTTAGTCCCCTCCTGTCATCGTAGGATGCGTGCAGGTCGATCTTACCATACCAGACCTGACGGGTAGGCCAGCATCTCTACTATTAAAGCAGGATGTGTCGTCGTGATGGTTCAACCTCGCTCATGGTTCGACCTTTCAGCGATCCCACCTCCCCACTTAAAGAAAATCGGCGATCCTACCTCCCCATGTAAAGAAAATCGGCAATCCCCACGTAAAGAAAAAAAGGACAGAAAAACCCACCGTCCCGTCGCTCCCACTCCCACCAACCGACCAACCGCTCTCTCCCTCTCTCTTTTCCCACTCCCGATCCAGAGATCTACATGTCCACCGCCGGACTCCCCTTCACATCCACCGCCGCCGCGTTCCCCTGCAACCCACTCTCCTTCCCGCTCCTCCCTCCCAGATGCACCCCATCATCTCCTATGCCTCCCACGCCGACCAATTCCTTCCTTCACCTCCCCTTCTCTTGGCCCGTCCACCACCGGATCCGGTCATCGCAGGTCGCCCAACGTCGAGGACCACGTCGGCGACTCCACCGTCCATCTCATCTCGCCTCCGCAGTTATCCCTTACGGCAGGAGTGCGACGTCCCACGGCGACCTGACCATCCTCCTGGATCTCATCTCACCAGGGGATGGAGCGAGCAGGGCAAAAGGATGAGAGGGGGACGCGTCCGACGACGACCTGACCGTCCTCCTCGATCTCGACGGCAACCCCCTGGAGGCCGCCCGCCCGCCCGGTTGCATCATGATGGCCCCAGAGTTCCACGGTTTTACCACGAGGCCGACGGTCCTCTCCATCCCCAGCCCGTGCGCCGACGAGGAGGTCCTGACCCTCACCGGATCTCGTCGTCCCCGTGGATAAGTGTTGTGCCGACACAGACGCTGTCTTCCTCTGCTCCTACGTGGTCGCTGGTAAAGGCCTTCTCCCCAAATTAGAATACTGTCTATGATTTGCTGAGGCTTGCGAATCTAGAAGAAGATTTGTCTATGATCTGTGGCAGTACGATTCAGGAAGTTCGGTTGCCTAACTTGATCAGATGCTTCCATGGTTCTTGCCTGGATCAGAACGGAGCAGAGGAGGTTGTCTCGAAATTTTAGGAGTGTGGTTAAATGTTGTCTGGTTGTTCCAGCATTACGAGTTACTTCCTTCCCAAATTATTTACTAATTTTCCTTTTGATGTTAGGGTAGTTATCTGATTGTTGTTACTTTTTATTTTATCCACAGTACTTCTGTTCTTTCAGCAGATGCAATACAAAGCTTTTGCAATGACTAAATACATTTGTGTTTCCTTTTCCCAGAATTTTCTATTCTCATCGAAGGAGGAAAACTCACCCTTGAAGGTCATAGACTTTGGTTTGTCTGACTTTGTAAAGCCAGGTTAGTCTAACATATTTCCATTCAGATTTTTGTTTAACATTTTGTTTTTACTACATTTAAATGTGGTTGTATTGTGACACACCACAATTGTTACATCTTCAGATGAAAGACTCAATGACATTGTTGGAAGTGCATATTATGTTGCTCCTGAGGTGCTTCATCGATCTTATGGCACTGAGGGAGATATGTGGATCATTGGAGTAATTGCCTACATTTTGCTTTGTGGGAGCCGATCTTTCTGGGTACGCACAGAATCTGGAATATTTCGAGTTGTCCTTAAGGCAGAACCAAGGTTTGATGAGGCCCCATGGCCTACTCTCTCTGCTGAAGCCAATGACTTTGTAAAAAGGTTGCTTAATAAGGATTACCACAAGAGGATGACTACCTCACAAGCTCTCAGTAAGAACTATATTTGTTTGGCACTGCTGTACAGTAATGTCCTCCTTAGGAAGACTATCCTTCTGCATAATGATGCTTAACTGTTTACTTGTGCAATGGTACCCGCAGGTCACCCATGGATCCGAGATGCACAACAAGTGAAGATTCCTTTAGATATGATAATCTACAAGCTTATGAGAGCTTATATCAGTTCATCTTCATTGCGGAAGTCTGCTTTGAGGGTATACACTATGCACTTGAAACAAACTTAAGAAAACAAATCGTATAGGATTCTATGCATATTATTTGTTACAAAATTGTTCTACAATATGCAATCCAATATTAACAATACCCTAATTTTTGCCCTTTGTTACTTTTCTGGGTAGCAACAACCTCAACTTCAGCAACATATCATGGAGCAACACTTCATTGCCGTGGAATTGCAGGGCCGCGGCGCAGCGGAGGCATGTCTGCAGGGTCGTTTAGCAGTCGAGAAAGTGCAAGGTTGCCGTCACGCCATTCGACTTCGGGAGCGCCAAGGAGCCGTCTCCACCGACAAGCCCGATGGCCTTATATGGCCACCATCATCTTGGTCAAGCGGGTAGTAGGCCCTAAAACTCCGGGAGATACGTGCCATGTCGTCATCTACCATGGCGGCAATGTGCCATACTGGGCGGGGCAGAGCTATGGGATTATTCCTTCGGTAAGCGTCTAGACATTTCCACCATTCCCAGTTTTCCTCTCTTAGAATGCTGAACAAGGAACTCTTGGTGTTATTAAATAGGAGGATAAACATATCAAGTTCTCACGTACTGAAAGAAATTATGTTCCAAACTATACAAATTTATTTGAGTTTACTGAAACAAGGGACTCTTTGTGTTACTAAATGAGAGGATAAACATACCAAATTATGTTGTACTGAATGAAATTATGTCTGAAGTTATAGACATTGATTTCAGTATGCTACTTGACTTTATTCATAGGAGAATTACTTTAGATTACCTCAAGTACCGAATATATATTCATTACATCTGCTATCGTCCTTGATTTCACCATCTATATTCATCACTCACTAAACCCATTGGGTATATATCAGGGAGAGAACCGAAAGACGCGTGGAAACCCACACAATGCATGGGTGTATTCGATTGCATCTACTAGGTATAAGGGTTCATTTGATAGAAATACCGCCAGTTTATGTGTTTGGCATGCAGTTTATTCTGATCATGAAACTAGCAAGGACGACCCCTCAAAGAGTTGTGTCTGCAGTAATTTATTATGCAAATCAAAGCTCGGGGACAAGGTTCACCTCACAGGTTAGTTGATTTCTTTTAGAATGATTTGAAGACTTTCCTGTGTGTTGGAAGTGTTATATGAGTGCCTCTATCTTACTTTAGAAGGACCAAGTTTTCTCAGTTACATTTTCCTGAAGTTCATTTGCGCTAAACTATCTACTTTTGAATCATTCTAAAAAAAGGCGTTAGTACATTGTACCCATTGTTCGAAAACATTAAGAAGGAGTGGAGTTTTTCACAGGCCACTCGTGTACAGTGTACATTCTGACTAAGATCAAATTATTATGCACTAACTAGAGAAATAACATTTTGTGTATCCAAGAGCCTCTTACAGTATGGCTATCGCTGAAACTAATATGGGTATCTTCTTTCTGTCCTGCTGCCAACTAGATATTTTATATCAGTTTTGTCATACTTGATCATTATTTTTGTATAAAGTCCTGATTGGCTTCCATCCACCCCACGGAGGACGTCTTTGGTTTCCGGCTATGTGCAATGCCAAGAGGTGACTTTAGAGTTCTTCTGGGCTTGCACGGGAATGGCATCGGGTGCCATGCGGTGCTCGGGGGAGCCATTCTTGTGCTCGTCAAGCTCCTTTCTTCCTCCAGTGATCCAGACCCAGTTCCAAGACAAGCAGCAACATCAAGGTCCGCCTCTCTCTCTCTCTCTCTCTCTCTCTCTCTCTCTCTCTCTCTCTCTCTCTCTCTCTCTCTCTCTCTCTCTCTCTCTCTCTCTCTCTCTCTCTCGATTTCCTCTCCCAATCCCTGATGCATGTATGGGATTTCCTCTCCTTAGCAGCTATGCATCTCTGATGTGATGGGTTGGGTTGCAGGTCCTGATGGAGGAGGAGAAGAACCAAGGCCCATCAATAAATCCACCAAAGGTACCCTCTTCCCCACCAAAATACATTTCAGCGCGGCTGCTGGAGCCAGCGCTACGTGCCGCGCCAAACCTGGCTATGGGCGCGCTGTAAATCGGTTTTTTGGGCGCCGGGCGAAGCGCGCCTGTTGGAGATGCTATGCACATCCCATGTGGATGACAGGATGACGCAGAGGCCGCAGAGGCCGCGTGCACCGGCTCTTAACCACTGTTCGGCCTCTTCCTTGATCTTGGATACCAAGACATGAACCAGGGCTGGGCGCCATCAGAGATGCATTCATTACGCTGTTTCCATATCATCCATGTCAACAATAGGGCAATGGAAGCAAGGCCTTTACGCATCAGTATCGGCGTGTTTTGCCTGGCCTGTAGCCACCACCCCATGAGGGAGTCTTCGTGACTTGGTCCTGCGGTGGTCATCCGCAGCCAGGAGAGGATTTCGTATCAAGTTTTCCTGGCAAAGGGGCATTCCATCAGGAGGTAGCGCATCGTCGTGGGGGCTTAGTCGCAGAGTGAGCATCGTAGCTGTTGTTGGAGACCTCGTCTACCCAGGTGGTCGCCCAACACCTGTCCTGGTTGGCCAATCATTGGAAGAACTTCACTCGTGGCGGTGCCCAATTCTTCGAGAAGGTGTAAGTATTTTGCACTAGCACCAGGTTGTTATCACTGTATTAGTAGAATTTGTAAGTCATTTTTACTTTTGGAAGTGCTATTCAGTCCAACAAGGAGAATAAAATGCTAGAGTGAAAGCAAATCTTTAGATTAGAAATCACATATTTTCATGCGCAACACAGTTCTGAATCAGAATAACTGATCGTGTGCCTGTGTACCTGTTTTAGTCCGTAGCAACGCACGAGCAACCAACTAGTTGTCATAATGACGGTTAAAAGTTAACGCTTGAGTCACTAGGGTTTTTTGGAACAGCGAAGCAATTTTGTGATAGTTTTTTGAAAGATTAAAAAAAGTGATAGTTTTTTTGTATACCTAGCCTCCAATGTGATAGTTTTTCAAAAGATTAAGAAAACGGGTAGTTTTTGCTCAACAGTTTTAGCTAGTAATGGTAGGACCAATGGTAGAACTGCAGCTTGGCTTGCCTTTGGTCCTGTTAACATTGTTGAGCTCTGTATTTCCGAGGTTGCAATGCTACATAAGTAATACAAGTTATTTTGAGAGGAAAAATCATTTATGAGATCATTGCAATCAGTGTGAGAAATTAGTTACTCGATACGCAATTACGATGCAAGAGAATTATAGACTTCTCGTCTCACAAATAAGACATTAATCTCGCATCATAAAAACCGAAAGAAAATGGACTATAATATTTTTTTTAACTTTGTATTACTAGCAATATTTGTATAACAGTGTAAGCGCCTAAGGGCTTTTCTAACCTATCCCCTATAACCGGTTAGTGGAGTATATTTACCTTTTTTACTTCACTAACCAACACCTAGCCAATCCCCAATCCGGCCTAACGGAGTATAATTTTACTCTTTTTCTAAATTTTTCCCTATTTATACTCACTCTTTCCTCCATCGAGTAAAACAACACGACTCTCCTCTGCTGCCTCTCCCACTTTCGCGCCACATCTTCGCCCCAGTCGCCCCTCCTACCCCTCTCCCTTCCCGCCGGCACTAGTCAGCTACCGGGGAAGCCTTGTAGGCCTCCGTCGCTGTCCTCCACCACCTCTCCGTCCTGCCACCGGCCAAAAATCGAGGGGATATGTGGATGTCGTCCCCGTTGTCGGATTTGCCGTTTTCGGCCGTCGGTGGCCGTGCATTGTCATGGATTAGCCGGGAAGTGTCCCACACAGCCTCGGAAAAGCCTCTATGACGCATGCACGCACATGATCTTCCTCTAGCCACTCTAATCGCTCCCGTCGTTGGTTTGCCAGCAAATACATGGACGACCGTCGACCGGACTCGACGCTTGCGCAACGGCTCACCGGTTCGCAGCTGCTAGTCATACAATGCGATGACTACACACAACAAGTGGTGCGCCGAGTTTCTACCACGCCGCAACATCCCGGATGGGTGTTCTCCAAATGCACAAATGACAGGGTATGTGCTTGTTTTGATTCGGTTTTTCACCTGATTCGTTTAATTTCGCTAGCTCATTGATGCTCATCTATGTGTGTAGGATGATGAATGCTCATTTTGGTTTCGAGAAGAAGAATACATCAATCTATTGATAGCACGAAAATTAGTAGATGTTCGTGCACTCGCTGCTAGAATTAAGGCTAAAGATGAGACTAGATGTGAGAGTAGAGAATAAATTAGAGGGAAAGCAATGTCTATTTCTTTAGAATCAAAGAAGAGTAATGGAATATGCAAAATCGAGAATCCGCAGATCAACAATGAAGACATCAAGAAGAATTAATCCAACTAGTGGGGGCAGTTATGGAAGTTGGATATCTTTTAAAATGTTTAATTGTGGTTCTTGTTTTCTTATCTTGCTCTTCTAGCAAAGAATTGATGAATTATTATGCAATCCAATGTTATTGAACGAAATAAAGAAGCAACGAAATCTGTTTCGGTGACCGAATTGAAAGAGATAAGTCCATATTACAACCTTGAACTACCACCAAAGTACAAAACACAACATTGAACTACGAAACCGTCTAATTTACAACCCTAAACTTCCTAAACTGGACAAAAGACAATCCTAGGCTGGTTTTTGACTAACTTAGACCGGTTTTGACCAGTTAACAGCCTAGTTCGTGCCAAGTCGTACGCCATGTGTCAGCATTTCCTGAATCTGAATTTTTCTTCTATTTTTTTATCTGGTGGACCAAACTTCTTGAAAC
The DNA here is from genome assembly GCF_904849725.1 of Hordeum vulgare subsp. vulgare. NCBI lineage: Eukaryota > Viridiplantae > Streptophyta > Magnoliopsida > Poales > Poaceae > Hordeum > Hordeum vulgare. Next base: position 47,300,143 of record NC_058524.1, read on the forward strand.
TCTGAGAGGTCAAATGTAAGGGTTGTGTGTATTTCTGAGAATTTCTTCTCGTTTTTTGCCAAAATTTGAACCAAAAAGGCTTTGGATTGGAATTTTCGCTCTAGTTTTTTATACTTGGCAAAAATTGTTGAAACTTTCCCACGTTGAATATAATAGTTGTGTGGATTTTTGAGATTTGTTTCAATTTTTTCTGGGAACTTTTATTTTTGACCAAAATTTGACCCAGAAATGCCTCAAAATTCAAATTTTTGCTCTAACTTTTCTTTCTACTTGGCAAAACATTTGAAATTTTCTGAAGTTGAATGTAAGGGTTGAGTGGATTTTTGAGAGTTGTTTCAAAAATTCTGGACACTTTCATTTTTTGATCGAATATTTATGTACCATTTGGCTATCATTAGGCACTTCATATGTTGTAAAGAAGAAAAATATATGAAAATGACACGTAATTTAAGAACTTAAGTGTCACACATTACAACATTCTCACACAAACTAGAGGACGCGGTGGCTGGGTTTCGTGAAGATGGGTGAGAAGAGATAGATTTGGGGGAGAAGGTTAAACACAGATGGTGACATGGAGCTGACTCAGCCGTTGATTGGTCAAAACCAGTCAAAATAAGTCAAAAACCAGTCTAGGATTGTCTTTTGTCCGGTCTTAGAAGACCGGGTTGTAAATTAGACTGTTTGCATAGTTCATGGTTGTGTTCAAGACTTCGATGGTATTTCGAGGTTGTAATATGGACTTATCTCAAATTAAAATGCAAATTATTTTTTTACTTCGCTAAGTTTAGTGGATCGGTTAGGTCCCGTCGAAACTTAGGTCATATTTGAAACCACTTAGATTATATAATTCAATTTTTATAATCTATTATGTCTTCAAACATGACAGATTAGGGTGTAGATTATAATAACTCGATGAACAATTATTAATAACTCACAATCTACTCTACCCCGGCTAAAATCAGATTATGAATTGCTAATGATCCATTACCCTTGTAAAGTTGAAGATAATTACATTCGTGCCACCGCCATCCTTCTCTTTAAAAAAGAAGAAGAGTAGACAGGTCATTATGCAATGTAAAACCTGAATTACAATTTATGTCCATCTAGATTATTTTTATAAACCAGATTATATAGTCTACTCTTCATAATCCAGATTATCATAATCTATTGTGGTTCCATACATGGCCTTAGTAGAGTGTATATTACTCCATTAATCTTTTACTCCGTTAATTTTATTGGGGATCGGTTAAAGTTTACGATTTAGGGTAAGAGCAACTCTAGCAGACCCCACATCCCGCCCCGACCCGGAAAATAACCGTCAAAATGCGAGTCGGGACGGAAAAACCTGCCCGATCAGACCCCGCATCCCGCCCCGGCCCGTAAATATTTTTGCGGGGCGTGGCAAAATCTCGACCCTGACCTGCGTATTCGCGGATTTCCCCCTCGTCGTTGCGGTGCCCTGCATATAAGCGGAAGCAGTTGGTGGGAGGGACATTTCAACCCGTGTGGGGTCTGAAAAAGCATATTCCACGAATATGCATTTTTACGGATCCGTTATGCAAGTCTGCATACACGGCCGTGCGCCAATCCACAAAAACGTTTTGCGTAAACTGTAAACACGTTTTACGAGCTGGACGGATGCGGGGTCTGCTAGAGTTGCTCTAACGGAGCCCCGTGTAAAAAAGGAAAAGCAGTTCCTATCGAATTGGTGCGCATCGCCCATCTCCTTCCGAGAGACGCAGAGGCGCGCCGCGGCAGCCGCCACCGACGTCGCCGTGCGCTCCTGCTCGCTGCCCAACCACTACCCGCTCGCCTTCTACCACGTCTCAGTCCTCCTCCCCGCTCCCCTCCGGCGGCAGCGCGCTTCGACGGCCCGGGCGGGAAGCTCGTGGCCGGCACATCCTCTCCCTCCCCGCCGGCTTCCGCGTCGACCTCGAGGTGCTCAAGCTGCCCGCCGTCGTCTCTATACAGGAGCTGGAGCAAGGGAAGGTGCTTGACCCCGCGCAATTCTTGGTTGGGGATGGAGGCTCTGTTCAACGCCGCGCACAAGGCAATGTGCTGCTGGGTGGCGCTGCCGAGTCCATTGGTACCAACAATCAGTGATTGGAGCACGCCTGCCTAGCACCGTGAGCTAGTGATTGTTTTGACGCTCCTTGTCATTGTTGATTCTGTTCTTTAATCTTTTGGCTGCATGATAAATCAAGTAATAAAACTGACTATAGATTGATCCAACTACTGTTCATGTTAGATTAGATACATTTATGTTTGCTATCAATCTAGCTCACTACGATCAAAGATTTCTTCAGATAGCTCAAAGTAGACGTGTTTCCCTTTGTTATATGGAATTAAGCATCCAAACAGAAAGACAAAATGAAGTACTACTCGCAAAAATGGATAAAGTTGAATGTATTTAGAACTAAAATATATCTAGATACATCCAATCTTACGACAAGTATTTTCGGACGGAGGGAGTAATTTCTAGTTACTACTCCATCTTAACTTCTTAAGGAACTAGGAATTGACACAAATCCAGAGAGCCACTACATATGGCGGGGATAAGGCTTGCAGCAACTTTTCAGCAACATCACTGAATATTATCCTTACATCAGCTAGATATAACAACAGTAAATACAATACTGAACATTATTCCGCAAGTGAAAGCAGAGTTTCGACCACATGGCTCATGCTCGGTCTTCTGCTCCTCTCCTCTTGCACACATGATATTGCTATCTTAAGCATTACTATCGCTTCTGAATGGTTGAATTCCCCATCCAGTCCGTGGTCGACAAACTCCAGAAGCCATGACTGGTCTTCGCCTTCTAGTTTCTCTTTAAGAATTTCTGTAGAGCATCTAACAGCCATTTCCGCCTCCTCCTCACCCTCAACCATCCAACTGGAAACCCGAATCCCCTTCACTAACTCAAGAAGCACTACTCCATAGCTGTAAACATCGGCCTTACCAGTGATTGGAAGGTTTAGAGCCCATTCGGGTGCAATGTAACCTCTGGTGCTATGCACCCTGGACAACATCAGTGCGCTTGATCCTCGCTTTTGTAGCTTAACCAGTCCAAAGTCTGCAATTTTGGGCTCAAAGTCTTTGTCTAACAGTATGTTCTCTGGTTTGACATCACAGTGCACTATCCATTCAAGGCACTCATGGTGGAGATAGGCCAGTCCTTTTGCCACCCCAAGTGCAATATTATACCTTTGGTTCCATTGGAGCAGAGGAGATATGCTCTGCTGGTCAAATAGAACTGTGGCTAAAGAACCATTCTCAATGAACTCAGAAACCAAGAGCTTGCCCGTCTTCTCGACACTAACCCCCCAAATTCTGACCAGGTTCATATGATAAATTCTGCCTATGACGCTTACCTCAGACCTAAACTCCTGCTCTCCTTGGATCACATCATTTAGCTTCTTCACTGCAACCTTCCTTTCATCATCGAGGACTCCCTTGTAAACTGCTCCTGATCCACCACTTCCTAGCTCCTCTTGGAAGCAATTGGTTGCCTTCTGTAACTCCTTATAGCTAAATATCCGGAATTGGCTGGAAATGATCATGTAACCTTCATCCGTAATCTCGGGCCTTCTCTCCCATTTATAAACAATCCAACAACCAAAGATGATTAAAGTTACTTCGATGAAAAGCAGCGTTAATGCAGAAGAAAGGAAATAGCCGAACTTGAACTTGGAAGAACCATCCTGGAACATCTGTGATGAAGTGTCTGCCTCTCTCTCATGAACACTGCATGTGTGGGCTAGTGTAGAAGTCAATTCTGGCGAAGACAGCAACCTCTTGGGAACTTTCAGATAAATGTCGCTAGAGGGATATGCAAAGTTCTTGCCGTTTAAAAGGTAGACCTTTGTATAACATTTGCCTTCTCCCTGACGGTAAGCAAAAGCTTGGCAATCCACATTGTCCAAGCACATACGCATGCAATTCTCAAATGCCACCCCCACGACATAGTCCAAGTCATACCCATAGAAGTCAGTTGCGGCGAACTTTCTGATTGAGAAATACTGGGTGACCACGCCTGTTTGCCTTGTGTCTGTCCCAGTCATCTGTTATGTTTGCCTTTGGCTTGCACCCTTCGCTCCAGTTGCTTGGATCAACCACCTCGAAGCCTTCGAGGCAAGAGCACTCAAGCTTCGGCATGTATGTGCAGAGGCTGTTCTTGCCGCAGAGTCCATGTATTTCACAGACTCGGTGGAATGCCATCCAAGAGACATACCAAGTGCCGCTTGCCGTGTTTAAGCTATACAGCCTAAGGTTTCCATCATAATCCAGAGTCAACCTCCTCATGACCTTATCACCAAGATCAGAAGCTTCAAACTTGAACTTGTCGCTTGAGACAAACCGGCCTGTATGTTGAAGAAGAGCATAACGGCTACAGTTGTAAGTAGCCCTCTGGTTTGACCAAGGTTTATTGACAGGGTTGGGCCAATATATGCTGCTAATCTCAGGGCCATTGTATTTGAGCTTTAGCTGATTATCACTGTCAAAATATAATGTATAAAACCCTGAATAGAGCGAACCCTTGGCAGATGCAGACACCACCTTTGTGTCCCAAGTCATGGGCTGCGATGGCAGAAGCGTGTCGGTTGGCGAGTCGAAGCTTGCCCAGAGGTGGTGGTCGTCTGGATCCACAATGACAAGGTTGCCGGTGTTGAGAAGCTTGGCGAGGCTAGCACGGGTCGCGGTCGTACTGGTGCGCCAGACGGCCATGCCATTGTAGTTCAGAAGGTCCAAGCCCCCGTCCTTCCGGAAGACGAGCTTGGACCCTGTGCCATTCACCGGGGCATCACGGTTGGCCGTCCACACGACGGTCTTCTGGGACGAGGCGGCGTACCAGACGGAGAGGGTGAAGGTGCTGGTGGACACCCTGTAGAACCCACAGGCAAAGGCGCCGTTGGGCGAAACCAGGATGGTGACGGTGGCTTCATCCTGGATGGAGACTGAGGAACCTATCGCAAGGTAGCTGCTGCCATGACCATGATCCTCTGCAACTGCAAGAGCTATGGAGATCGGCATGAAGAGGAAGAAGGTCGATATGAAGATGTAGGCCCCTCTCATGGTCATAGCAATCATTTGGCTCTGGTTTCTTTTTCTCATGCTTCCAGTGCAGATGGGGGAGTACAAGTAGGCACCTAACCTTGTGTGCTGCAGCCGTATATACATATCAGACCTGTGCTGTGACCTTTGTGTGTGTAGGGCCACGTGGAAGCTATACCTACTACCATGATTAAAAAGGTGCTGGACGGCAGGCAGGTCATTTAAGATTTAACCCGTCAAGGCGTCAAGCACGGCGGCTCCGAATGCTACCACATGAAGACGGTTTCTGTGAGTTCATGTTTCGTCTCCTCCGCATCCCATCGAGCAAGGGGCAACACGCTCAGATGAACTGTTTTCTATGTTTTCCGTGCTTTTATTATGAGGCCACGATCGAGATCAGAAATTCAGAATACGCCCAGATAAATCAGTGTCCCACACGCTGGGTACACTGCTTTATACTAGTACCACTAGCTTGGACACACTGACTGACCGGGTTGGCTGGTAGTGTACTGCGGTTCAGTACGTGTAGCACGGCAATGCTGACCGCTAGCTTTGAGCCAGCGCACTGAAATGTTGTTTTCTTGCTTACGAGGCCAATTAGAGCATCTTCATCCGTTAGGCTCCCAATGCACCCCATTGATAGCCTTTTTGACGTTTTGTCGGTGTTGACGTCCATAGGTTTCGCCCCCACACGTCAATGTTTTTAAATTTCTCTTTCCCGTTACCAAAAAATACGCCGCGAGTTCGGCAATCAGTGCCATAGATCGGCGATCAAACACACCAACAGTTCGACGATCAAAAGGAAAGGATAAAAATGGATCACACAACGACTCAATGGGGTGCGGCTCCTCCTCCACCGGTGTAGAAGAGCCCATCATCGGCGTCGCCGGGCTTTCCGTCGTCGGCGTGCGCTCTGCGCTGCTGGGCGCCGTCGTTGCGGTCACGGGTTTTGGTCGCCATTGCGGTCGTCGTGGTTGCCATCGGCGTTGTCATCTGATTCAAGATGTGATCGCGTTGTACGATGTACGGCGCCTTCACCTTCTCGTCCATCGTTGACGTGTCTGCCCCCATCAAGAACTCCAGATCGTTGTTCCTCTTCTTCGCAGCGACGTTGATCATCAACGCCGACCACCGCGCGTTGGATTTCTCCTCCCTCCTGGCAGCGCCGCTCTTGACGTCGGCGATACATTGCTCGATCGAAGCCTGCGGGCGCCGCGTCCCTCGCCGCCCTGGATTTTTTGCGCCATCTGGGCGCCCTTCTGTCGCAGCCGGGGCAGGCGCGTCTGGGTTGTAGGTCTCCTTGGCCTTGTCAAGAGCGAGCCAAACTTCCCTTCACTTCTCGCACGAGTCGATCCTAGAGAACACGTGAAGGAACCTGAATCTCTTGGTCCTCGTTGTCGGCGCGGTACATGGCGAACATCCGAAGCATCTGCACAAGATGGTGGACGAAACATGTCGGCAAAGCACACGACGACGTGACGAACTAGGACCGGCGAACTGTGGGCACACCTGACCATCGACGTTGGTGCCGCTTTTCGGACGAGGTGCGACTTCCTCCACTATGCCATGCCACTTGTTGCAGTCCGTCTGGATCGTCGATCAGCGGTTCGCCATTGCCTTCTCGCCCGGTCCATGTGGATGCTGGCGAAGTCAGGGCCTCACCGGAGCGGCATGGGGGCTCCAACACACCGCGGTGTGGTTGTTCTGCCGGAGCCCGCTGGCGTGGGAGTCGTCGACGGCGAGCCACTAGGGCTCGAGGCCGCTCTGCGGGAGCACGCCCGCTCCCGAGCCAGAGCAGAGCACCGCGCCGGTGGCCGACACCACGTCGCACGCGTGGGAGCCCCCCGCGGCGAGGGACGACACGAAGGCCTTGGCGAAGGCCGCTTGCATGACGCTACCCCGCGGGCCCCAGCACCGGACCGCGGAGGAGGCGGAGCCGGTGTCAATCGCGCAGGTGAAGCCGTCACCAGAGACCGAGCCGGAGCAGAGCACGACGCCGGTGGCTGACACCACGCCGCACGCGCAGGAGCCCCCCGCGACGAGGGACAACACGAAGGCGTTGGCGAACGCCGCTTGCACGACGCTACCCCGCGGGCCTCAGCACCGGACCGCCGAGGAGGCGAAGCCGGTGTCAATCGCGCAGGTGAGGCCGTCGCCGGAGACCGAGCCGGAGCAGAGCACGGCGTCGGTGGTCGACACCACGCCGCACGTGCAGGAGCCCCCCGCGGCGAGGGACAACACGAAGGCGTTGGCGAACGCAGCTTGCATGGCGCTACCCCGCGGGCCCCAGCTGTCAGCTATACCCCTACTAACTCACGATCGAACGAAGGTGGAATCGGCACAAGAGAGATGAGAAACGACTGATGAACACAGGAGGTTTTGTGCAGTGTCAAACTTACTGCTTTTCTGTCGCTGTTCTTCCTCTTATTGTGCAGAGAATAACAAACTTGTCGTGGCTATCGCCACGATCCCGACTAAGTCGTGCTATCCCACGACTTGGATCGAGCGCACGGCTCCCCTAAGGACTCGCGACGCGGACGCACAGACCGCGCAGTCGTCTGACTAAGACAACTCTGACGAAACTGAATTTTACGACACCTAAAACCCTGACGAGGTAAAACCTGAATCTGAAACTTATTCTCAACAAATCTCCCCCTAAGTTTTAGTCCTCGGTGATGTTGGTGATGCCGATCCTTCCCCGCAGGTCCTGGAACTGAATTCTTCCAAGAGACTTGGTGAGAATGTCGGCGAGTTGATTGGTGGTGCCGATGCGCTCGACGGCGATCTTGCCTTCCTCGACGCACCTCCTGATGTAGTGGAAGCGCGTATCAATATGTTTGCTGCGCTCATGGAACACTGGGTTCTTGATCAGCTGGATAGCACTCTGGTTGTCGATGTAGATCTTCACCGTCTCCTCCTCCTTGCTCAACAGCTCCCCTAGGAGGCGCCGGAGCCATGCAGCCTGGCATGCCGTAGCAGAGGCGGCCATGTACTCGGCCTCGCACGACGACAGAGCTACCGCCTGCTGCTTCGCAGACTGCCAGGTCACCGGGCAGCCGTTGATGAGGAAGAGACTGCCCGTCGTGCTCTTGCGATCATCTAAATCACCAGCGTGATCCGAGTCGCTGTAACCTACGAGCTCGAGTTGCTTGCTACTGCTATGGATCACGTACCCGTAGTTCTTGCTGCGAGCGATGTAGCGGAGGAGGTATTTGACAGCACTCAGATGCTCTGTCGTGGGCTTCTCCATGAAACGGCTCACATACCCCACAGCGAAGGCGATGTCCGGCCTGCTGTGCACCAGGTAGCGAAGACTGCCAACGATGGAGCGGTAGAGCGTCACGTCCACCGGCGGGTTTGAGCTTGTCTTGCTAAGCTTCAGGCGCGGCTCCATGGGCACCTGAGCTGTAGCGCAGTCCGCCATGCCTGCCTTTTCTAGCTGCTTGGCGGCATATGCAGATTGGCAGAGCGTGATCTTGTCGTTCTGCTGGGTCACCTCGATCCCGAGGTAGTAAGATAGGAGGCCCAGGTCGCTCATCTTGAACCTGTCCGTCATCTCCTGCTTGAACTTGGCGATCTCCAGTGTGCTGCCGCCGGTGACGATTAAGTCGTCGACGTATACTCCCAGCAGCAAATGCGAACCTTCTCCTCCGCGAGCGTACACAACATGTTCAGATGGGCATCGGGTAAACCCTAGTGAACGAAGAGTGTGGTCGAGCTTGGAGTTCCATGCCCGTGGTGCCTGACGAAGACCGTACATCGCTTTCTTCAGGCGCAACACCTTGCCCTCCATGCCACTGATGACGAAGCCGGGGGGCTAGGAGACGTACACCACCTCCGTCAAGTCGCCGTTCAGGAACGCGCTCTTCACGTCAAGGTGGTGCACCTCCCAGCTGTGGTGAGCTGCTATGGCGAGGAGGACGCGCACGGAATCTAGGCGCGCCGCTGGAGTGAAGACCTCGTTGAAGTCGATGCCGACGCGCTGTGCGTACCCCTTAGCGACGAGCCTCGTTTTGTGCCGTACCACTTCTCCCGCCGGGTTCTTCTTCAGCTTGTAGACCCACTTGAGCCCGATGGGACGTTGGCCGGCCGGGAGATCGCATAGTTTCCACGTGTTGTTCTCCTTGATCGAGGCCATCTCCTCGGCCATTGCCGCCCACCATCCTGCCTCGGACTGGGCTTCTGCAAGTGTTGCAGGTTCCTCCCCTTCTACAAGGAAGAGATCCTGCTCCAACTCTTCTTCTACGTTTGCCAGCGTTCTATACCTTCGCATAGGAGAGTCTCGTTCCTCCGCAGTAGGTGTGTTGTCGGCTCCCGGCGTGGCGAACTCCACCCCTGCACGCGGTGGCACAGGCGGTGTAGCGACGGGAGGTGTTGCGGGCGTGCCCGTTGGCGGAGGTGTAGCAGGTGGCGCCTCCACGTCGTCCTCGTCGTCTACCTCCGCTGGAGCACTCAGTGGTGGGGCTGGTGCGCCCTCACGCGCGCCCTCTGAGCCGCGCAGGGCCGTAGTCGGTGGAGTGTAGGCGACGTCGAAGTCGCCGTTCTGCGTCTCTATGTCGGCGCCCTCCCAGCTCCATGAAGCTGCTTCGTCGAAGACAGCGTCCCTCGTGACGTGCACTCGCTGGGTCAGGGGATCGAACACCCTCCACGCCTTGGTGCCTGGCTCGTAGCCAAGCAGCACCATCTTCCTGCTTCGATCTTCAAGTTTCTTGAGATGTGGCCGCGCTGTTTTGACGTGGACGACGCAACCAAACACGCGAAGGTGATGCAGACTTGGCGGCGTCCCGTGCCAGAGCTCGAAGGGAGTCTTGCCGTCCACTGCGCGTGAAGGAGCGGTTCAACAGGTATACTGCTGTCGTCACCGCCTCCCCCCAAAATGCACTGGGAATGCTTCTCCCTTTGAGCATGCTTCTTGCGGAGGCGACCACCGTCTGGTTCCGCCGCTCGACAACACCATTGTGCTGTGGAGTATACGGGGCGGTGAGGTGGCGCTGGACACCATTGTCGGTGCAGAAGTCGTCGAAGGAGCGGGACGTGAATTCCCCTCCCCGATCAGTGCGCAGGGTGCGTAGTACACACCTGCTCTGAACCTCTGCTGCTGCTTTGATGCGCGTGATCGCCATCTCTGCCTCGTCCTTGGTCGAGAGCATCGCCAGCCACATGTAGCGGCTGTAGTCATCCACCATCAGGAGAAAGTACCGTTTCCCGCCCGGGGTTGCCGGCGAGATCGGCCCACAGAGGTCGGCGTGGACAAGTTCCAGACGCGCCGTCGCCCTGAACTTCGCCGCCTGCGGAAAGGATGCGCGCTTCTGCTTCCCCGCCAAGCAAGCATCGCACAGCTGGTCTGCGTGACCGATCTCCGGCAGGCCGCGAACCATGCCGCTGCGGGACATGGTGCGGAGAGCGCCGAAGTTCTGATGTCCGAGGCGTTCGTGTCAGGTCCAGGCCGTGTCGCCGCGGCGCACAGAGAGGCAAGCAGGCTGCACAATCTTCATATTGACTTTGTAGAGACGATCTGGCGAACGTGGTACCTTTGCGAGTAGACGGTTTTGACGATCCCACACCGTCATATAGCCGCCGCGGATCGAAGACGGGCACCCGCTTTCATCGAGCTGCCCCAGGCTCACGATGCTGGTCTTGAGCTTGGGGATGAAGTAGACGTCATTGAGAGCACGATGCTCGTCGCCGCTCACCGAGATCACCACCTTGCCGCACCCCTTGATGTCGATGATGGAGTTGTCGCCGAAACGTACGGTGCCGACGATCTTAGTGTCCAGATCAGCGAAAGCAGCACGGCTGCCGGTCATGTGGTTCGATGCGCCGCTGTCGAGATACCAGGGAACGTCGACCGGCTCCTGGTCTTCGCCGAGCCGCACGATCGCCTGCTCCTCGTTCAGAAACACCCGATCGCCGTCCTGCTCCCGCGTCGACGGTGAGGACGAGGTTCAGTTGTGCCGCAAGGTATGCATCGGGCTCCTCCTCGCCCCCCTCCTTCACGAGGTGGGCTTCTTCGCGCTTCTTCTTGCGACACTCCCGGGCCCAGTGCCCGAGTTTGCCGCAGTAACGGCACTTGTCATCGCGGGCAGCCCGTGTGCCTCGCGTCCCTTGTCGTGGCGGTTTCCGCCACAGCCGCCACTCCCGGAGGGAGTGTCCTCGTTTTCACGCACGCGCCACTGCTCCCTCGTGAGCAGCAGCTGGCCGTCGTTGGCGGCGCCCGCCGGCTCGTCGTCGTCGTCTTCCTCGCAGACCTTGAGACGCCCGGTGAGCTTTTCAATGGACATGGTGTTCAGATCGAGGAGGCTCTCGATCGACCGCGCCGTCTGCCTGTACCTCTTCGGCACGATCCGCAGGTATTTGAGGATCACTTTCTTGTCGTCGATGGGGTCGCCGTGCACGTCCAGCTGATGGACCAGCTCCTGCAGGCGCAACCCAAAATCATCGACAGACTCACCACGTTTGAACCTGAGATCCTCGTATTGCTTGCGGAAGTTCTGGGCCTTCGAGTCGCGGACACGATCAGCCCCTACCCGGATCGTCTTGATTGCGTCCCATGCCTCCTTCGCCGTGTCCTTGACGGCGAGCATGGGGATCATCTCCTGCGGCATGGCCCGGAGGATAGCCTCCAGTGCCATGCGATCGTCGTCGAAGTCGCCTACTCCAGTGTCGATGACGTCCCCACAGGTGTCGTACCTGGAGGATCACCTTCATCAGCAGTTACCACAAGTTGTAGTTGGTCCTCGTCAGCGTGGGCCACGCTGTGCCCGAGCCGCCGCCGAGATCGCGCCCAGAGCGCGGTAGGGACAGAGTGGATTTGGACGCGTCGTCAGCGCCGTCGGCGGCCTTCTTTGACGCGTCGCCTCCTCCGTTCTTCAGCATCCCTCCGCCAGGTATGGATCAACAAAGCTCTGATGCCAATTGTCAGCTATACCCCTACAAACTCACGATCGAACGAAGGTGGAATCGGCACAAGAGAGATGAGAAACGACTGATGAACACACGAGGTTTTGTGCAGTGTCAAACTTACTGCTTTTCCGTCGTTGTTCTTCCTCTTATTGTGCAGAGAATAACAAACTTGCCGTGGCTATTGCCACGATCCCGACTAAGTCGTGCCATCCCACGACTTGGATCGAGCGCACGGCTCCCCTAAGGACTCGCGACGCGGACGCACAGATCGTGCCGTCGTCTGACTAAGACAACTCTAACGAAACTGAATTTTACGACACCTAAAACCCTGACGAGTTAAATCCTGAATCCGAAACTTACCGGACCACGGAGGACCGCATAGGAGGCGGAGTGTGACAGCCCGATGCCGACGTTCCAGAAGATTCCCCTTTCCTTCCGTTTTCGTCGTGTGTCTGTTTTCTTTTGTCGCATCATCATCGCATCACGCGCATCATCTGCATTGCATCGGCATCTCCGTGCTGCCAGTTTTCAAAACTTGCATCCGTTGTTAGTTGCCGGTTATCGTCGTTGTTCGTTCCGAGCCTCACCGCACACGCACGCGCCCGCGGCATCGTCGAAACCCTGTTTTAAAAGTGTGCATAAAACTTTCTCTGATCGGGTTGAGATTTGACGTGCGGTATCATTTTAATATAGCTAGGCCGCCTGTCGAATTTCATCATGTTTGGAGTTCGTCTGGTACCCGGACGGTCGTCGGTAGCGGCACCGTATTCGGTCTACCGTCGGACGTCTGTCGGTGTTTTAAAATTCGTTGCCGCGCCGCCCGTTCTCCCTCTCGTCTCCGGATAGCCACTCTCCACGGTCTCGTAACCGTTCACGCGTTCGGAATCGTCCGAATCCGACTGCGCGGTTGAAACCGGGGCGGAATTTCGCTAAACCTAGCCCCCCATTTGTCTATATATATAGTCCCATGTGCATTTCTAGGAAGCCAACCCCGTGTGCCTTAGGATCCGCGCGCCTACCCCCGAAACCCTAGCCTCCCGCACCCTCTCTCTCCTCCCATCGGTCCCCCAGCCGCCGCGGCCCGCCGAGCCCAGATCGGGCCCGGCCGAGCCCATCCGGCGCGCCGCCCCCGTTTTTCCTCCCATGGCCGAGCTCCTCGTGGAGGTGCCTCGCCGGAGCAGCAGAGCCCCGGAGCTCCTACTGCCACCCGGATCCGCCTCGTCGTCCCGCCTCTAGCGGCCGCCACCGGAGACCTCGCGCCGTTCGCCGCCTCCCTGCTCCTCCACGTCGGCCGCCGCCTGCCCGAAGCTCGCCGGCCGCCCCGGAGCCTCCCGCGTCAGATCCCGTCGCTCCGCCGCCCTGCAGCTACCGCACGGCCGCCGCGTGCTCCGCACCCACCGCCGGCCCGACCCGGTCCGGGCTGGGGTCCCTTCGCCCCCGCGCCGGAGCCTCGCCCCGCCTCCTGTTCTGTCCATGAGACATCGAACACGAGCGCCGCCGCCCCCTGGGTCGAGGAGAACGACGGGAACACGAGCGCCTCGCCCCAGCGCCAGCAGGCCAGAACGCCTCTAGCCGTCCCAACTCCAACACCGCCGGCCCAGCTGGCCATGAGCCGAGCCGGCCCAGGACCTGCCTCGCCTTGGCCTGCCTCCCCTCCGACCAGGCCAGCCCAAGGTGACCAGCCCCCCTTGCTTCTCTATTTTACGCTTAGGGCGATGTCTAGTTATTCTACGCCCGAGTTAGGCCCGGTAGATTGTTTTTCTTTTAGGGATTTTCGGTTTAGTTAATTCCAGGAATTATATAGATTTTAAAACGCCCGTAACTTTTAACCGTAATTCGGATCGCGATGAATTAGATATGGATTTCGCGTAGTTTTGCGCGTAGGATACGTTGGTGCAACTTGCACATTCGCTTGACACCGTTTAGCATGCCGAATGCATAGTTTTACGTGCTGTTACAATAGGTTTCGTCCCGTATAATTTCTCGTGCGTGTACGGATTGGTCGAATGCCGTATTAGAAATGCCCATGTTTTAGGAACCATTTTTCCATGCATTTTAGAGCTGTCATTGTTATTTTTGCGTGTAGGGAATTGCCTCTAGTTTATTTTCCCGTATATAGGTTATTTTCCTCGCATTTTCGTGTGACATTATATTGTTGCACAACCCCACATATTTTATATGTTTTCGGGGTAGAAAAATCCATGGGATTTTTCCTGTGCAATTAGTTTTAGCTTTTGAGTAAGTTAGTTCATGCGATATTTTGCCGCGATGCCCTTTTGTTTAATTCATAGGATTTATTCGGTGCTTCGTTTGACGGAGTTGTCAACTAGGGAGTTCTTCTTAGATGTTTTGTCTAGCCCCTGGTATTTTTAGTTGCAATAGAAATGCATGTTTAGGTGTGGTTTGCTTACTCTCAAGTTGCTAGAAATAGTGCTGTTTTAGAGGAGCTGAAATATTTCTAAGTCTGAAATCTGTTATATTTTGTTGCTGTCTTGTCTTGCTTGTATCTTGTGATCTGTAGCTCTTTTGAGGTTTGTCCTATGGAGTTAGTTGTACCCCTTGTGTATCTCTAGCATGCTGTAAATTTTCATGCCATTTGGAGTCCTGTAGCTATAGGTTTTGCTGCTGTCAATATGCCTTCAGACCGAAAACTGCACTTTGAGGAGGTGTAATTTTCACTAAGTCTGAAATAGTGTGTGAGATGCCATTTTGTGTCTTCTTTTCCTAGTGCTCCTTGCTGCCATGCTAGTTGTTGTTAGTTGTTTGTAGTAGTGTGTCTTGCCCTCTTTCGTGCCATGCCTTGCTTGAGTTTATCGGAGTTGTGTAGCTCGTAGTTGAGGGGTGTAAAAAATGCTATGTGGCTGATTTTGGCAGATTGTAGTGATTTCTTGTTTTGCTCGTAGTTGTTGAACCGTAGCTCCGATTTGATCGTGTCCTACATGAAACTTGCTTAGAATCCCGTGTAGTTTCATTTTATCTTGCGGGATGTTTGTTTTGAAGTGCTCGTGACCGCCGTTGCACACATATTGCATTCATGCCATCATATCTTGCGGTGCTTGTATCTTTTGAACCGTAGCTCCGTTAGAGATGTTCTTTATGTGTAGATTGCTTGAAATGACGCGTAGAATCACGTGAACCTATTTGTTTGCTGTTTAACAACTAATTAAATGCATTAGTTCAGATCTGGACAGAATTGTAAAGTAACATGTGAGGTCGTCTCGGAGGTGCTATATGTCATTTCCGACCTCACTTAAAATGCCTAGATAGGTAGATTAATTACGCTTCACCTCTTGCCATGTTTAACCACATTTAATATTTCCGAGTACCTAATCGGGATACAACTAAATAAATTAACGTGGAGTTTCGTCAATATGCAACTTGTTGCATATTGAACTTCACTTAATGTGTAGTGTTTGTATGACGTGAATTGTCATGCCGTGTCTTGCATGTATTAAACTGCTCATGCATCATATGTGTTGTGCATCATGTGGTGAATTCCGTGTGTTGATTTGTGTTTCCGTTTTTCTCCGTCTCGATAGAGTTCCGCAAGCGTGTCAGATGTGAGGACCCGTTCGACTACGTCGGTTCGTCTGCTTCACGGAGGCATTCTTCTTCCAAGCGGGATCTCAGGAAAGATGATCATTTCCCCATATACCATTACTAACATTGCCATGCTAGTTTTACCGTTGCTACCGTTTATGTCTCGTTGCCTACCACATGTTAAATATCAGCCTCTCAACAATGCCATGAAAACCATCAACCTGTTCAACCTAGCAAACAACTGATTGGCTATGTTACCGCTTGCTTAACCCTGTGTTAGCGTTGCTAGTTGCAGGTGCAGTTGCTTCCATGTGAAAACATGGGTTCCTTGTTATATCACCACATTTAAATGCTATTTAATTTAATGCACCTATATACTTGGTAAAAGGTGGAAGGCTCGGCCTTTCTAGCCTGGTGTTTTGTTCCACCTTTGCCCCCTTAGTTTCCGGCTACCGGTGTTATGTTCCATAATTGAGCGCTCCTAACACGATCGGGGTTGTTATGGGGACCCCCTTGGTAATTCGTTTTAGTTTAAAGCTGGTCTGGCAAGGCCCAACATTGGTACTACATTTGCCTAATCACCTAATAAAATTGCATAGGGACTTTCCGGACCCCGAGGATAATTTAATCAACCCCCGGGCCAGTGCTCCTCATGAGTGTTGGTCCAAAACAGAGCAGCTTATTAACGCTACCCGGGGCAACTCGGCGTTTGGCGTGGTAACCATCGCTCATCCGTCGTGTCCTGAGAACAAGGTACGTGACACCTATCGGGATCGTCGACACGTCGGGCGGCCTTGCTGGATTAGTTTTACCTTTGACGAGATATCTTGTGCATCGGGATTCCGGTGATGCTTTGGGTAATCTCAGAGTTGAGGTTTTCCACTAGGGAATCCGACGAGATCGCGAGCTTCGTGATTGAGGATTTCTATGCGGCTTGTGGTAATTTGTGATGGACTAGTTGGAGCACCCCTGCAGGGTTAAATCTTTTTGGAAAGCCGTGCCCGCGGTTATGTGGCAATGTGGAAACTTTGTTTAACACTAGTTCTAGATAACTTGAAGTTAACCTAATTAAAATATGTCAACTGAGTGCGTAACCGTGACTGTCTCTTTCGTGAGTTCCTTCTCCGATCGAGGACACAGTGGGGTTATGTCTGACGTAGGTAGGTGTTCAGGATCATTCATTTGATCATCAGTAGTTCACGTCCGTTATGCGTAGATCTTCCCCCTCTTATTTCTTGTACTCGTAAGTTAGCCACCAAATATATGCTTAGCCGCTGCTGCAACCTCACCACTTAATCATACCTCACCCATTAAGCTTTGCTAGTCTTGATACCTTTGGAAATGAGATTGCTGAGTCCCCTGTGGCTCACAGATTACTACAACACCAGTTGCAGGTACAGGTAAAGGTTACTTGACGCGAGCGCGTTGATTGTTCATTTGGAGTTGCTTCTTCTTCTTCTTCATCATCGATCTAGGATCCAGGCCGGCAGCCTGGGATAGCAAGGATGGACGTCGTTCTTATTTTTCTCGTTTGTTTTCGTCCGTAGTCGGACCCTGCTCTTACTCTTGATGATTATGTAATGTACTGATGTGACTCTGATGTAGCTTGTGGCGAGTGTAAGCCAACTCTCTTTATATATCTCTTCTTTTTCAGTACATGTACTTGTAACGATATCCATTCTTGCGACACGACCAGATGCGCTTCTATCCCTGACGAGGCCTTCGTGCCAAATTGAGGATATGGTCACATCTTGGGCGTGACATGGAGCCAGTGTCGATTGCGCAGGTGGAGCAAGAGTCCTCCATGTCGGTGTAATTTCCGGTTCTTTCTCAAATTTTGCTTGGCCAACATCGAACTCCTCCTCCCCCTACCTCAAGCTCTTCCACTTCACCATCGTCGTCATCCCCCCTCTTTATTCTCTTGATTTGGCTCGGCTTCCGGTTGCATGCTTGATTCAAAATCGTCAAGTGGCGCACTCAAGTCCATAACGTTCTCCACCAAAAACTCGATATATGTTGTATGAATGGGGTAGCTACAAAATCCGATGATCAAACCACTAAGAAACCGAAGAAAACTTCAATCGAAGTTGACCAGAGCAAAGAGATTGTTTTACCTCTACTATGTTTCATCAAGCACGTTGTGGCCATCTGTGGACTCCACTGGATTGCGCGGCACATTGCCGACCGAAGAGGTTAGAGGCACGGCCCGACCTGCCGCCACCTCCTTATTCATGGGTGCCTTCACTTGCGTCTTTGGACGTCCGCCGGAGGTGATGGAGGAGGCGTCCGCAGGAGTGACGGGGGGACGAGGCGACACTGATTGGGCTATGGCGGGTGGAAGTTGGTGCTACAACGGTCATGACTCCAGGGATGATATGGTTGCCCCGTCGCTTTTGCTTGTGAAAGGAGTAGGCATGGTGACGGACAACACGACCGCATGAACTCGGAGGGGGTGGGTTGATGCACCAATTGGGCCACTGTGAGTTGGAAAATGACAGCCGGGCATGATGCCGCTCCATGACAAGGATAAAGGAGATCGGGAGGTGAGACGGGCCGGACGTATTTGCGACGACGATGACACAGGGTGAGGAGAGGATTAGATAGGGTGAGCAGCAAAACGAGGGAGGAGGTGGGAGATTTGTGTTTGAAGTAGAAAGTAAAGAACGAGAGAGATGGATGAAAGATGATTCATTAGTCTTTATTGATGATAGCAATGGGGTATTTATATCCGGGCGGAAGTACACATGTTGCTTGGGAGTCAAGTAAACTTGAAGTTACTTAAGGGCCAAGTTATTACATAGTTTCCTTGAGAGTCAAGGAAGTGCATGGTTGCTTGAGGACAAAGTAACCTATCTAAGAATTAACTTAATCTATTCTTAACACTCCCCCTTGTACAACACATCTTCTTGAGTATATGCATCATCTTGATAAATTCTTTGAATATTCTTGAAAGTCTCCTCCAAAAACCCTGTGGGAAAAATATGAGGAGAATTGTGCAGACATGTTGCTAAAACTCCTTTAAACCCAGTGGGGAAAATAATAAGGAGAAAATGATGCAACATATAATGATTATTGTCTCTTGATAACTCATATGAGAAAAACCTTTGAAGAAGGAGAAAACTCATTGGTGAGTTTAGAGAACAATTGATATGTCTTGAGTACTTCCTTTAAAAACCCCAATAAGGAAAATAGAAAGTATAACATATGATCTTTGAGAAGATATTGCCTCATTAAAAACCATTATGAGAAACTTTCACAGAAAACTCATAAGGGAAAAGAGTGCGATCTGATATGCCATTGAAAACTCCTGTAAAACCCAGTGGGAAAATATAAGGAGAAAATGATATGACATATATAGACAGTCGTGTTTATATTGTCTCGTTAAAAACCTTTTACGAGAAATCATTAGAGAAAAACTCATCAAGGGAAAAAGAGTACAATATATGCAATCTGATGATTGTTAATAGGTTATAGTTTGGGAGATTACTCCCCCTGAACTTTGCAAATATAGAGGATGTCTCATACCAATTTCATTGACATGAACATACGATTGTGTATAATCTGTTGGATTTTCACATGATTTTGTTTGCAAATTATTTCCTCACTTTTCTATAATCCGTGTGGATAAGTAGTTTCCGAGCAATGCGATTTATGATATTGCTCTTCATATAACCTGTAGGTATTGAGTAACACAAGTGGAAGTAGCTTTATAAATCAAGTTATGTGATTCTGATGAATCTCAACCACATGATTTTGAGTGTGGTTAATCAGTCTGCCAAGCCATGCATATTTTGCAATGCTTTCACATAAAGCAATTATGTCAGAATGATAATTGGGAATAACCATTAAAGTCCATTTAGATGGCTTCCATATGAAGGCTATTCCAACAAATTCAGTCATTGATATGGCGTCATTGGGATCAAATAAAGAGCCAATATCATCATATCATATCATGGTCATATCTTGTATTTCCTAATGGAATTGTCCAATATTTATTGCGAGCTTCAGATATAAGATGATATTCCATATATCAAGCATGTACCTTTTGTTGGGGCTTGCACTCTTATCAAAGTTAGTATGACCATACATGTTGTCGTGGGTATAAGTCTGACAGTAGAAGTGTAGGGTACGAAAGGATGGGCAGAGCCTTAGCTACAGCGAGGATGTATGAGTTCAGGGCCCTCTACGGTGGAGGTAAAAGCCCTACGTCTCAGTGCTCTTGGGAGCTTAGTGTCGAGTGGATTATAGGATTACAACAAGTGCCAACCCTTGCACCAGTGGGGAAGGGCGGCTTATATGGAGTGCGCTGCCCTTCATAATGGCCCGGAGGACAAGGGTCGAACAGTGGCGAATAAATGCCTACGTTACAGGTAACGTAAGTCTTAAATGCTAATAATGGTGTATGAAAACGTATGACCGTTGCCCTCCTGGGAGGTTACAGTGTACAAAGTGGATTCCAGTCGGTACATCAAATATGCTCCGAGTGGATCGTCGTCGACTGGATGATGGGGGCGTCCTTAGTTCAGTCGGAACAGTCTAAGGGCCTTGTCTTCTATGAAGGGTAGTCCTTGGGTAGGACCTATAGGGCAGGCCTATGACCCTACCATGGGACTATAACCCCATCATTACTCCCCGAGTGGATCAGGGTTGGAACGATGAAGTGATGTCTGGAGTATGGAACCGACTGGTATGGAGGTGACTTTAGCGTTGTTTGCCTCGATACATTTTATCCTTTCAACCAGTGATCCGAGTGAATATACCAGTGAAACGAACCGTCAGGGACCGAGTGCTGTTGGAAATATGCCCTAGAGGCAATAATAAATTAGTTATTATTATATTTCTTAGTTCATGATAATCGTTTATTATCCATGCTATAATTGTATTGATTGGAAACACAATACTTGTGTGGATACATAGACAAAACACTGTCCCTAGTAAGCCTCTAGTTGACTAGCTCGTTGATCAAAGATGGTCAAGGTTTCCTGGCCATAGGCAAGTGTTGTCACTTGATAACGGGATCACATCATTAGGAGAATCATGTGATGGACTAGACCCAAACTAATAGACGTAGCATGTTGATCGTGTCATTTTGTTGCTACTGTTTTCTGCGTGTCAAGTATTTGTTCCTATGACCATGAGATCATATAACTCACGGACACCGGAGGAATGCTTTGTGTGTATCAAACGTCGCAACGTAACTGGGTGACTATAAAGATGCTCTACAGGTATCTCCGAAGGTGTTCGTTGAGTTAGTATAGATCGAGACTGGGATTTGTCACTCCGTGTGACGGAGAGGTATCTCGGGGCCCACTCGGTAATACAACATCACACACAAGCCTTGCAAGCAATGTAACTTAATGTAAGTTGCGGGATCTTGTATTACGGAACGAGTAAAGAGACTTGCCGGTAAACGAGATTGAAATAGGTATGCGGATACTAACGATCGAATCTCGGGCAAGTAACATACCGAAGGACAAAGGGAATGACATACAGGATTATATGAATCCTTGGCACTGAGGTTCAAACGATAAGATCTTCGTAGAATATGTAGGATCCAATATGGGCATCCAGGTCCCGCTATTGGATATTGACCGAGGAGTCTCTCGGGTCATGTCTACATAGTTCTCGAACCCGCAGGGTCTGCACACTTAAGGTTCGACGTTGTTTTATGCGTATTTGAGTTATATGGTTGGTTACCGAATGTTGTTCGGAGTCCCGGATGAGATAACGGACGTCACGAGGGTTTCCGAATGGTCCGGAAACGAAGATTGATATATAGGATGACCTCATTTGGTTATCGGAAGGTTTTCGTGCATTACCGGAAAAGTTTCGGGCTCATCGGTAGTGTACCGGGAGTGCCGGGAGGGGTGCCGGGGACCATCGGGAGGGGTGTCACGCCCCAAGGGATCTCATGGGCTATGGGAAGAGATAAACCAGCCCCTAGTGGGCTGGAATAAGTTCCCACTAAGGCCCATAAGGTTTGAGAAGGAAAAAACACAAGGTGGAAAGAGTTTCCAAGTGGGAAGGTGGAATCCTACTCCAAGTAGGATTGGAGTAGGACTCCTCCACCTCCAATTTCGGCCAAACCTTTAGGTTTTGAGGCTGCCTCCTCCCCTCCCTCCCACCTATATATACGGAGGTTTTAGGGCTGATTTGAGACGACTTTCTCACGGCTGCCCGACCACATACCTCCATAGTTTTTCCTCTAGATCGCGTTTCTGCGGAGCTCGGGCGGAGCCCTGCTGAGACAAGATCATCACCAACCTCCGGAGCGCCGTCACGCTGCCGGAGAACTCTTCTACCTCTCCGTCTCTCTTGCTGGATCAAGAAGGCCGAGATCATCGTCGAGTTGTACGTGTGCTGAACGCGGAGGTGCCGTCCGTTCGGTACTAGATCGTGGGACTGATCGCGGGATTGTTCGCGGGGCAGATCGAGGGACGTGAGGACGTTCCACTACATCAACCGCGTTCACTAACGCTTCTGCTGTACGATCTACAAGGGTACGTAGATCACTCATCCCCTCTCGTAGATGGACATCACCATGATAGGTCTTCGTGCGCGTAGGAAAATTTTTGTTTCCCTTGCGACGTTCCCCAACAGTGGCATCATGAGCTAGGTTCATGCGTAGATGTCTTCTCGAGTAGAACACAAAAGTTTTTGTGGGCGGTGATGTGCGTTTTGCTGCCCTCCTTAGTCTTTTCTTGATTCCGCGGTATTGTTGGATTGAAGCGGCTTGGACCGACATTACTCGTACGCTTACGAGAGACTGGTTTCATCGTTACGAGTAACCCCCTTTGCTCAAAGATGACTGGCAAGTGACTGTTTCTCCAACTTTAGTTGAATCGGATTTGACCGAGGAGGTCCTTGGATGAGGTTAAATAGCAACTCATATATCTCCGTTGTGGTGTTTGCGTAAGTAAGATGCGATCCTACTAGATACCCTCGGTCACCACGTAAAACATGCAACAACAAAATTAGAGGACGTCTAACTTGTTTTTGCAGGGTATGATTGTGATGTGATATGGCCAACGATGTGATGTGATATATTGGATGTATGAGATGATCATGTTGTAATAGAAATATCGACTTGCACGTCGATGGTACGGCAACCGGCAGGAGCCATAGGGTTGTCTTTATACTAACATATGTGCTTGCAGATGCGTTTACTATTTTGCTAGGCTGTAGCTTTAGTAGTGATAGCATAAGTAGCACGACAACCACGATGGCAACACGTTGATAGATGATCATGGTGTGGCGCCGGTGACAAGAAGATCGTGCCGGTGCTTTGGTGATGGAGATCAAGAAGCACGTGATGATGGCCATATCATGTCACTTATGAATTGCATGTGATGTTAATCCTTTTATGCACCTTATTTTGCTTAGAACGACGGTAGCATTATGAGGTGATCTCTCACTAAAATTTCAAGACGAAATTGTGTTCTCCCCGACTGTGCACCGTTGCGACAGTTCTTCGTTTCGAGACACCACGTGATGATCGGGTGTGATAGACTCAACGTTCACATACAACGGGTGCAAAACAGTTGCACACGCAGAACACTCGGGTTAAGCTTGACGAGCCTAGCATGTGCAGACATGGCCTCGGAACACATGAGACCGAAAGATCGAGCATGAATCGTATAGTTGATATGATTAGCATAGGGATGCTTACCACTGAAACTATTCTCGACTCACGTGATGATCGGACTTGAGATAGTGGATTTGGATCATGTACCACTCAAATGACTAGAGAGATGTACTTTTTGAGTGGGAGTTCTTAAGTAATATGATTAATTGAACTAATTGTCATGAACATAGTCTAATGGTCTTTGCGAATTACGATGTAGCTTGCACTATAGCTCTACTGTTTTTACATGTTCCTAGAGAAAATTTAGTTGAAAATTGATAGTAGCAAACTTTGCAGACTGAGTCTGTAAAACCGAGGATTGTCCTCGTTGCTGCACAGAAGGCTTATGTCCTTAATGCACCACTCGGTGTGCTGCACCTCGAGCGTCGTCTGTGGATGCTGTGAACATCCGACATACACGTTTCTGATGACTACACGATAGTTCAGTACAAAAATACTTAATGGCTTAGAAGCAAGGCGCCGAAAACGTTGCAAAACGTCACGGAACATAAGTGATGTTCTAAAGAGATGAAATTGTGATTTCATGCTTGTGCCCTTGTTAAGAGGTACGAGACCTTCGACAAGATTCTTTGTCCACAAAGCACAGGAGAAAAGGCTCAATCGTTGAGCATGTGCTCAGATTGTCTGAGTACGACAATCGCTTGAATCAAGTGGGAGTTAATCTTCCAGATGAGATAGTGATAGTTCTCCAAAGTCACTGCCACCAAGCTGTGAGAGCTTCGTGATGAACTATAACATATCAAGGATACATACAATGATCCTTGAGCGATTCGCGATGTTTGACACTGCGAAAGTAGAAATCAAGAAGGAGCATCAATAGTTGATGGTTTGTAAAACCACTAAGTTTCAAGAAAGGCAAGGGCTAGAAGGGATACTTCGTGAAACGGCAAAACAGTTGCTGCACTAATGAAGAGACCCAAGATTAAACCCAAACCCGAGACTAAGTGCTTCTGTAATGAGGGGAACAATCACTGAGGCGGAGCAACTCAAGATACTTGGTAGATAAGAAGGCTGGCAAAAGTCGAAAGAAGTGTATTTGATATACATGATGTTGATGTGTACTTTACTAGTACTCCTAGTAGCACGAGGGTATTGGATACCGGTTTGGTTGCTAAGTGATTAGTGACACGAAATGAAAGCTACGGCATAAACGGAGACTAGCTAAAGGCGAGGTGACGATACGTGTTGGAAGTGTTTCCAAGATTGATATGATCAAACGTTGCACGCTCCCTCTACCATCGGGATTGGTGTTAAACCTAAATAATTGTTATTTGGTGCTTGCGTTAAGCATGAACATGATTGGATCGTGTTTATTGCAATACGATTATTCATTTAAAGAGAATAATAGTTACTCTATTTTCTTGAATAATCACCTTCAATGGTTTATTGAATCTCAATCGTAGTGTTACACATGTTCATGATATTGGTGCCAAAAGATATGAGTTGATGATGGTAGTACCACTTACTTGTGGCACTGCCGCTTGAGTCATGTTAGTATAAATTGCATGAAGAGGCTCCATGCTGATGGATCTTTGTACTCACCTGATTTCGAATCACTAGTGACATGCGAATCATACCACATGAGCAAGGCCTTGTTTTCATTGAGATGAAATAAGATAGTAACTTGTTGGAAGTGATACATTTTGATGTATGCAGTCCAATGGGTGCCCAGGCACGCAGTGGATATCATTATGTTCTTACTTCACTGACGATTTGAGTAGATACAGGAGTATTTACTTAATGAATCACAAGTCTAAAATGTTGAAAAGTTCAATTCCGTTTCAGAGTGAAGTTCGTCGTAACAAGAGGATAAACTGTCTACGATATGATCATGGAAATGAATATCTGAGTTACGAGTTTTGGTACACAGTTAAGACAATGTGGAAATTGTTTCGCAGTTCATGCCACCTGGAACATCATAGTGTGATGATGTGTTTGAACGTCATAACCACGCACTATTTGGTATGGTGCATACTATGATGTCTCTTATCGAATTACCACTATCGTTTATGGGTTATGCATTAGAGACAACCGCACTCACTTTAAATAGGGCACCGCGTATTTCCGTTGAGATGACACAGTATAGACTGAGGTTTAGAGAAATCTAAACTGTCGTTTCTTGAAAGTTTGGGGTTTTGACACTTATGTGAAAAAGTTTCAGTCTGATAAGCTCGAACCCAAAGCGGATAAATGCATCTTCATAGGATATCCAAAACAGTTGGGTACATCTCCTATCTCAGATCCGAAAGCAAAGTGTTTGTTTCTAGAAACGGATCCTTTCTCGAGGAAAGGTTTCTCTCGAAAGAATTGAGTGGGAGGGTGGTAGAACTTGATGAGGTTACTGAACCATCACTTCAACCAGTGTGTAGCAGGGCGCAGGAAGTTGTTCATGTGGCGCCTACACCAATTGAAGTGGAAGTTGATGATGATGTTCATTGAGCTTCGAATCAAGTTACTACAAACCTCGTAGGTCGACAAGGTCGCGTACTGCTGCAGGGTAGTACGGTAACCCTGTCTTGGAGGTCATGTTGTTGAGCAACAGTGAACCTACGAGTTATGGAGAAAGCGATGGTGGGCCCAGATTCCAACAAATGGCTGGAAGCCATGAAATCCGAGAGAGGATCCATGTGTGAAAACAAAGTGTAGACTTTGGTAGAACTACTTGATGGTCATAGGACTATTGAGTAAAAATGGATCTTTAAAAGAAGACAGACGATGATGGTGATAAGTCACTATTAAGAAAAGCTCGACTTGTCGCAAAGATGTTTTCGATAAGATCAAACAGTTGACTATGATGAGACTTTCTCACTCGTAGCGATGCTAAAAGTCTGTTAGAATTATGTTAGTTGTTGATGCATTATTTATGAAATATTGCACGTAGGATGTCAAAACATTGTTTTCTCGACGGTTTCCTTGAGCAAACATTGTATGTGATACAACCAGAAGGTTTTGTTGATCCTAAAGATACTAGCAAGTATGCAAGCTCCAGTGATCCTTCAATGGACTGGTGCAAGCATCTCGGAGTTGGAATATACACTTTGATGAGATGATCAAAGATTTTGGGTTTGTACAAGGTTTATGAGAAACTTGTATTTCCAAAGAAGTGAGTGGGAGCACTATAGAATTTCTGATAGGTATATGTGGTTGACATATTGTGGATCAGAAGTAATGTAGAATTTCTGTAAAGCATACAAGGTTGTTTGAAAGAAGTTTTCAAAGGAGTACCTGGATTACGCTACTTGAACGTTGAGCATCAAAGATCTATGGAGATAGATCGAAAGCGCTTAATAGAAGTTTCAACAAGATGCATGCCTTGACAAGTTTTTGAAAGAGTTCAAAATAGACCAGCAAAGAAGGAGTTCTTGGTTGCGTTGTGAGGTGTGAATTTGAGTAAGACTCAAAACCCGACCATGGCAGAATAAAGAGAATAGACGAAGGTCGTCTTCTATGCCTTAGCCGTAGAATCTAAAGTATGCCATGCTGTGTACCGCACCTGAAGTGTGCCTTGACTCAAAGTATGTTGAGAGGTACAGAGAGTGATCCATGATTGAATCACTAGCAGCGGTCGAAATTTATCCTTAGTAACTAATGGACTAAGGAATTTTTCTCGATTATGGAGGTGGTTAAAGAGTTTGTCGTAAAGGGTTACGTCAATGCAAGCTTTGACACTAATCCGGATAACTATGAGTAGTGAAACGGATTCGTATAGTAGAGTAGATATTTGGAGCATTTCCGAATAGCACGTAGTAGCAGCATCTATAAGATGACATAAAGATTTGGAAAGAACACACGAATCTGAAAGTTTCAGAACCGTTGACTAAAACCTCTCTCACGAGCAAGACGTGATCAGACCCCATAACTATATGGGTGTTGGATTCGTTGGAATCATATGGTGATGTGAACTAGATTATTGACTCTAGTGCAAGTGGGAGACTGTTGGAAATATGCCCTAGAGGCAATAATAAATTAGTTATTATTATATTTCTTAGTTCATGATAATCGTTTATTATCCATGCTATAATTGTATTGATTGGAAACACAATACTTGTGTGGATACATAGACAAAACACTGTCCCTAGTAAGCCTCTAGTTGACTAGCTCGTTGATCAAAGATGGTCAAGGTTTCCTGGCCATAGGCAAGTGTTGTCACTTGATAACGGGATCACATCATTAGGAGAATCATGTGATGGACTAGACCCAAACTAATAGACGTAGCATGTTGATCGTGTCATTTTGTTGCTACTGTTTTCTGCGTGTCAAGTATTTGTTCCTATGACCATGAGATCATATAACTCACGGACACCGGAGGAATGCTTTGTGTGTATCAAACGTCGCAACGTAACTGGGTGACTATAAAGATGCTCTACAGGTATCTCCGAAGGTGTTCGTTGAGTTAGTATAGATCGAGACTGGGATTTGTCACTCCGTGTGACGGAGAGGTATCTCGGGGCCCACTCGGTAATACAACATCACACACAAGCCTTGCAAGCAATGTAACTTAATGTAAGTTGCGGGATCTTGTATTACGGAACGAGTAAAGAGACTTGCCGGTAAACGAGATTGAAATAGGTATGCGGATACTAACGATCGAATCTCGGGCAAGTAACATACCGAAGGACAAAGGGAATGACATACAGGATTATATGAATCCTTGGCACTGAGGTTCAAACGATAAGATCTTCGTAGAATATGTAGGATCCAATATGGGCATCCAGGTCCCGCTATTGGATATTGACCGAGGAGTCTCTCGGGTCATGTCTACATAGTTCTCGAACCCGCAGGGTCTGCACACTTAAGGTTCGACGTTGTTTTATGCGTATTTGAGTTATATGGTTGGTTACCGAATGTTGTTCGGAGTCCCGGATGAGATCACGGACGTCACGAGGGTTTCCGGAATGGTCCGGAAACGAAGATTGATATATAGGATGACCTCATTTGGTTATCGGAAGGTTTTCGTGCATTACCGGAAAAGTTTCGGGCTCATCGGTAGTGTACCGGGAGTGCCGGGAGGGGTGCCGGGGACCATCGGGAGGGGTGTCACGCCCCAAGGGATCTCATGGGCTATGGGAAGAGATAAACCAGCCCCTAGTGGGCTGGAATAAGTTCCCACTAAGGCCCATAAGGTTTGAGAAGGAAAAAACACAAGGTGGAAAGAGTTTCCAAGTGGGAAGGTGGAATCCTACTCCAAGTAGGATTGGAGTAGGACTCCTCCACCTCCAATTTCGGCCAAACCTTTAGGTTTTGAGGCTGCCTCCTCCCCTCCCTCCCACCTATATATACGGAGGTTTTAGGGCTGATTTGAGACGACTTTCTCACGGCTGCCCGACCACATACCTCCATAGTTTTTCCTCTAGATCGCGTTTCTGCGGAGCTCGGGCGGAGCCCTGCTGAGACAAGATCATCACCAACCTCCGGAGCGCCGTCACGCTGCCGGAGAACTCTTCTACCTCTCCGTCTCTCTTGCTGGATCAAGAAGGCCGAGATCATCGTCGAGTTGTACGTGTGCTGAACGCGGAGGTGCCGTCCGTTCGGTACTAGATCGTGGGACTGATCGCGGGATTGTTCGCGGGGCAGATCGAGGGACGTGAGGACGTTCCACTACATCAACCGCGTTCACTAACGCTTCTGCTGTACGATCTACAAGGGTACGTAGATCACTCATCCCCTCTCGTAGATGGACATCACCATGATAGGTCTTCGTGCGCGTAGGAAAATTTTTGTTTCCCTTGCGACGTTCCCCAACAAGTGCTTCCACGGAATCTTTCGACGTGACTGGTCAAACTAACAGCGCCGGATTTTCCGGGATCCTCAAATTTCGGTTGCCGGGTGCTCAGCGGGGATGACGACATCGCCATCGAGTAGGTTTTGCCTCCTCAATTACCGCGCCGTTATCTTCTCCACTAATCTTGCAGCGGCCGGTTGGGGGATATGATCTTGGGTCCACCTGTTAGTGACCCAGTCAGAAGCCTATTTAAGCCTCCCCGGCGGGATTTCCTGTTGCGCTGCTCATCTTCCTCTCATTAATCTCGCTCCTCCCGCAGCTCTCTGCACACCTCAAGCCACCTCCTTCCCCTCCTCCTCTGCGGATCTGTCGCCCTCGCCATGACGAAGGGGCAGACCAGCAAGCTCGAGTCGCAGAAGAAGAAGAAGGGGGCGCCCCCTACTCAGCGGCGGCAGCGGGCGCTGCCGGCGGGTTGGATCCAGGGGGATTTCCTCCCCTCCTCGGTGACGGAGAACGACGTGCTGGAGCTGGTGGAGCATGCATGGCCGTCAACAAGTCCTGGAGCTGCCGGAAGGTGAGACGGAGCTGGCGCCGAAGGAGGGGGAGCGTGTTCTGCTGCTCAGGCATGTGGCCAGAGGCTTCTCCTTGCCTCCCCATCCTTTCTTCCGAGGTATCATGACTTACTTCGGGGCGCAGCTCCATCACTTTCCTCCGAACGCAATAGCTCACCTTGCTGCATTCATCACCCTCTGGGAATGCTTCATTGGATGTCCTCCCCACTGGGGGCTCTTTAAGTATGTCTTCTCCGCTAGATCCCAAACCGTCAAAAATCTTAGCCACTCGGACGATAAGACCCACATCCTCCAGCTCTGCGGCGGTTTAGGCTTCCAGAAGAAAACAAAGAGTAGCTATCCCTCCCTCCAGCTATCCGAGTCAGTCAGGAACTGGCAATCGTCCTGGTTCTATTGCCAGGACATTGCTTTTCCGAATGCTTCGAGTGGGTTGCCACCTTTTAGTTTAGACCGTCCGGGCCCTCCCAGGAAGCTTGCGCTCACTAAGGGAGAAAGGACCCAGATCCAGCCTTTGGTCGACGCGCTGATAGCCGTCATCCGTAAGGGAGTCACCGACACGGACCTGTTGGAGACTTTTCTGGGTCGGCGCATCCAGCCGCTGCAGGCCCGACACCACGCCATGTGGCACTACGCGGGGCCCTCGGATTCCACTCGGTCTCATCCAGAGGACGTGAGCGGGGAGATTGTGAGTGTGTGGGTCCGCAGCATCACAGGCGCGTGTGATAACCCCGTGGGAGCCCGGCGGGTGAAGCCCTTCCGCGCCGAAAATCCTCCTCCGAATGAGGTGAGTACATGTTGTCGAGTGGTTTTAATCTTCTCAGCTTTATTGCTTTTCTTGTCCCGCTGACTAACGTTGCCGACTGTGTTTTGTGCAGGAGCGGACTAACTGGCATTCTACAGTCTCGAACGGGAATCCAGCCGAGGAAGAGGAGGGCAGCCAGGAGGGCAGCGCGGATAGCGCCGAGTACGTCTCTGACAGTGGGGAGACGGAGGAGGAGACGGAAGAGGAGGAGGAGGAGGATGGGGAGCAGAGCTCGCCACCCTCACCACCAGAGCACCGAACCAAGCGCCGTCATGACCCCGCTGCTCCGCCGGCTCCTCCCCCGGCCCCGAGTGCTCCGCCAGCTCCTCCCGTGGCTCCGAGTGCTCGGAGCGTGAAGAGGACCAGGGGTGCTTCTGCCGAGCCCGTGAACCAGCCGTCCAAGGTGGCCAAACCTAGTGGGCCTAAGCCTCGGAAAGCTTTGCCTCGGATGAGGATCGCTGTTCCGGTCGCCTCAGCGTAAGTGTCTTGTTCTTCCATCTTCCTTTAGTATCCGATTGAACACCTCTTTTTGGGAACTCATGCTTATCCGTCGGGTGGATTTCACTCAACAGAGCTGCTACCTCCGCCACCTCTCTGCCGTGCCAGGACGATGATCCCATGGACACGGATAATGCCGCCACGTCCCAGCAAGGTACGTTGTCACGACTCCGAGAGCTGTATTATTGTTTCGCGAGTGCTGTCTTTGATCTTGATTTTATTTTGCTCAGTCGGGCTTCCTTCGGAGGTGATCCATCTGGACGATGACGACCAAAGGAGGTCGGAGCCAGCTTTGGCGCCTGTCCCTGGGGTTATCCCATCTACCGCCGCTCCCACCATGAACGTGCCGCTGACTGAGACGGTGCCTCCGACTGAGACGGTGGCCCTCACGGCGGAACCGACTGGAGCGGAGCTTGGGATGCCCAGGGAGTCTTCTGCCGTGCCCGGTCCGTCGGCTGTTCAATATGACGCTCGACGCCTCCCGGAAGACCAGGTAGGAGCTGCCAAGGACGCCATGGTGCAGGTGGAGCTGATGGTGGGCGACGCCAAGGGAGCATATGACTCCATCGTGTCCCTGTACAAGAAGAGCTTGGAGCTTCGGGACGACATCTGAGTAAGTGTGATAGTAAGTGTTTACATTCCTCTCGGAACCCACTGGGTGTTACAACGAGGTACTCGGATGCAATAGGTTTCTTTTGCAGTGGGTTCACTCCGAGTGAACCCAGTGGGTGTAGTCCCCGAGACTTCTGCCGAGTGCTTGCACCGGCAATTGTCTTTATATGTATTTTCTGTAATCTGAACAGATCAGAGCTGATATGCCCGAATGGTACCAGTGGGGGCATGCCGAGTGCACCCACTGGGTGTAGTCTCCGAGAGTAGTGTTACTCGGGTCTAGAGATAGGAATCTCATAGTGTTCTTGGTTTGCTATGGAGCTCAATAGGGCCGACCTATTCGAGCTTCATACCAGTGGGTCACTCTCAGTGAACCCACTGGGTGTAGTCCCCGTGACCGCTGTCGATTGCTTGCATCGGCAGGGGTCTGAAGAATTTTGATCTTTGATTGTTTTGTCATATCTGTCGAGACTTTTTCCTTGTTGAATATGGTTGATTCTCCCTTTGTGTCTCTTTGGCAGAAGACTTGTGAAATGGGATCTGCGTACAATGCTCTAAAGGCTGAGAAGACTCAACTTGCTGCGGACTTGGAGGTTGCTGTGAATGACCTGGCTGGCGTGAAGAATGCTCTTGCTGACCGAGAGAAATCTTTGGAGGAATCTCGGGAGGCTAACAAGGCACTGCTAGCCGAGGTAGAAAAAATGAAGAGGGAGCGCTCCGAATGGATGGGCCAGTTGAAGGTGATGAACACTCGGTGCAGAGCGCAGGAGAATTACGTCAGCGACTGGGCGAAGAATATGGTCGCTCTGCTTGGTGGTAAGTTCTTGCTGAGTGCTTTTTGACTTTGGAGTTCACTCTGCGCTTATTTTCTGCTTGTCTTTTCTTTGTAGATTTCTGTCGGGACGTTGAGGCTGAAGCAGCTGAAATTGAACGGTCGCTTGTTCCGAATGTTCCACTCGGCGATGAAGCTAACCGGGACAAGCTCCGAGCGCATATTCGCCTTAACAGGGTGGGCCCTTTCATTGGCCGCCTGAGAAAAGTTGTCGGCCGAATCGACAAGGAGCTATGGCCTGAAGACGACTCCCGGAACGAAATAGATGGGTTGATGACTCGGCTGGAGGACGTCCCAAGCAGAGTGCAGGCATGGAAGAAGTCTGCTGCCCGGTGTGGTGCAGACGTGGCTCTGTCTCTGGTCCGAGTGCACTGCAAGGAAGATCGTGAAGAAAAGCTGAAGACGTTGCAGGTCGCCAACACCAAGAAGCTTCGATTTGAAGACTTCATGGAGACCTTCCTCGACACAGCTACTCGGATTGCGGATGGCATCGACCTCGACACCTTTGTGGAGCCTGCCAGTCCCGGCGACGCTTGATAAACTTTATGTTGAACGCACATTTACCTCGGTATGCCGAGTGGAGTCTGTAATAAACTTTGGCCACTGCTGTTGGCCGTTACATTCTTGGTTCGGTGTGGATAAACTTGATTCACACCGAGCCGACTGATCGTAGATCCAACTTGAATTCGAATCAGATCTTTTGCTCTTCTTTCGCTGAGTTTTTTTTTGACACGGTTTTGGCTCGTGGTGTTTGTTTGGCGTCTCTTGTGAAGCCAATGGCAAACATGTGGAGCATGTAGTTGTCAGTTGTCTTCACATCCATATGAGCCTCAATGAGGGTCTGCTAAGCCTCCGAGTGTATCTCAAGTGTCCACTCGGAGGAAGCTTTTTACTTAGGCGACTCCGGTTCGCGGTTAAGTCTCCGAGTGTGACTTTTGGTGCACACTCAGAGCGAGTTTTTACTTAGGCGATTCTGGGTCGCGGCTAAGTCCCCGAGTGTGACTTTTGGTGCACACTCAGAGCGAGTTTTTACTTAGGCGACTCTGGGTCGCAGCTAAGTCCCCGAGCGTGACTTTTGGTGCACACTCGGGGCGAGTTGTTACTCATGTAGTTGTCAGTTGTCTTCACATCCACATGAGCCTCAATGAGGGTCTGCTAAGCCTCCGAGTGTATATCGAGTATACACTCGGAGGAAGCTTTTTTACTTAGGCGACTCTGAGTCGCGGCTAAGTCCCCGAGTGTGACTTTTCGTGCACACTCGGAGTGAGTTGTTTACTTAGGCGATTCTGGGTCGCAGCTAAGTCTCCAAGTGTGACTTTTAGTGCACACTCGGAGCGAGTTTGTACTTAGGCGAGTCTGGGTCGCAGCTAAGTCCACGAGTGTGACTTTTATTGCACACTCAGAGCGAGTTTGTACTTAGGCGACTCTGGGTCGCAGCCAAGTCTCCGAGTGTGACTTTTCGTGCACACTCGGAGCGAGTTTGTACTTAGGCGACTCTGGGTCGCAGCTAAGTCCCCGAGTGTGACTTTTAGTGCACACTCGGAGCGAGTTTGTACTTAGGCGACTCTGGGTCGCAGCTAAGTCCCCGAGTGTGACTTTTAGTGCATACTCGGAGCGAGTTTGTACTTAGGCGACTCTGGGTCGCAGCTAAGTCTCCGAGTGTGACTTTTCGTGCACACTTGGAGCGAGTTTGTACTTAGGCGACTATGGGTCGCAGCTAAGTCTCCGAGTGTGACTTTTCGTGCACACTCGGAGCGAGTTTGTACTTAGGCGACTGTGGGTCGCAGCTAAGTCCCCGAGTGTGACTTTTAGTGCACACTCGGAGCGAGTTTGTACTTAGGCGACTCTGGGTCGCAGCTAAGTCCCCGAGTGTGACTTTTAGTGCATACTCGGAGCGAGTTTGTACTTAGGCGACTCTGGGTCGCAGCTAAGTCTCCGAGTGTGACTTTTCGTGCACACTCGGAGCGAGTTTGTACTTAGGCGACTCTGGGTCGCAGCTAAGTCCCCGAGTGTGACTTTTAGTGCACACTCGGAGCGAGTTTGTACTTAGGCGACTCTGGGTCGCAGCTAAGTCTCCGAGTGTGACTTTTCGTGCACACTCGAAGCGAGTTTGTACTTAGGCGACTCTGGGTCGCAGCTAAGTCCCCGAGTGTGACTTTTAGTGCATACTCGGAGCGAGTTTGTACTTAGCCGACTCTGGGTCGCAGCTAAGTCCTCGAGCGTGACTTTTAGTGCACACTCGGAGTTGGTTCTTTAGACCGGAGTCCGCAAACACGGAAGAATTTTGAATCGGCAAGAAATCAATCTGCTTTGTATTACTTCAATGATACTTGTTTTTTACATTGTCTCCGTCGGTGGTTATGTGTAGAAGCGCTTCAGTAGATCTCCATTCCATGCTCGCGGCTCGTCCGTTTCCCTCTCGAGGTTGTAGAGTCGATATGCTCCATTGTTCAGCACCTTAGAGATGATGAACGGTCCTTCCCAGGCGGGAACCAGCTTGTGTGGTCTCTGCTGATTCACTCGGAGCACCAGGTCGCCTGCTTGGAATGTACGGCTCCTGACGTGCCGCGCGTGAAATCGCCGCAGATCTTGTTGATAAATTGTTGAACGGATCAATGCCATCTCGCGCTCTTCTTCTAGAAGATCCACTCTGTCTTGCCTGGCTTGCTCTGCTTCGGCTTCGGAGAAGAGCTCGACTCGTGGAGAGTTGTGAAGCAAGTCACTCGGAAGGACTGCCTCTGCTCCATAAACGAGGAAAAACGGGGATCGCCCTGTCGATCTATTCGGAGTTGTGCGGAGGCCCCACAGCACCGAAGGCAGCTCGGTGACCCATGTGTCGGCGGCGTGTCCAACTTCTCGCAGGAGCCGAGGCTTCAACCCTTGAAGAATAAGTCCATTCGCCCGCTCTACTTGCCCATTTGTTTGGGGGTGCGCCACGGATGCAAAATCCACTCGGTTACCTTGGCCTGTGCAAAAACCTTTGAACCTGTCCGAGTCAAAGTTTGTGCCATTGTCGGAGATTATGCTGTGCGGAACCCCGTATCTCGCGATGATGTCTCTAATAAATTTGATGGCCGTAAGGCGTCAAGCTTTTTGATAGGCTTAGCTTCAATCCACTTGGTAAACTTGTCGACTGCTACCAGCAGATGAGTGAATCCTCCTTGGCCTATTCTGAATGGTCCAACTGTATCCAATCCCCACACGGCGAATGGCCAAGCAAGAGGAATTGTCTTCAGCGCAGACGTTGGCTTGTGGGACTTGTTTGAATAGAACTGACAACCTTCGCAACGGTCGACCATATCTTTTGCCATTTCATTGGCCTGCAACCAGAAGAAACCAGCTCTGAATGTTTTGGCGACGATTGCCCTTGAGGAGGCATGATGTCCGCAGGTTCCCAAGTGGATTTCTTCCAAGATTAACTGCCCCTCCTCAGGAGAGATACACCGCTGAAGGACGCCTGAAACACTTTCCCTGTATAAGTGGTCATCAATGAAGGTGAAGGAGTTCGACCTGCGAACGATCTGCCTGGCTTGGACTTCGTCTTCTGGTAACTCTTGCCCCATGATGTATGCAATGAACGACACAGTCCATTCGGGAATGACAGCTAGAATCTCCATGATCAAATCAACCACATCGGGGACCTCGACTTCAGTCGGATCTGTTGAGCACTTCGGTTGTACTGGTTCCTCTATAAAAGGATCTTCTTTCACCGAGGGGAGGTGTAGGTGCTCGAGGCAGACATCACTCGGGACCGGTCTCCGAGTGGATCCAAGTTTTGCCAATTCATTTGCTGCTTGGTTTTTCAGTCGGGGAACATGGTGAAGTTCCTGTTGGGGAACGTCGCACGGGAAACAAAAATTTTCCTACGCGCACGAAAACCTATCATGGTGATGTCCATCTACGAGAGGGAATGAGTGATCTACGTACCCTCGTAGACCGTACAGCAGAAGCGTTAGAGAACGCGATTGATGTAGTGGAACGTCCTCACGTCCCTCGATCCGCCCCGCGAACAATCCCGGGATCAGTCCCACGATCTAGTACCGAACGGACGGCACCTCCGCGTTCAGCACACGTACAGCTCGACGATGATCTTGGCCTTCTTGATCCACCAAGAGAGATGGAGAGGTAGAAGAGTTCTCCGGCAGCGTGACGACGCTCAGGAGGTTGGTGATGACCTTGTCTCAGCAGGGCTCCGCCCGAGCTCCGCAGAAACGCGATCTAGAGGAAAAATCCCAGTCTTGATCCATACTAACTCAACTAACACCTTCGGAGATACCTGTAGAGCATCTTTATAGTCACCCAGTTACGTTGCG
The DNA here is from genome assembly GCF_904849725.1 of Hordeum vulgare subsp. vulgare. Lineage (NCBI taxonomy): Eukaryota > Viridiplantae > Streptophyta > Magnoliopsida > Poales > Poaceae > Hordeum > Hordeum vulgare. The sequence continues at coordinate 47,336,635 of NC_058524.1, forward strand.
ACGTTTGATACACACAAAGCATTCCTCCGGTGTCAGTGAGTTATATGATCTCATGGTCATAGGAATAAATACTTGACACCCAGAAAACAGTAGCAACAAAATGACACGATCAACATGCTACGTCTATTAGTTTGGGTCTAGTCCATCACGTGATTCTCCCAATGACGTGATCCAGTTATCAAGCAACAACACCTTGTTCATAATCAGAAGACGCTGACTATCATCGATCAACTGGCTAGCCAACTAGAGGCATGCTTGGGACGGTGTTTTGTCTATGTATCCACACATGTAAATGAGTCTTCATTCAATACAATTATAGCATGGATAATAAACTATTATCTTGATACAGGAATTATAATAATACCTATATTTATCATTGCCTCTAGGGCACAATTCCAACAGTTCCAGACCTTCAAACTTATTCTCGAGCTTCCTTACTGCGTTGCAGTATGCAGTCATGGTGGGGTTCCTTACATACCATTCCTTCATTACTTGATTAACCACCAGATCTGAGTCGCCATAGACCATCAGGCGACGGATGCCGAGTGTGATGGCCATGCGCAACCCGTAAAGGAGAGCTTCGTACTCTGCTTCGTTGTTGGAAGAATCAAAATGTATCTGCAACACATACTTGAGTTTATCACCTTTTGGGGATATGAGCACTACGCCAGCGCCGGAGCCATTCAACATCTTGGACCCATCGAAGAACATGGTCCAATGAGCCGAGTAGATGTGAGTCGGTTGCTGTTGTTCTACCCATTCCGCTATGAAATCTGCAAGAGCTTGAGACTTTATAGCTTTCTTGGCTTCGAACTTGATATCACAGTATAGCATCTCCATTGCCCACTTTTCTACTTGGCCTGATGCGTCCCAATTGTGGAGAATTTCCGACAACGGAGCATCAGATATGACAGACACCAAGTGGTCTTGGAAATAATGAGCCACCTTCTTTGCGGTCATGTAGATCCCATAAATAAGCTTCTGATGATGGGGATACCTCTGCTTGGAAGGAGTCAGGACTTCGGAAATATAATATACTGGCCGCTGAACCTTGTACGCTTTGCCTTCTTCTTTGCGTTCGACTGTCAGAATGGTGCCGACGACTTGATTTGTAGCCGCGATGTACAGAAGAAGGGGTTCTTTACTGAGAGGGGCAGTAAGAACCGGCTGGGTGGAAAGCAGGGCTTTGAGGTCGTCGAATGCAATTTGGGCTTCGTCTGTCCACTCAAAGGTATCTGACTTCTTCATGAGTCGGTACAGAGGTAACGCCTTCTCGCTGAGTCGAGCGATAAACCTGCTCAAAGCCGCTAGGCAACCTGTGAGCCTTTGAACATCATGTACTCTTACCGGCCGCTCCATTCGGACAATGGTCCCGATCTTTTCGGGGTTGACGTCGATCCCTCGTTCGGAAACGAAGAAACCGAGTAACTTCCCGCTGGGAACGCCGAATGAACACTTGGCTGGGTTGTGCTTGATATCGTACCTACGGAGGTTGGCGAATGTTTCTGCCAAGTCAGTCAGCAGGTCTGAACCTTTGCGTGACTTGACGACGATACCATCCATATATGCCTCCACATTTCGACCGATCTGGTCTAGGAGGCATTTTTGGATCATGCACACAAAAGTTGCTCCTGCATTCTTCAAACCGAATGGCATAGTGATGTAACAGAAACACCCGAATGGGGTGATGAAGGCTGTTTTTAATTCATCTGGACCATACAGACGGATCTGATGATAGCCCGAATAGGCATCAAGGAAGGATAATCGCTCGCAACCCGCAGTCGAATCAACAATTTGATCAATGCGGGGGAGCGGGAAGTGATCTTTCGGACAGACCTTATTGAGATGCTTCAAATCGATGCACATACGGAGAGACTTGTCCTTCTTGGGCACCATCACAACATTAGCGAGCCACTCGGAGTGGTGTACCTCGCGAATGAAGTTGGCTGCCAAAATTTTAGCCACCTCCTCTCCGATTGCTTTCCTCTTGTGCGCGGCGGACCGACGCAGGCGTTCTCGGACGGGCCGAGCAGCAGGATCCACATGCAGTCGGTGCTCAGCCAACTCCCTGGGTACACATGGCATGTCAGCAGGCTTCCATGCAAAAATGTCCGAGTTCTCACGGAGGAATTGGATGAGCTCGGCTTCCTATTTTGGATCAAGGATGGTGGAGATGTTTGTGGGGGCGGCGGTGTCGTCCGTCGGATGGATGCTGACTTTATTCGTGTCTCCCGCCGACTGGAATGCGGACTCGGAAGCTGGCTTCTTTGAACGCATCAGGTCAGCGGGGTCGGCGGTCTTCTTGTACTCATCCAACTCGAGAATAGCCACCTGCTGATCAGCAATCCTTGACCCCTGCTGCAGACACTCCTCGGCCCGCTGCCAATTGCCTGTGACCGTAATCACACCTTTGGGACCTGGCATCTTCAACTTCAAATAGACGTAACATGGATGGGCCATGAAACGCGCATATGCGGGACGACCCAGAATCGCATGGTATGCACTCTGGAAGTCCACCACCTCGAATGTCAGCTTCTCCTTGCGGAAGTTCTTGTCAGAGCCGAAGACGACATCCAACGCGATCTGGCCGAGTGATTTGGCCTTTCGTCCTCGGACGACTCCGTGGAACTGCATACTGCTCTCGCTAAGTTTGGACATCGGAATGCCCATTCCCTTGAGAGTGTCGGCGTACATGATGTTCAAGCCGCTGCCGCCGTCCATGAGGACTTTGCGCAACCTGACTCCTTCCACCACCGGGTCGACGACTAGAGCTTGCCTCCCTGGGGTGGGTACGTGTGCTGGATGGTCCGACTAATCAAAGGTGATCGCAGTCTGTGACCACTTGAGGAACGTGGGGGTGGATGGGGTTGCCATGTTCACCTCCCTGTTAACCAGCTTCAATCGACTTTTGCTTTCCACATCAGCAAAAATCATCAACGTTGCATGGACTTGGGGGAACGGATCCTCCTTGTCCTCATCATCCTGCTCGGTGTCCTTCTCACTCGGCTGTCCTTCACCGAATCCTTGGATCAGGAGGCGACACTGCCGAGTGGTATGCTTCGGCAATATGGCATTGCCTTCTTCATCCATCTTCGTGTGGATTGGACACGGTTGATCCAGGATGGAATTTCCTGATTGCCTCTTCTTGGGGGTGTACTGAGCTTTCCCCTTGCCTTTGAACTTGGCATTTGTAACGGCTGGTGCCTCTGCCTGCAGAGTGGATTGAGCCTTCTGCTTCTGCTTCCGCTTCCGATTGTTGTTCCCATCTCCATCGGCGACTGACTTATGCTTGCCGCTACGTATGCGGTCCTCCTCTTCGCCATTTGCATAGCGCGCGGCTATCTCCATCATCTTGCTCATGGAGATGTCGCGTGTCCGACCGTACTTCACGTACAGATCTCTGTATCGCACACCTGCCTTGAAGGCACAGACTGCTTGATGCTCTGTGACGTTCTCCACCGTGTGGTAGAGGGTCGTCCAGGCGCTGGATGAAATCGCGCAAGGGCTCGTTCTGCTTCTGGACACAGTGCTGGAGCTCTACGAGAGCAGCAGGGCCTTTGCACGTACCCTCGAAGGACCTGATGAAGACTCGGGCCAAATCTGCCCAGCTGTAGATGCTTGACGGAGCTAATTGGTTCAGCCAAGCTCGTGCCGAACCGTCGAGCATCAGGGGGAGATGTTTCATGGCGACATGGTCATCTCCGCCACCGATCTGGACCACCACTCTGTAGTCGTCCAACCAAGTTTCTGGTTTGGACTCTCCTGTGAACTTGCTGATTCCCGTCGCCAATCGGAAGTTGGGAGGGATGTCAGCTGAGCGGATGGCCCGACTGAAGCACTCGGGGCCAGAGACAATGGTCCTGCTCCCACTCGGACGGTCTCTATCGAGACCATCACGGTGGGCTCGACTTCTGTCGACCTTCTTCTGGGCGATGTACCCTCTTGCGTCAGGCCTTGGATCATGTGCGTCACCGCCCGAACGACGATCATCGTGATGCCGGGGCCCGTAAGGCCCACCCCGCGGAGGAGTGCGCGAACGGCGACGATCTTCAGCACGAGACCGAATGGGAAGCGGATTCCGATTCGGGTCCGTGGAACGTCTGCCCCCTCTGCGTCGCTGATGAGAGTCAGGACTGAAAACCGACCGATGCGTGTTCGCGTGAACAGAACTGTTGTGGATCCTGTTGTGCGACTGGGAGACCTCCGAATTTTGCTGCTGCGCCGTATGCAACAGGGCACGAATCAGCTCGATTCCTCTACCAGCCTCTGAATCAGTCGGCTGGAGAGAATCGGCTATCCTGGCGGCTGCAGCCAAGTTGAGGATGGGTGTGTGGAACACCTCGACGTTGCTCTGACGAGTGCGTCGACTGGAAGAACGATGGTGTTGACGACGAACGTTGGATGATTCTCCAAACTCACACTCATCCCAACCAGTCCCGAGGGGACTTTCATGGGAATCGGCCATGAAAACTTCGGCTACAGGCCTGCGACCCGGATACTCGGAAGGTAGCTCAGTCGGAACTGACTCCAAGCACTGGGATGGCGGCGGGACCACAACCGATTCGAGCACCGCCACTTGAGAGGACGCGCTCTGTCGCGCCTGGGCGTGTCGCACCCAACGCTGGAGCCGTGGACGACGGGATCACTTGTTGCGGCGCGTGACGGGGGCGAAGACCGACACTGGCGTCGATGGCTGGAGAAGAAGAACACCGCGGGAACTGGCACGGAAGTGCGTAGCCCCGCGACTGGGAAGCGCCTCGACGTCGAGGGGCGCATCCCCAAGCCATGTCGAATCGTCGGCGATGAAGGAGAGGGCACCAAAGAGGATCTCAGGACCCATGCACAGATCTCCGCCGGACGACATGACGAAAAGATGAAATCGCAAACTCGTCGGAAGTCGCTTAGACGCCTGCCCCACGGTGGGCGCCAACTGTCGTGGGTATAAGTATGACAGTAGAAGTGTAGGGTACGAAAGGATGGGCAGAGCCTTAGCTATGGCGAGGATGTATGAGTTCAGGCCCCTCTACGGTGGAGGTAAAAGCCCTACGTCTCAGTGCTCTTGGGAGCTTAGTGTCGAGTGGATTATAGGATTACAACAAGTGCCAACCCTTGCACCAGTAGGGAAGGGCGTCTTATATGGAGTGCGCTGCCCTTCATAATGGCCCGGTGGACAAGGGTGGAATATTGGCGAATAAATGCCTACGTTACAGGTAACGTAAGTCTTAAATGCTAATAATGTTGTATGAAAACGTATGACCGTTGCCCTCCTGGGAGGTTACGATGTATAGAGTGGATTCCAGTCGGTACGTTAAATATGCTCCGAGTGGATCGTCGCCGACTGGATGATGGGGACGTCCTTAGTACAGTCGGAACTTTCTAAGGGCCTTGTCTTCTATGAAGGGTAGTCCTTGGGTAGGACCTATAGGGCAGGCCTATGACCCTATCCTGGGACTATAACCCCATCACATGTCTTTTGTTGTTATGATATATCCACACTAAACTTCTCGTATATGTTTTGGATATATGTAGACTGATATGTATTCTTGAGAGAATGCTCAAGTTGTAAGCTTAAGCTAAATTTGGCTGAATCCAAATTTTCCATCTTGAGATGATTTTGTGTATGTTTATGTCTTGTAGAGACATTGATGATGAAATTATCGATATACACTGAGGTGATGTAAGGAAATCAAATTTCGGGATTCCTTTATTAACACATAAAAAATCATCATCCTTTTGAGTAATCCTTTGAAGAAGGAACTCATTTAGTTGGTAGTACTATATGATTTCCGACTATTTCAAGCCATAGAGTGACTTTTAAAATTTTACACAAATATGTTGCGATTTATTTTGGATTCAGAATTGTAAGCCCTTCAAGGATTTTGTTATAAATTTCCAAAACGAGTGACCCATATGAGTATGTAGTCACTTCATCCATTAACTGCATGGATAATATTATTTGTACTGCCAATGATATTTATTATCGAAACTTAATTCCACTCATACCAAGAGAGTATGTTACATCATAATTTGATGTCGGGTCTCTGCGTGAACCCTTTTGCTACAAGCCTCGCTTTCTCACCACCTCATTGACTTTGTTTAAATGAGAAGTTTTTAGTATTCCTTATGGGAGATACTTATGAGTAGTAGGTATTACTGTGGTAAATACCACTCTTTGTTGAGCGAGTGCTATTCTTCATTACTTGGTTCCTTTTATGTGAACCAATATGAGTGCAAGAGGCGCTCTACCATGGATTTTGGTTCAGGGCCCAAAAGGTTATAGCAATTTTTAGAAGAAATGTATGTCGACAAATGTAGTCTTTATTTTATATGATTCTGGTGGAATCGATGAAATTTGTGGAAATATATTTATTCCTTTTAACTCCTTATGATTTCCTACAACAATGGAGTCAAGGTGTTTCGATGTCCCGACAACAAAACAGTTGTGCACATTTATGTCGGGTTTTGGATGGTGAGCATCCGGTGAGGTGTCTTTCAACATGATGTTGAATTATATTTACTGGTTGAGGATTTGATTTCCTCTGTTTCCGCGGAAGCATGTGCGAGATTATATCTCGTGTGGTCTGATTTCTCCCCCTATTGCTCTCATTTGGGAACAAGAGTGGTTTATCAGGTATCTCCACTCTTTCTGAAACTTTACTGCAGGAATATAAAATTGGGTGACACCTTTGTCATTAGTAAATGTATGTGGCAGATTTGCAATGAGTTGCAAATATGTGATTCTAAACTTCTTGTTCAGATTCTCTGAGTACATGGATATAAGGACTGAATGTCAATAACATGTCTAATTTATTTCTCGGCATTCTTTGTGCTACTAATCTCCCCTAATGTCGGAAATGTCCTTATTGCTGATGCAATCAGCATACGGGCTGTTAATAATTTTGATTGACGAATAAATTGTTATTCCTCACATAGATCTCTAATTTTCTGTGAGGGCCCATTGATGCATGATGGAGTGGTGATATTGATATGTAATGAATTATCGCGGATATGAAATAGTTTGTTGATTTCCACGTAATTACTACAAGGGGAAAGTAGTATGATATGCAGTTGGTATGATTTAGATCATACTTACGGTGTGTAAGGTCGTAGTTGTCCACCAAGAGGCTGGTAAATTTACAATTCTATAAGTTTGGTCATGTTATTAATTTCACTATCTTTGATAAGATATTTAACTAAACCATTCTCCGTATGTGCATAAAGTATTATATATAATATTACATTGCTTGCGAAATGAGTTCAACGAAGTTGTCTATTCGAATGGATTTAATTTATCCCTTGTTTAGGATAATTTGTTCTTACTTTGAGATTTTGAGCAATTAATTTAGTTATATCATTCATGGTTTTGTGTGATAAGAGACACACTTGAAATCATTTTATAAATGTTTCCATGAGTACCATGAAGTATCTATATAATACCACATAATGGTTGACTAATCCACATATCTTTTGAATGTGTTCAAGGAAGAATGAGTTGGCTCATTAAGAATTGTAAGGTGAGAGTTCCTTAAATTAATTTCCCCTATGGCACATGTGGTGCACATAAAATCTGATGATTTGGGAAATTTTGCAACTTGTTAAGTTGTGACCAATAGAATTGTCAATAATTTTTTAATCAACCCCAAACCGGTATTGTAAGGCTTAACGCCAAATATTTTGTAGGATTTAGAAAAAATATTTTGTACGCAACAAAGTTAAGTATGATTTTCTTTCCATACATTCAAAATTTATCAATATAATGTCCAAGAAATAGGATATTGAACATTGCACTACATGTAGTAGTACAAGTATAGGCAAACAATATGGAAATAATCAGGATATTACATGAGGTCTCCCATATTACTGAAAAATGATTTACGCAAACATATCATGGGCGCAAAAGAATTGATCATTCTTTTATTGCACTACATTTTTGGTTCTCCTTCTAATGATGATTCAAGAACATCATTTACCAGAATAGTTTCTGGTCATATGTTGCAAATTTTCAAATATCCCAATGAACTTATTTGCCTTTTAATAAATTTGTGGTGTGGTTTGACCTTATGTTTGAGGGTTTGGTAGTCATATGTACAATATTTATGTAACAACACATTTGAAAAACTTGAGATTTGTCGTTGTGATCGTTTGAAAATGATCTATTCCCTATTAAGAGGTAATTCTGTCTTTGGTTGTCATTTAGCCGACATACTTTGAATACATCATGGTTGTATTTTGTGACCAATGACTAGATTATTATTCACAATACTAGCAATAATTTAAAATAATGGAATAGCACCCATTGGGTGAATCTGATGATTTTATGAAATTCCATGTTTCTTCATCATGAGAATGGTAGGACTATCATAAGAAGATGTAAAGTGTATTGAGGGCTTTTCAACTGGATCTTCGGATGAAAATATTTGATGATGAGATCTCAACTTAAAATTGATTGAGTGACAAAAATGTGAGCTACGGTAGACTTGAGGTCTTGAGAAACGAATGGGTGATTATTCGCGATGTGCTCATGGCAGCATGTTTCTCTTAAGGGAAATATTCAAGGTGAATAAATATTCGTCCATTATGTACTTAGTTTGATAACCAAGTGAAGTTGGTGACATATAAAATGCATATGTGCATCAATAGAATAGCCATGTATTACATGAAATGCTCATGCATTGTTTAGTTTACTTCTTAGAATAAAATAAAATATATGGATGAAATGATCTTGTTGAGCACAATCCTTCAAGGTGATGCTTGGTGAACATGGGGTGTAAACCTTCAATATAGTGCATGCGATGAAATCGTTGCTAATGTTTTGGGCTTCATTCATGATAAAAAGTGTGACTTTAGAGTCACGGCCAAAAACATAGACTTTGCGATTTTAACATTGCTTTGTCACTATGAAAATAACAACCACAATGTGATGTGGATCTTGCAATAGTGTTTGAGACACTCTCTATAAATTATGGCATCCATCTTGATGGATGGAAGACACTATAATTAGAAATAGTGACATAGGCTTCATTGCCATGCATTTTACGAATGTAGTAGAAGGTAATCACAGGTATATGCAAATATTTTCATAGTTTTCTATGACATATTCAAGAAAAATGTGCAAGAGCAATATTTACTATGAGAGTAAAATATTTTAGTGAACATCAACAATAAATGCTTCAAAGGAGCAAGTTCTTGTTTGGCTGATGCCTTATATGTGTAGACCTCAATTGATATAGAATAACACTTTGAAGATAATCACCAATATGGTGTAGATCTCACAGTAGTAGAAAACATAGTCTGACTTTTGTCAGTAGATGTTAATAATTCTATTACCTTATATTATGCTATATTTAAGAAAATCACTTTAAATATAATCATATGTCAGAATGACATGATGTGGACCTCACAGTAATAGTGGATAATCTGCAAAACTATGCAGTAGATGCTAGTATTACCTTATGATACCTTGAGGTAGTCACATCTAATATTAATATTTAGAAGAGCACTTTGAAGGTAATCATCTTGTTAAAATGACAAGATGTGGACCTCACAGTAATGATGAATAATCTATAAATTGTGCAGTAGATGTCATCAATACCTTGTGATTTACAAATAAATTTTGCGCAAGTCATATTAAGTATGACACTTTATAACTCTTATTTGAGTTTATATCAATGTTTGGAAGAAAATTTAATTTCCATCACAAAGTTATAATTGTTGTCCTAAACACGCATGTCTTAGATTCCGAAGGAATAAATGTACACAAAACATTCTTTTGCATTAGTATCACCGTGGTAATACATATAGATGCAATTTAATAATTTGTATTTTATGTAATATATGAAGACACGAGGCTTCAAATGATATTTCACGATGTAGATGGTACATAATTATATTTCATGTAATTTAGGAAGAATAAAAGTCTAACCTGAGGGCTGGGTATTTCTGTTAATAATAAACTAGGAAATGCCAAACTGCAAACCTACCGAAGGGATAAGGTTTCCCCAAATGCTTATCTTCTGCGTGAATGTGTGATGGTGTTTGGAAAACACGGCCGTTGTTTAAGCATGTGGTCTCGCCTACACGATTTGTGTGCTTCTTGTGTTCTTGTGCAGCCGCTCCACGGGAGGGTGCGTTGGGGAAGAGCGCTTCGGGTACGAGTCGGAGAACATCGCGCGTCGGGCTACTAGGTGTGCACTGCTATGTCGTGGCCGAGGGCCGCCGCGTGGGCTGGGTGCCACCTCTATGCCGGTGGGCTGAAAAGAAGAGCGTCGCGACGTCCGAGCGTGTGAGACGCGCTGTGCCGTCCTCATGTGGCTCGACGAACTAAGCGCCTGATGGCGCCTTGCCTTCAGACGGATCATCGGGGACTTCCCGTGCCGAGCAACCCGGAAGCATGTATCCCTTTTCTAGTATGCCTTCTTTGACTTTTTTCGTGGTAGCAATTCCTGCAGAGTATCATCGTGGACGGTGTCGTGTGTCGTCGAGGAAGAACTACGTCATGGATGTTCATGCGTTTCCGACGATGTCACCGCTGGGTTGATGTCGCCCAACACCGGAGCGACATAGTGGCCGTAGTAGTTGGCGTGTTCTCAATGAACGCATGCGGAAACCACCACAAAATTGATTAGCTTATTTTTTTAAAACTAAAACGAGAACAAACGAACGAGACATCTGCATTGATCGATCAAGATCGATCGAGGATGGTTAGCCCTTGCTTCCTCACAGAATAATAAAACTATGTCAAAGTAATAATCCCTGGTTGCATGCATGCCGATGCATGTCCGACGTTCTGTCGCAGCCAACCTTGCAGCCATGCATAGCCTGCCGTCGCCGCGCTCACTACGCCCAGTCGTCTCCCCTCGTCCCGTCCCTTCTTCCCATCTGTCCAAATCCGTCGCTAGAGGCCTCCCGCGCTCGCTCCCGACCATCAGTCTTAGCTAGGGTTTTGAGTGCGGCATCCCCTCATCGGCGAGGCTCTTCCGGCCTCCGGCGGGTCGCCCTTCCCACCATCGCGCGACTCCACCTCATACATGGTCCTCCCACGCCCGATTGCTATGAGGTGCACGCGGTGCATTGGGCCGTGCCTTCTCTCCATTGGTGAGGTCATCCCCCTCCTCCTCTTTCTCTACTCTGCTCGAGCTCTGACCCTCACATCTATTTTCGTCTCTCTCAGATTTGGTGCAGCAGCCGCGTGCATGTCTCCATCGACGAGGGCGACCGGGACCCATGCGCAAGCGAATGAGCTTACAAGGTCGTACCTCTGCCCCTCTCCCAACTGTTGTTGCTACTGCTTAGACTGGTTTTTATTTATCTTGTTTGTTGTGAAACTAGCTAATCTATTTTTCGTGATAAACGCTGCTGTTGTGCGAGATTTCAGAGTTTTATTACAGAAATGTCCTACATGGAAGGTGATCCCACCACATATGAGGAGGCCATTAAAAAGCCCTCACTCATCAAAATGATAGAGGCAATGGGAGATGAGATGAAATCGATGAGTTCCAATCATGTTTGGGACTTAGAGATTATTCCTAAAGGAGCAAAGACAGTAGGCTGCAAATGGGTCTACAAAACAAAGTATGACTCTAATGGAAATGTAGACAAGTATAAAGCCCGACTTGTGGCAAAAGGATTTACACAAAGAGAAGGGATAGATTACAATGAGACCTTTTCTCCGGTCTCTTGTAAGGATTCCTTCAGAATCATAATGGCACTAGTTGCTAATTTTGATTTAGAGCTGCATCAAATGGATGTAAAGATGGCGTTTCTAAACGGTGATTTAGAAGAAGATGTCTACATGAAACAACCCAAGGGTTTTATCATGGAAGGCAAGGAAGATCTAGGTTGCCGTCTAAAGAAATCCATTTATGGGCTAAGGCAAGCCTCTAGACAGTGGTACATCAAGTTCAATGATACCATTAAAAGATTTGGATTCCAAGAAAATGTTGAGGATAATTGCATTTATGCTAAGTTTAAACATGGGAAATATATTTTCCTAATCTTGTATGTGGATGATATCTTGCTTGCAAGCAATGGTATTGGTATACTACAAGAGACAAAGAAGTTTTTATCCTCACACTTCGACATGAAAGACCTTGGTGAAGCTTCATATGTTTTGGGCATTGAAATTCACCGAGACAGGAAGAATGGAGTCTTAGGACTCTCACAGAAAGCATATTTAGAGAAAGTTCTCAAAAAGTATAATATGCATAAGAGCAAAGCCACACCTGCTCCCATAGTCAAGAGCGATAGTTTTGGGAAATATCAATGTCCCAAGAATCAGTATGAGCTCAATGAAATGAAAACAGTACCGTTTACTTCGGCTGTTGGAAGTTTACAGTACGCACAAGTGTGCACACGCCCTGACTTAGCTTTTATCACCGGAGTACTCGGTAGATATCAAGCAAATCCAGGCCAAGAGCACTGGAAGATGGCAAAGAAAGCTTTGCGTTATGTGCAAGGCACAAAGGAAATCATGCTGACATATAGGCGATCTGATTCCCTAGAGATAAAAGGGTACTCCGACGCCGATTTTGCGGGAGATAGAGATGATAGAAAATACACGTCTGGGTACGTGTTCGCTCTCGCAGGGGGAGCTATTGCATGGAAAAGCTCTAAACAGACCATACTTGTATCGTCTACGATGCAAGCAGAGTTCATAGCATGTTTTGAAGCCACCGGGCAGGTGATATGGCTAAAGAAATTTATACCCAACTTGAAAGTGGTAGATTGTATCCACAAACCACTAAAGATATACTGCGACAACCAGCCCGCAGTATTCTACGCTCACAACAACAAGTCCAGCAATGCTGCCAAGACAATAGATATAAAGTATTATGTTGTGAAAGATAAAATCCAGGATCAAACTATAAGTCTCGAGCATATAAGTACGAAGTATATGCTTGCGGATCCGCTAACGAAAGGCTTACCACCCAGTGTGTTCAAGGAACACTTAGCCGACATGGGTTTGATGGAAAGCCTATGATCTCTGGATAATAAGAGGCCCAAAAGTAAATGAATTTGTTTCAAAACAAAAGGTGTGTTGTGGCTGTATGATTCTATCGGCAATCAAGCTGTGACGATGAGACATGCTCTACACGCCTATATGTGATGGAACAAATAAAAGTACAAAGTCAAAGTGAAAGTTGAGATCAAGGGGGAGAATGTTAGGTTGATCTCTTCCGCGTGGGCCCAACGGCCCACCTGGCCCTTGATCTATGCGCCCTGATCGGGGGCGCCCAACCCGTTATGGTTGGTGGGCCCCTGTGACCTGCGCTATATATAAAGTGGTGGGGGCCGGGGCGCACGGGACGAGGTTCACCGCGCCGCCAGACTCCCCACCTAAATCCCCTTCCGATCTAGGGTTAGCGCAGTGCTCACGGGAAGCACCACCCACGACCACACCTCCTCCCTCACGCCACCGACGACTACACCGGCACCGATGGCGGAGCAGGGAGTTCCTCAGGATCGGGATTAGGTGAGTACATGGTAACTCCGGATCGATCCATGCCTAGTTGATCTACGGCTTCAACATAATTGGATAAATGTAACCGAAGCGGGAGTAATCGTCTGTGAACGTTATGAATGAATCATAACCATCCACACTTTTCACCGGGAACGGTCCACAAATATCAGTGTGGACAATTTCCAGTGTTCCTGTGCTTCGGTTTGCTCCTTTCTTTATCTGTTTTACATATTTCCCTTTAATGCAATCCACGCATTGTTCTAAGTCAGAGAACTCCAACTTTGGGAGAATTTCATTTTTGATTAATCTTTCTATTCTCCCCCTGGAGATATGGCCCAATCGACAGTGCCATAGTTTCGAGGAGTCGTGAGTTCTTTTTCTTTTCTTTTGATCATTGTTCGACGAAGTACTTTGTTCATTCACATTCAACACATAGGGCGCTTTTATACGTAGCGATCATAAATAAAGCTCATCATGAAGAAATGCATCCCCAACATAATCATTATGAGACCAAATGGCACATTTGCCATGTCCAAAGAAACATTGATATTCGTCTTTGTCTAAACAGGAAACACTTATTAAGTTCCTATTACATGAAGGTACGAAAAGCACATCCCTAAGCAGAAGTTTGAAACCACCGGCTAGCTCCAAGGAGACGTCACCCACAGCTTCAACTTCGGCTTGCACACCGTTCGCAACTTAAATTCCTCTTGAATTTCTTGGCAAAGTTATCGTCGAACTGAATCCCTGTAAAGAATTTGCAACATGAACAGTTGCTCCTGAGTCAATCCACCAAGTAGATTTCATAAACTTTGTATACGAGGATTCATTTACAAAAGAAACTATATCTTTACCTCTCTTCGCCATGAAGGTCTTTAGAAAAACAGGGCAATCCTTCTTGTAGTGCCCTTTCTCCTTACAGTGGACGCAAGTTTCCCTGTCCACTTGAATGTGCCTATGCTGATAATGGACAGGAGCTTTGCCATTGCCATTGCCATTGCCATTGCCCTGTGGCTTGGAGGGAGAAGCTTTGTTGGGCGGAAAGCCCTTCTTCTTTTCCTTCACATAGTTAATAGAGCGACCATGTGAGGCCTTAATCCTCTCCTCCTCCTGAGTGCACATTGCGATGACCTTTTCTATGTCCCAAGTCTCGGGTTGCATGTTGTAGTTGACAACAAAGGTCTCGAACTCCTTAGGCAAAGAAGCCATCATTAGGTGGACAAGGAGAGCTGGTTTTATCTCCAGATCCGCATCCATAGGTTTGAGCTTAGCCCCCGTGTGGCTCATCCTAAGGATGTGCTCCCTTATGCCGTGGCCACCACCATGGTAGCATTCTGTCACCAGCTGTTTGATCAACTGGGTGGCATACGTCTTAGAAGAGCCAGTAAACTGACTCTTTATCTTATTCAGCATTTCTTTTGCCGTAGGGCAATCAGCAATTGATCCCACGATAGTGGTCTCAATGGTGTTCTTTATAAACGCCAAACATTTCTTGTTGGCATTCAACCATAGCCTGTTGCTGATGGAGTGGGACATGACCTCTTTTTCATAATTTCCTTTCTTTTTGTCCCAGCTCTCATCATCCTCATCAGCCTCTTTGACTGGGACTGCAGGTGCAGCTGGCTGTGGTTCCTCCAGAACCCAGTCTACCTCTGCAATGCAGAGGGCCATGTCCACCTTCTTCCTCCACTCAGAGTAGTTGCCCCCCTGAGTGTCGGAATTTCCTTGAGGCAGCTCATCAGATGGAAACCTCCTGAAATCACCAAATAAGCGAAGTCAGTACGACAATCATATGCATTAAATAACGTTGGTTAACATAATCATATAATTGCCTATGCATATTAATCTACATTACCGTTGGGCAAATGATAGAAATAAATGCATCATTTTGCAATATGCAATATGACCGCGTGATTAAACAACGTAGGTCAGAATAACAACATGATCATATTCCATATTGCTTTTAGCAGCGGAAAACGTGAAATAAAATTTCATGTGCCTCTTAACTTTACAGAAAATAATTCTGACATTTAAAGTAAAATTCATGAACTTTATTAATGCTTTTATAAAATTCATGAACTATTCCTTTTCTCGGAAAGCTATTTTATTCTCAAAAAACTTTTTACTTTTCTTTACAGAAAAAATACATAACAATTCTGTAAATATTCACAGAAACTTTGAACATTTTTACTTTCCATTTTTTCTAAACATATTTTCATAGAAAAATGTCTAGAAAACACTTTTAAATCTGTCTAAATAGGCAGAAACTTAAAATCCTTTAAAATAAGGAAAAAGGGCCGACTTGGGCCAGCCTGGCTCCCGCCGGCCTGTGGCCCATTTCCCCCTGCGCGCCCGCAAGACCTGGAGCCCTTCTGGCGGCCGAACCGGCGCCCCTGCTGTGGCGGCCCAGTGGGGCGGCACAACCCCTCGCGCGGCCCAACTAGGGCCTGTAGTCGAGCTAGGTTTTCGGCCTCGGCCGTCGGATGAGATCCGACGGTCGGGCGGGTCTATCGGTGCTTCAAAAGACCTGGATCCGCTCCCACCGAAAAAACCCTAGCTCATTCTTTCCCCCCGGCGCCGCTCTGTTCTTTCTGCCCGACGGCTCCTCTCGTGTGGGTGGCCGCCGGCCGTGGCGGCCGAGGGCTCCGCGATGCACGCTGTCTGCCCCGCCGAGGAGGAGGTCGTCGGCCTATCATCTTGTTTCGAGCTGCAGCTCCTCTCGGCACCGGCCCCTTCTCTCCCAAGCATCCCGTGGCCAGGAGTGGAGCCGGCCGCCGGCGGTGAGATCCATCTCTCGTGCCGAGCGCGCCCTCTATCTACCTCCCGCGAGGTGCTTTGGAGGGGAGCAGCTGGTGCCGCTCCTCTTCCCTTTGCGCTCCGCGGCGGCCGTGGCTTTTTCATGCCGGAGCCGTGGCCTTCCCCTCGCCGGCTCCGCACACGCCTTGTGGTGGGTGCGCCACCGTCGAGCGGTCGGCTGCGTTTCGTTTTCTTTTACCTTAGACCACCACAACCGAGAACCTTGGCCCTGGTTGCGTGACTTTACGGCGCCGCCTCCGTCCCCTTTGCCGGCGGCGCGAGCACCTCTAGGGTGAACGCGCCGCCGTCAAACGGTTCGGTAGTGGCGCCCTTTGCCTTTGTTTTGCATCGTTCCCCCCTTCTATTTTGTTGTATTTTGTCGGTTTCAATCCGATCTCTTCTGTTTTTCCTTTCGGATCTTGATCCGTACTTAGCCCCCGAGGGCGTAGGTTCTTCTTCCCCGCACCTCGGCTTGCCGATGCGTGTGGGGATCGAGAGGAACAGGCACGGCCCTGCGGCGGCGCTTCTTTTCCGACGAGGCCGTAGCCATCCTCGGTGCCTTGCCCATCTAGGGTTCGTAGGGGTAGGGAACAAATGCTTTCTTTTCTTTGTACCGAATAAATCTCTGTCTGGTGGCTCATGATACCAATGTTGAAGCCGTAGATCAATTAGGCATGGATCAATCCGGAGTTACCATGTACTCACCTAATCCCGATCCCGAGGAACTCCCTGCACCGGCCATCGGTGCCGGTGTAGTCGTCGGTGGCGTGAGGGAGGAGGTGTGGTCGTGGGTGGTGCTTCTCGTGAGCACTGCGCTAACCCTAGATCGGAAGGGGATTTAGGTGGGGAGTCTGGCGGCGCGGTGAACCTCGTCCCGTGCGCCCCGGCCCCCACCACTTTATATATAGCGCAGGTCACAGGGGCACACCAACCATAACGGGTTGGGCGCCCCCGATCAGGGCGCATAGATCAAGGGCCCGGTGGGCCGTTGGGCCCACGCGGAAGAGATCAACCTAACAGTGCGCGCACACACATGCAACATTGCTTCCTAAATATAGAGCAGTCCTTTGATTCACTTTTGTTCCAGCAAGAAGTATCTATATCCTGTTTCTAGGGAATAGGGATTCGTGTTGGGGATATAAAAATTGGTCATTGCTCAATGGATCCATACAGATAACTGTCCAGCAAAACTTTCATGCCTTGAAGTATGATTAATACATAGCATTGTTTCCTACTTTACCAAAGATTGCCATGTTGCCCGTGTTGAAACCCAAAATTTGTGAATATACAAGTGATAGTTCTTTTCTTGTTGCCTATGTTCAGAGGTTGTTTTTGATGATTCGTTGTTTTCTTGCAGAGATCTGCTTGCAGTTAATACTTCATTGGTACTGTTGTTTAATGTACCATCATGGATGTATATGATGACTCATTCCTTGAAGGCATTCGAGTTCTTAAGGCGAAATGTCAACGATGATGTATGAAATGATATGTCGATAGGTGTGCTCGTTTGAGCATTATTATGTCTAACTGAAGTTCTGTTGTGTTGTCATATTCAAGAATAATTCTTTGCTTCAGTTTCTTGAAGGTAGCCATATTCTGATATTTATCCCCTAATGATTTTAAAGTTTATGTGTACTATCAAACTGAATTTGACAACGTTCTCTTTTCTTTGCCTAGAACTTATAATTTATGTCTGATGTCAATTCCATCTTTTTCAGGTGCTTGTCAAATATAGGAGAAAAGCTTGACATGGAGGAGCCACAGAGTTTGTTGAATATGTTTCTGGGTTGCCCTTGAGAGGGAGACCGAAGCAATCTCCAACATGTTTCAGGTACATGTCCTCTGTCCCTTGCGCCTGTCCCCCTAGCAAACCTGGAGCATTGTACACTTTGGCATATGTAATTAGTTACTGATTTTACTGGCACTTATGATAGTCAGAGCACATACATGCTTGGTTTTACTTCAGTTAAATTGGTGGCATCCTGTAGTTACTAAGAACTAATTTGTGTAAATTGGACCTGAAGAAAGTGTGCCCCCTGTTTTGTGCAGATAATGACTTCTCGTTACATATTGTGACCAGATTAATTAGGCTTAGAGAATAAGCTTTTCCATTGTTCCACTTACGGCAATTGAACTGCTGCAATGTTAATATATTTAGGCATCCTTGAAGAGCTTGTTGTCGAGTCCCTCGCCGGTGATCCCGAGGGACAAATAAGGTAACCGTGTACTTCTATAGGTTCATTAATATAATGGTTATGTATCTGCTAGAGATCGTTAGTCCTCTGCAATAATTTGATAAGATACTGAAATCAAAGGTGTGGCCTCTATTTCGTGAGCAGGGTCAACTATAAAATCGAGAAGACAGGGAGGAGTGAGGTGATTTGCTTCTGTTTTCATGATATATATTTGTAGGCAATCTTGCTACAAATTTTTGTTGATGTTGTGTTATAAATTTTCGTTCTTGTATTTTTCTCATCTAATCATCTCGAATCTAGGTGAGAGTTTGGTACTGCAATTTGGTTCATACAGTCAGCATCATTTTCTTATATGGAATTAATGTGTCGTGGTTTGTCAATATCATCTGAATCGGACCATTTGACATTTCAGAAGCTTTGCCTCAACAGAAGGTGAACGGTGTTGTGAAGAAGCTGGAGAAGGATGAGTTGCTGGACTGGAACAAGTACATCAAGGAGAACACAAACATTCTCGGAGGTATCGATTTCTGTTCATTTTGATTTCAACACATAGTATTTTTGTTCTTTGCACATCTCTTTCATGTTGTGCCGTTGTTTCATTAGTGCTGGTTATAACTTCACTGATTTTGCGCACTAACAAATTTGGACTATCATGAGAAATAAAGTGTATTGTGGTTTAGAAAGAACACTGACATCATTCTTTTAGTTGGAACATATAAAAAATATATTAGAAAACCTGAACATAATCTTATCATAACCTGCATTTCTAAGTAAGAATATAAGGATGCATTGACTCTTTATAAGCTCATCAAACAAGCTGTGCAAGACGATAGAAATGGGTGGAATAGTAACTCAAAAAGTCGAACCAAATAATGAAAACCTTTGAGGTACTCTGGTCATGTTTCTTTATGGAAACCTTTAAAAGATATCATTACCAGCACACAAATGGGTGGAAATAGTAAGTCAGAAAGTCAAACCAAATAATTAAAACCAGTGAGGTACACTGTTCATGTTCTATTATGGAAACCTTTAGAAGATATCAATACGAGCGTGTGGATTACCATTTCTTTTTAATTGTCCAGCTCCTAACAATTGTTGCTTTGTAGTGGTCGTAGATGAAAATCACTTTTAGTCAGATTTCCTATTGCACACTCAATTAGTTCAATGTATGTGTTTACATCTCTTTTCAACTATGTGATACTGCAGCGAGCGTCGTGACAATTCACCATTCAGATACTTCATATCTCACTTGCAAATGTGTTCCCTTCTTTGTATCCTATATATTAGATTTTTGTTTTGTAATTTTAGGGTCATCCTAATTATTTCAAATTCTAGGCCATTCTAAATTATGTGGAGTAGTTTGCCGGCATTGCTGGAGACAAATCCAATACGCATCAGTTACTGTAATATTTCACATATTCTAACTGAAATGAATATGCTTAAATTTGTATCCTTGTTAAGATAAGGATAGATGCAAGTAGTGTTGGCTTTTGAATCGTAGATGAAATCACGACCGAAGCTAATACATATGTGTAAAGCTGACTCCAAGCAAGCAAGCAGGTTAATGGATTCCTGAACCTGGCTTGCTAGCTAGCTCTAGTCGATCGGATCGACTTGCTTTGGCAGCTTCGACGGAACTCAACGTTGCTAAAAGGAATCGGTGGCTACAGGCTCGTATCGAGCCTGATGTTTCTTTATTGCGTTTTGATCTGATCTGGTCTAATCAACACCCCTAGGGTGTCTTTTATACACGTCCACAAGGGACTATAAAAATAGACTAGGACTAGGAATCCTAATACTACTAGGACTCGGTTTGACTTTCTTTCCTAATCCTAAAGAAACAACATGATTAACTTCTACATTCACCTCCTTAATCTTGTTGCTTGACTTCACTTCTTGCACTCCGACTTTCCTCCTCATCTCGATGAACTTCTGTCGACCGAGGGACTTGGTGAAAATATCGGCAAGTTGGTCTTTCGTGTTCACATGTTGAACCTCGATCAACCCTTCTTCAATGCACTCCCGGATATGGTGGAACCGGGTATCTATGTGCTTGCTCCTTTCGTGATGAACCGGATTTTTGCACAACGAGATTGCAGCTTGGTTATCGATCTTCAATGACACCTTCTGCACCTCCCGCTTTGCAAGAATAGCTAGGAGTCTTCTCAGCCACACTGCTTGACAAGCTGTCGTGCTTGCCACTATGTATTCTGCCTCGCACGAAGACAATGCCACCACCTTTTGCTTCTGAGAATTCCAGCTAATCGGATTTGGGCCAAGGTAGAAAACCATGCCCGTTGTGCTCTTTCGGTCATCAACATCACCTGCCATGTCACTATCTGAATATCCACGAAGGATCAATCCTTCCTTTCCCTTTCTGTACATGCAACCAAGATTAATTGTGCCTTTCACATAGCGTAGAATTTGACTGACCGCGCTCATGTGTTCGATTGTCGGATTCTCCATGAAACGACTCACGATCCCGACTGAATACGCCAAGTCAGGTCGGGTATGCACCAAGTATCTTAGGCTGCCCACAACGCTTTGATACATTGTGGTGTCCACCGGCGGATTTGAGCTACGCTTGCTCAACTTGTGACGTTGGTCCATTGGAACTTGTGTCTCGTAGCAATCTGACATGCCATACTTTTCCAATAACTTGACCGCATAAGCCGATTGACATAGGGAAATCTCTCCGGAGCTTTGCTTCACTTCGATGCCCAAGTAATAGCTGAGTAATCCCAAATCGCTCATGCTAAACTTGTTCTTCATTTGCGCCTTGAAACGTTCAATTTCTTGTACGCTATCTCCGGTGATAATCAGATCGTCGACATAAACTCCAACTAGCAGGTTTGAGCCTTTGGAGTTCTTTGTATAGACTGCGTGCTCGAGGGGACATCTCTTGAACCCGAGCGAGACCAAACTCTGGTCTAACTTTGAGTTCCAAGCTCTTGGCGCTTGCTTCAACCCGTAAAGTGCCTTCTTGAGCTTGTAAACTTTCCCTTCTTCGCCTTTCTTCTCGTAGCCGAGGGGTTGTTCCACGTACACTTCTTCTGTGAGATCGCCGTTGAGGAAAGCGGATTTAACATCCATATGATGAACCTTCCAATCCTCTTGTGCTGCCAAAGCTAGGAGCACTCTCACCGTCTCGATTCGAGCAACCGGTGCAAACACCTCATCATACTCAACTCCTTGACGTTGAACGTAGCCCTTTGCAACGAGTCTTGCCTTGTACTTCACAATGGCACCCTCCGTGTCCTTCTTTAACTTGTAAACCCACTTCAAACCTATCGTCTTTTGGTTTGGAGGTCGGGTTACCAAAGTCCACGTGTCATTGCTCTCAATCGCCTTCGTCTCCTCATCCATGGCGTGCGTCCAGCTAGGACTTTTGCTCGCCTCTACGAAGTTCGCCGGCTCCTCAACTCCGAATAGACATAGTCCGGAGTACTCGAGCGTAACTGGCTTTGTGTACTTGTAGACTTTCTTGAGGGTCTTGTAGCGACGAGACCGTGAGGAGTCCGTTGTGGCTTGCGAAGGAGGTGACACAAATTGTGTCGATGTTGATGCACTTGAGGAAGATGGCTGAGTCTCGGGCGTGTCATCGACATCCGCGTCGTCAGCATAGTCGTCGTGATCATGATCATCATCTTGATTGTCATCGTCACTATGCGCCTCGTTGTCAATGTTGTCGTCGAGATCTCCACCCGTGCCGTGCGCTTCGTTGTCGCTATCTCCTTGCGACCTATGCACGTTGTCGTCGGTGTCGGCACCATGATGATCACTACCATTGTGGTCACCTTGGTTGGGCGTCTTATCAACCACTTGGACATCCTCCCCTGCATCATCATCAGTTGGAAATTCAACCGTGAATATGTTACTGTTTGGAGCATTGTCGGCTGCGGCGCTCCAATTCCACGCTTGGTTTTCTTCAAACACGACGTCGCGTGAAATCCGTAGACGCTTGGTTTGTGGATCGTAGAAGCGGTATGCTTTGGTGCCGGAACTCCTCTCGTATCCGATGAACACCATCTTGGTCCTACGATCGGCAAGCTTTGAGAGATGCGGCTCCGCCGTCTTCACATGTGCCACACACCCGAACGTCCGTAGATGATACACATTCGGCTTACATCCGTAAATTGCTTCATACGGAGTCTTGCCGACCACCGCCGTCGTTGGAGCCCGGTTGAGAAGATAGACCGCCGTCGAGACAGCTTCTCCCCAAAAAGTCCCCAGCAGGTTCTTGCTCTTGAGTAAACTCATTGCCATGTCAACGACGGTTCGATTGCGCCTTTCAACGACCCCATTCTGCTGCGGCGTGTAAGGTGCCGTGAGGAACCTCTTTATGCCAATCTTCCTGCAGTAGTCGTTGAACTCATTTGACGTAAACTCTCCGCCGCGATCTGTCCGTAGAGCGCGAACCTTCAGCTTGTGTTCCATCTCTGTTGCAGCCTTCAGCTTCTTGAATGCTTCAAACGCCTCATCTTTAGACCGTAGGAGAACGACTCACGATCCCGACTGAATACGCCAAGTCAGGTCGGGTGTGCACCAAGTATCTTAGGCTGCCCACAATGCTCTGATACCAAATGTTGGCTTTTGAATCGTAGATGAAATCACGACCGAAGCTAATACATATGTGTAAAGCTGACTCCAAGCAAGCAAGCAAGCAAGTTAATGGATTCCTGAACCTGGCTTGCTAGCTAGCTCTAGTCGATCGGATCGACTTGCTTTGGCAGCGTCGACGGAACTCAGCGTTGCTAAAAGGAATCGGTGGCTACAGGCTCGTATCGAGCCTGATGTTTCTTTATTGCGTTTTGATCTGATCTGGTCTAATCAACACCCCTAGGGTGTCTTTTATACACGTCCACAAGGGACTATAGAAATAGACTAGGACTAGGAATTCTAATACTACTAGGACTCGGTTTGGCTTTCTTTCCTAATCCTAAAGAAACAACATGATTAACTTCTACAAGTAGTACAATTTTGGCAGTACTTAATAAATTAACAAAAATAATGTATTAGATAATTCCTTTGAACTTCCTTCAAAGGGATTAATTCGT
The DNA here is from genome assembly GCF_904849725.1 of Hordeum vulgare subsp. vulgare. Lineage (NCBI taxonomy): Eukaryota > Viridiplantae > Streptophyta > Magnoliopsida > Poales > Poaceae > Hordeum > Hordeum vulgare. The sequence continues at coordinate 47,360,142 of NC_058524.1, forward strand.
TTACAACATTCAAAAGATAGATAAATGATTTAGTTGAGTAACTCTAGATGTAGCATGTTCTGCAATAACGGGGAGCTGTTTATTGTGATCAATGTTGTAGCTAATTGTCCCATGATTCTTTGTGTGGTTGGATTGCTTTGTCTTTGATCATCATTATGCCTGCAAGAATTGTGATGACTGTATCGAGTGCTGAAATGTAGGTGGGTTCATGATGATACCATAAACTTGATGATTTACACATAGACTATGTGCATTGCTATGGAGTATTATTTTTTCATGTACAGATTTGTCAGGGTGTGTATTGCTATGGGAGAGGAGCTCCCGACTCACGTCCTAGAGTGCGAGGACGAAGCAGGGGCAGTAGCCTTGGAGAGAGGGTTGGGAGTTTGCGGTGGCAGAGGAGGAGCCACGCTTGCCGGTTGCAGCGACTACTCGGAGTGGAGGTGGAGCGAAGCAGCGGGTTCCCGTAAGGCCTGCCCGAGTGCAGCAAGTTTAGGGGCAGCCGTACCCTGCATACTTGGTCGAGGTAAATTGTGCTAGCTTTCAGATTATTCATCTTCGTTTCACCCTGTGAAAGTTTTGCTATTAGTTATGAAAGAACAAAACTCACCTGTTGTAATCTTATTTTTTTACACGATGTAATCTTGTTTTTGAATAGTTGCCACAGGTCTGGCCAGATCTAAATCCATAGATAAAACACGATTATAATTTATATAGCTATTTTGTAAGATCTACTCCATCCGTTCCTAAATATAAGTCTTTTTAGATATTCCACTAGGGAACTACATACATACAAAGCAAAATGAGTGAATCTACACTCTAATATATGTCTGTATACATCCGTATGTAGTTTTTTAGTAGAAATTCTTAAAAGACTTGTATTTAGGAACGAAGGGAGTATTTGTGAAAAACCATTGCATGAACATCTGTCTAAACTTGAAAGTGAAATGTTGTCCTCGCACCTCCGAGCTTCCGCTCCGGCGGCGCGCCATGGAGCCCCCCAACCACTAGTATATTGATATAGGGCATTTGCTAGAGTTGCTCTAACATCGTTGAGCTATGGAATTCTGAGGTAGAAATACTACATGTAATACAAGTTATTTACTTCATCCATTACAGTTTAGAAGGCATGCTTGAAAAATCTCTGGGATGAAGGTAATCATCGATTGGTTGTGAGATGTAGCAGGTGTAGATACTAATGCGCCTAATCAACTGAGAAAATACTAGTACTAATGCATGAGCAGCAAATTAAGAGGGTGCATGCATGAGTAGTACTAGTACTAATTAATATGAGTAATTGCTTTCGCGCCTTAAGGGCTCCTTTGATTCAAAGGAGTTCTATAGGATTTTTGGAGGATTGAAACCCTTAGGATTTTTTTCCTACATTGGTCCTTTGAATCATAGGATTGAATCCCATTGGAATTTTTCCTATGGAATCTTTTGTACTACATTTCATAGAAAATCTAACATCCACTCCAACTTCTTTTTACAATTCCTTTGTTTTCCTTATGGCATCAAACACTCCTTAGTAACCCTATGGGTTCAAATGGACATGCCACTCAAATCCTCCATTTTTCCTATTCCTGAGTTTTAAATCCCGCGAATCAAAGAGGCCCTAAACCTTGTCTATTTTGGAAACGCACACAGGTTTAACCGTGCCTTCTAAACCGTGACGGAGGGAGTACTGAAAATAAATTCATTTATGAGATCATTAAAATCATTATGAGAAATTAGTCACCCAGTACACAATTACGATGTAAGAGCATTATAGACTTCTCATCTCATAAATAAGATAGTAATCCCTGATCATAAAATCAAAAGAAATGGACTACAAAATAGTTCATTTAAAACTTTTTACTACTAGGAGTATCTATGTAAGCACCTAAGCTTAAGCCGAACAGCTCCCTTTGAAAAAAGCCCAGTTCTAGACCCTATCGAATTGATTGCAGAAAAAATCCAAAATAAACCCTGAATTAGTAGACGATAGTTAAATTGAACCTCCAACTCACAATCCCCCAAAAATGATAATCTAAACTCAATGATTCCGGTCTAAAATGAACCCTGCAAGCGTCCCCAAATAAGGATTGACGACTTGACAAGTCGCAGCGGAATTTTTTTTTAGGTCGGGAGATCGCCGGTTCTGTGCGTAGAAGGTGGCCAGGCCCACTACAACAACCCATCCAACGAAGCAGCCGAGGAGGTGTCCCCCTATATTATTCTCTGCTCCAACGGCAATGACGACAAGCGGGTGATTGACGACAGCGATGATGACCTGGCCGACGCGCGACAGCGAGCGACGGGTTAAGGTATGTCCCCGACGTCCTCCTCCTGTGCGCATCGATTTTTTCCCTCTGTCCACAACATTAGGGTTAGGGTTTTACGGGCGATATTGCAGTATTTTTATAGAGGGAAAGTAAGAATTTTGATGCGGTTAGGGTTTTTTTTTGCGTTCAAATCGTTTGTATTGGCACAAGCACAATTTCAACTGCTCATATGTCATTGGGCTCTCCCCGTAAGCAACCGAAGATCTCTAATCCATGACCCACCGGCGCGACAGAAGCTGGGAGCGAAAGAAGCCCCCGAAGTCCACGGCATCACGTCGCCGCTGTGCTCCCGCGTCGCCCTGCCGCCGCTAACCCTAGCTTCTCACTACCCAAATTCCTCAATCCTTTAAACGAACACGAGCGCAGTGGTTAAGCACACCACTCGCCGGCCCACAAGTCAGGTACTCAGGTCAATCCTGATTGACTACTGGCATGTCTTCGTTTTGTTTGCACTAAAACGCTGCCGGGGTTATTTTAGACTGGAATTAGTGAGTTACGAGTGTCAATTTCAAAAATTGTGAGTCGGCTTCGGTTTAATTGCCTACCGGTTCGCAATTTATTTTGGACTTTTTCCAATTGGTGTGCCTTGCCCCTCTCCTCTGTTCCTCCCAGAGACGCGCCGCATCAGCCCTCACTGCACGCTATAGCTCGCTTTCTATTACGTCTCAGAGCAATTTTAATGGGGCGATCCATTTCGTCCGTCGTCGTCAATTTGGTACCGCGCGGACAAAATGGATGGCCCAACGCGTCGACCCATTACCAAAATGCGTCCGCGCCGACCCATTTCCAGCCCAAATTTGAGACTGAAATGTGTCGACGCGTACGCGCGCGCGTCCTCTCGGTGTCCGCCCCAACCACCCACGATCAACATAATTTATGACGACCGCCCTCCTTGAACCCACACGTCAGCGGACGCGGTTGACCTTTTTTAATACGCGCGTGCGGTGGGTTCCGCCTCATCTGCTTCCAGACCGCTGTCCGCATCTCGCCACCCCTTTGTTCCCTCGTCGGCGACCCTAGCCAGCAGCCATGGCCGGCGCTGCCCAAAACAACGGCAACACCCCCGTCGTCTATGCCCGCGCGCTGCGCCCGAAGGAGGTCGCCTACCTCCAGCATAAGAGGGCCTTGACGGAGGTGCGCGCCCGTGTTGTGCCACCAGTAGCCATGGTCGGCTTCGTCCAAAACAACGGCAACAACCCCGTCGTCTATGCCCGCGCGCTGCTCATCTCCAGCATAAGAGGGCGCTGCGCCTGGCGGAGGAGCGCCCGTGCTGCGCCATCGCTGACACCAGCACTTCGTGCGCCGGCGCAGCCCGACCTCACCGTCGACGAAGAGGACGTCTAGGGTGTTTTTTCTTTTTAATTATAATATAATGGACACACGTGGACTTTTGCGGACCTTGGTGACCGGCTTTTAATATTTAATTAATCCTTGTTTATTATTTTTAAAAATACTTTTTTTACGCGCAGAAATAAATGGGTTGGACGACCCAAACGCCCGCACCATACTTGGTTGGGGATGGAGGCTCTGTTCAACGCCGCGCACAGGGCAATGTGCTGCCCGAGTCCATTGGGAGCACCAATGAGTGATTGGAGCGTGCTGGAATGAGGTGGGGTATGGGAAATGGTGACAAGGTTTCTATTATGAGAGATAACTGGAACCCTGGTTTCCAACAAGGGACGATCAACCCGCTATTTCCGATTCCAGATACTGCAAAAGTCCGTTATCTGTTGAATGAGGAGGGCACTGACTGGGAAGAGGATACAGTCCGGACGTTCTTCCATGGCGAGTTGGCTGAGATCATCATGCAGATCCCAATCAGTCGCCGGGGGGGGGGGGGGGGGGAGGACTTCATTTCTTGGCCTCATGACAAGTTTGGGCAATATACAGTTCGGTCTGCCTACAACTTGGCCCGCACAGCTAGTTTCTTCGCAAGACATAACTCTGCAGGAAGAGGCTTGGGATCGGGCGGGGCTGATGTGGAGAAGAGCTGGAAAACGCTTTGGTCCATTGTGGTGCCTGGAAAGATGAAGATCGTACTTTGGCGGATGGCCCATGATTGCTTACCCACTGGACATCAATTGGTACACCGTCACATCCCCTCAGATGATCGGTGCATCTTGTGTGGTGACACCGAAAGGGTTGAGCACCTGCTGTTGTTCTGTCCGTTTGCTAGGAGGGTATGGAATGGAATTAAATCAGTTTTCCCACTACATCTTCTCAGGAAGGACTTGCATAATATGAAGCAATGGATCTTCGAGTTCCTGAAGCGTGAACCAAAGATTAACTCCATGGTTTTTGCTGTTACAGCTTGGCATATTTGGGAGGCTCGCAATGATATTCGTAACAATGAGGGGCAGGTCAGTGTGTCAAGAGTGGTGTCTCGCTCTCTGGCTTATGTCGACATGATCCTGCAACACCTTTGGAAGGAGTCAGCAGCACTGTCGTGGGTATAAGTCTGACAGTAGATGTGTAGGGTATGAAAGGATGGGCAGAGCCTTAGCTACGGCGAGGTTGTATGAGTTCAGGCCCCTCTGCGGTGGAGGTAAAAGCCCTACGTCTCAGTGCTCTTGGGAGCTTAGTGTCGAGTGGAATATAGGATTACAGTAAATGCCAACCCCTGCACCAGTGGGGAAGGGCGGCTTATATAGAGTGCGCTTCCCTTCACAACGGCCCAGTGGACAGGGGTGGAGTAGTGGCGAATAAATGCCTATGTTACAGGTAACGTATGCCTTAAATGCTAATAATGGTGTATGAAAACGTATGACCGTTGCCCTCCTGGGAGGTTACGATGTATAGAGTGGAATTCAGTCGGTACGATAAATATGCTCCGAATGCTCGTCACCGACTGGATGATGGGGGGTCCTTAGTTCAGTCGGAACTGTCTAAGGGCCTTGCCCTCTATGAAGGGTAGTCCTTGGGTAGGACCTATAGGGCAGGCCTATGACCCTACCCTGGGACTATAACCCCATCATTAGTCCCCGAATGGATCGGGGTTGGAACAACGAAGTGGTGCCTGGAGTACGGATCCGACTAGTATGGATGTGACTTTGGCGTTGTTTGCCTCGATCCATTTTATCCTTTCGACCAGTGATCCGAGTGAATATACCAGTGAAACGAACCGTCAGGGACCGAGTGCTTCCGCGGAATCTTTCGATGTGCCGGTCAAACTGACAGCAGCGGATTTTCTGGGATCTTCAAATTTCGGTTGCCGCGCTCTCAGCGGGGATGTCGACATCGCCATCGAGTAGTTTCTGCCGCCTCGATTACCGCGCCTTTATCTTCTCCACTAATATCGCAGCAGCCGATCGGGGGAGAAGATTTCGGGGCCACCTGTTAGTGACCCAGTCGGAACCTTATTTAAGTCTCTCCGGCGGGGGTTTCTTGTTGCGCTGCCCTTGTTACTCGCACTCGCCTCGCTTCTCCCGTAGGTCCCTGCGCGTTCCAAGCCTCCTCCTTCCTCTCCTCCTCTGCGGATCTGCTGCCTTCACCATGACGAAGGGGCAGACGAGCAAGCTCGAGTCACAGAACAAGAAGAAAAGAAGGCGGCGACTCCTGCTCAGCGGCGACAGCGAGCACTACCGGCGGGTTGGATCCAGGGGGATTTCCTCCCCTCCACGGTGACGGCGGACGACCTGCTGGAGCTGGTGGAGCAAGGCATGATTGCCAACAAGTCGTGGAGGCTGCCGGCGGAGGGCGAGACGGAGCCGGCGCCGCAGGAGGGAGAGCGCGTCTTGCTGCTCAGCCACGTGTACAGGGGCTTCTCCTTGCCTCCCCACCCCTTCTTTCGAGGTATTATGAATCACTTCGGGGCGCAGCTCCATCATTTTCCTCCCAACACGATAGCCCATCTCGCCGCATTCGTCACTCTGTGCGAGTGCTTTATTGGATGCCCCCCCCCCATTGGGGGCTCTTTAAGTACATCTTCTCCGCTAGGTCTCAGACTGTCAAAAAGCTTAGCCAGTCGGACGATAAAACCCATCTCCTCCAGCTCTGCAGGGGCTTAGGTTTCCAAAAGAAAACAAAGAGTAGCTACCCCCCTCTCCAGCTGTCCGAGTCAGTTAGGAACTGGCAGTCGACCTGGTTCTACTGCCAGGACATAGCTGGTCCGAATGCCGCGACTGGGTTGCCGCCCTTTAGCCTAGACCGTCCGGCCCCTCCCAGGCAGCTTGCGCTCTCAAAGTTGGAAAAGATCTAGATCGAACCTCTGGTCGACGCGCTGATAGCTGTCCGCAAGGGAGTCACCGGCACAGATTTGCTGGAGACTTTTCTGGGTCGGCGCATCCAGCCGCTGCAAGCCCGACACCACGCCATATGGCACTACGTGGGGCCCGAGAATTCCACTCAGACTCATCTAGAGTGCGTGACCGGGGAGACCGTGACAGCATGGGTCTGCGGCATTACAGGCGCATGTGACAACCCCCAAGGAGCCCGGCGAGTGAGGCCCTTCTGCGCCGACAATCCTCCTCCGAATGAGGTGAGTGCATCTTGTCGAGTGCCTTCAATCTTCTTAGATCTATCGCTTTTCTTGTGTCGCCGCTTGGTGTCTGACGTTGTCGACTGTATTTTGTGCAGGAGTGGACCAACTGGCACTCTCCCGTCTCGAACGGGAATCCCGCTGAGGAAGAGGAGGGCAGCCAGGAGGGCAGCGTGGATAGCGCCGAGTACGTCTCTGACAGTGGGGAAACGGAGGAGGAGTCTCGAGAGGAGGAGGGAGAGGTTGGGGAGCAGAGCTCGCCACCTCCACCATCAGAGCCTCGAACTAAGCGCCATCACGAACCCGCGGCTCCGCCGGCTCCTCGAGCAGCTCCGAGTGCTCCGCCTGCTTCTCCCGTGGCGCCGAGTGCTCCGCCAGCTCCTCCCGTGGCTCTGAGTGCTCGGAGCATGAAGAGGACCAGGGACGCTGCTGCCGAGCCCATGGACCAACCGTCCAAGGTGGCCAAACCGAGTGGGTCCAAGCCTTGGAAAGCTTTGCCTCGGATGAGGATCGCTGTTCCAGTTGCCTCAGCGTAAGTGTCTAGTTCTCCCATCTTCTTTCAGTATTTGATTGAACTCATGCTTATCGGTCGAGTGGATTTTACTCGACAGAGCTGCTACCTCCGCCACCTCTCTGCCGCGCCAGGACGATGATCCCATGGATACGGATAACGCTGCCACATCCCAGCAAGGTACGTTGTGACGACTCCGAGAGTTTGCATTGTTGTTTCGCGAGTGCTGCCTTTAATCTTGCCCTTTTTCTGTAACCTCATGTTGTTCAATCGAGCTTCCTTCGGAGGTGATTCATCTAGAGGAGGACGACCAAAGGGGATCAGGGCCAACTTTGGCGCCTGTCCTTGAGGTTGTTCCATCTGCTGCTGCTCCCACCACAGACGCGCCGCCGACCGAGACGATGCCGTCGACTGAGGTGGTGCCCCTCGCGGCGGAACCGACTGGAGCGGGACTTGGGATGCCCAAGGAGTCTTCTGTCATGCCAGGTCCGTCGACCGTCCAGTGCGACGCCCGACACCTCCCGGAAGACCAAGTGGGAGCCGCCAAGGAGGCCATGGTGCAAGTGGAGTTGATGGTGGGTGATGCCAAGGAAGCGTACGACTCCATCGCGTCTTTGTACAAGAGAAGCTTGGAGCTCCGGGACGATATCCGAGTAAGTGCGCTAGTAAGTGTTTACTTTCCTCTTGTAACTCACTTGGGGTTTAAGTGATATACTCGGATACAGTAGGATTATTTTGCAGTGGGTTCACTCCGAGTGAACCCAGTGGGTGTAGTCCCCGAGACTTCTGTCGAGTGCTTGCTCGGCAGTTGTCTTTATATGCATTTTCAGTTATCTGAGCAGATCAGAGCTGGTCTGCCCGAATATTACCAGTGGGGGCACTCGGAGTGCATCCAGTGGATGTAGACCCCGAGAGTAGTGTTACTTAGGTCGGGTAATAGCATTCTCGTAGATTTGTGTGTTTGTCATGTAGCTCAATAGGGCCTGCCTGTTCGAGCTTCATGCCACTGGGGTCACTCTTAGTGAATCCACTGGGTGTAGTCCCCGAGACCGCCGTCGAGTGCTTGCATTGGCAGGGGTCTGAAGAACTTTGAGCTTTGTTTTTTTTCCTTGTTGAATGTGTCTGAGCTTCCCTTTGCGCTGAATTGGCAGAAGACTTGTGAAATGGGATCCGCGTACAATACCCTGAAGGCTGAAAAGGTTCAGCTTGCTGCGGAATTGGAGGCGGCTGTGAATGAATTGGCTGGTGTGAAGGGGGCTCTTGCTGACCGAGAGAAGTCTTTGGAGGAGTCCCGGGAGACCAACAAGGCATTGGTGGCCGAAATTGAGAAAATGGGCAAGCAAAGAACTGAACTAATGGGTCAGATGAAGGTGATGAACCGTCGATGCATTTCGCAGGAGAAGTATGTCAACGACTGGGCAAGGAAGATGATTGCACTGCTCGGTGGTGAGCTTTTTGCCGAGTGCTTCTTGACTTTGTAATTTCATTCTGCGCTTACTTTCTGCTCTTCTTTTCTTTGCAGATTTTTGTCTGGACGCTGAGGCTGAAGCAGCCGACATTGAACAGTCGGTTGTTCCGAACGTTCCACTCGGCGACGAAGCCAATCGGGACATGCTCCGAGCACATATTCGCCTTGGCAGAGTGGGACCTTTCATTGGCCGTCTGAGAGAAGTCATCGGCCGGATCGACAAGGAGCTGTGGCCCGAAGACGATTCCCGGCAGGAAATAGAAGGGTTGATGACTCGGCTAGAGGACGTCCCGAACAGAGTGCAGGCATGGAAGAAGTCTGCTGCTCGTTGTGGTGTGGACGTGGCGCTATCACTGGTCCGAGTGCACTGCAAGGAAGCTCGCGAAGAAAAGCTGAAGGCGTTGCAGGTCGCCAACACCAAGAAGCTTCGATTCGAAGATTTTATGGAGACCTTCCTCGAGACAGCCACTCGTATCGCGGACGGGATCGACCTTGAGACCTTTGTGGAGCCTGCCAGTCCCGGTGCCAGTCCTGATGACGCTTGAAAAGCTTTACCTCGGTATGCCGAGTGGTATCTGTATCAAACTTGGGCCACTGCTATTGGCCGTCACATTCGTGGTTCGGTGTGGATAAGCTTGATCCAGACCGAGCCGACTATCGTAGATCCAACTTTGAATTCGAATCAAATATTTTGCTCTTATTTCGCCAAGTTTATTTTCTGACACAATTTTGGCTCGTGGTTTTTGTTTGGCGTTTCTTGGTGAAGCCAATGGCAAACATGCGGAGCATGTAATTGTCAATTGTCTTCACATCCACATGAGCCTCAATGAGGGTCTGCTAAGCCTCCGAGTGGATCTCGAGGATACACTCGAAGGAAGCCTTTTACTTAGGTGATTCTGGATCGCAGCTAAGTCCCCGAGTGCGGCATCTCGTGCACACTCGGAGTGAATTGATACTCATGTAGTTGTCAGTTGTCTTCACATCCACATGAGCCTCAATGAGGGTCTGCTAAGCCTCCGAGTGGATCTCGAGGATACACTCGAAGGAAGCTTTTTACTTAGGCGATTTTGGATCGCAGCTAAGTCCCCGAGTGCGGCATCTCATGCGCACTCGGAGTGAGTTGATACTCATGTAGTTGTCAGTTGTCTTCACATCCACATGAGCCTCAATGAGGGTCTGCTAAGCCTCCGAATGGATCTCGGGGATACACTCGAAGGAAGCTTTTTACTTAGGCGATTCTGGATCGCAGCTAAGTCTCCGAGTGCGGCTTTTAGTGCGCACTCGGAGCGAGTTTTGTACTTAGGCGATTATGAATCGCAGCTAAGTCCCCGAGTGCGACTTTTAGTGCACACTCGGAGAGAGTTTTTTACTTAGGCGACTCTGGGTCGCAGCTAAGTCCCCGAGTGCGGCTGTTAGCGCACACTTGGAGAGAGTTTTTTACTTAGGCGACTCTGGGTCGCAGCTAAGTCCCCGAGTGCGGCTGTTAGCGCACACTCAGAGAGAGTTTTTTACTTAGGCGACTCTGGGTCGCAGCTAAGTCCCCGAGTGCGACTTTTAGTGCACACTCGGAGAGAGTTTTTTACTTAGGCGACTCTGGGTCGCAGCTAAGTCCCCGAGTGCGGCTGTTAGCGCACACTCGGAGAGAGTTTTTACTTAGGCGACTCTCGGTCGCAGCTAAGTCCCCGAGTGCGACTTTTAGTGCACACTCGGAGAGAGTTTTTTACTTAGGCGACTCTGGGTCGCAGCTAAGTCCCCGAGTGCGGCTGTTAGCGCACACTCGGAGAGAATTTTTTACTTAGGCGACTCTGGGTCGCAACTAAGTCCCCGAGTGCGGCTGTTAGCGCACACTCGGAGAGAGTTTTTTACTTAGGCGACTCTGGGTCGCAGCTAAGTCCCCGAGTGCGGCTGTTAGCGCACACTCGCAGAGAGTTTTTTACTTAGGTGACTCTGGGTCGCAGCTAAGTCCCCGAGTGCGGCTGTTAGCGCACACTCGGAGAGAATTTTTTACTTAGGCGACTCTGGGTCGCAGCTAAGTCCCCGAGTGCGGCTGTTAGCGCACACTCGGAGAGAGTTTTTTACTTAGGCGACCCTGGGTCGCAGCTAAGTCCCCGAGTGCGACTGTTAGCGCACACTCGCAGAGAGTTTTTTAGACCGGAGTTTGCAAACGCGGAAGAATTTTGGACCTGCAAAAAATCAGTCTGCTTTGTATTACTTCAATGATACTTGTTCTTTTCTTTCCTCCGTCGGCGGTCACGTGTAGAAGCGCTTCAGGAGATCTCCGTTCCATGCTCGCGGCTCGTCCGTTTCCCTGTCGAGGTTGTAGAGTCGATATGCCCCATTGTTCAGCACCTTAGAGATGATGAAGGGTCCTTCCCAGGCGGGAGCCAACTTGTGAGGCCTCTGCTGGTCCACTCGGAGCACCAGGTCACCTGCTTGGAATGTGCGACTCCTGACGTGCCGCGCGTGAAAACGCCGCAGATCTTGTTGATAAATTGTTGAGCGAGTCAGTGCCATCTCGCGCTCTTCTTCTAGTAGATCCACTCCGTCTTGCCTGGCCTGCTCCGCTTCGGCTTCGGAGAAGAGTTCGACTCGTGGAGAGTTGTGAAGCAAGTCACTCGGAAGGACTGTCTCTGCTCCATAAACGAGGAAGAACGGGGATCGCCCTGTAGATCTATTCGGAGTTGTGCGGAGGCCCCACAACACCAAAGGCAGCTCGGTGACCCATGCGCCGGCGGCATGTCCAACTTCTCGCAGGAGTCGAGGCTTCAACCCTTGAAGAATAAGTCCGTTCGCCCGCTCTGCTTGCCCGTTGGTTTGAGGGTGCGCCACAGATGCAAAATCTACTCGGATACCTTGGCCTGTGCAAAAACCTTTGAATCTGTCCGAGTCAAAGTTTGTGCCATTGTCAGTGATTATGCTGTAGGGGACTCCGAATCTGGAGATGATGTCTCTGACAAATTTTATGGCCGTAAGGGCGTCGAGCTTCTTGATGGGCTTGGCTTCAATCCACTTGGTGAACTTGTCGACTGCCACCAACAGATGAGTGAATCCCCCTTGGCCAGTTCTGAATGGACCGACTGTATCTAATCCCCACACTACGAACGGCCAAACAAGAGGGATTGTCTTCAGCGCAGACGTTGGCTTGTGGGACTTGTTCGAATAGAACTGACAGCCTTCGCATCGGTCGACCATATCCTTTGCCATTTCATTCGCCTGCAACCAGAAGAAGCCAGCTCTGAATGCTTTGGCGACGATTGCTCTTAAGGAGGCATGATGGCCGCAAGTTCCCGAGTGAATTTCTTCCAGGATTAACTGTCCCTCCTCAGGGGAGATGCATCGCTGAAGGACTCCCGAAACACTTTCCTTGTACAACTGGCCATCAATGACGGTGAAGGACTTCGACCTGCGAACGATCTACCTCGCTTGGACTTCGTCCTGTGGTAATTTTTGCCTCAGGATGTATGCAATGAACGACACAGTCCAATAGGGGATGATAGCAAGAATCTCCATGATCAAATCAACCACAGCGGGCACCTCAACTTCAGTCGGATCTGTTGAACTCTTCGGTTGTACCGGTTCCTCTGTAAAAGGATCTTCTTTCACCGAAGGGAGATGTAGGTGCTCGAGGCAGACATCACTCGGGACTGGTCTTCGAGTGGATCCGAGTTTTGCCAACTCATCACCTGCTTGGTTCTTCAGTCGCGGAACATGGTGAAGTTCCAAACCTTCAAACTTCTTCTTGAGCTTCCTTACTGCGTTGTAGTATGCAGTCATGGTGGGGTTCCTGACATCCCACTCCTTCATCACTGGATTAACCACCAAATCTGAATCGCCATAGACCATCAGGCGACAGACGCCGAGTGTGATGGCCATGCGCAATCCGTAAAGGAGAGCTTCATACTCTGCCTCATTGTTGGAAGAATCGAAATGTATCTGCAACACATAATTAAGCTTATCACCTTTTGGCGATATGATCACTACGCCAGCACCGGAGCCATTCAGCATCTTGGATCCATCGAAGAACATAGTCCAATGAGCCGAGTGGATGTGAGTGGGTTGCTGTTGTTCTACCCATTCTGCTATGAAGTCAGCCAGAGCTTGAGACTTTATAGCCTTCTTGGCTTCAAACTTGATGTCGCAGTATAACATCTCCATAGCCCACTTCGCCACTCGGCCTGGTGCGTCTCGATTGTGGAGGATTTCTGACAACGGAGCATCAGAAACGACAAACACCGAGTGGTCTTGGAAATAGTGAGCCACCTTCTTTGCAGTCATGTAGATCCCATAAATAAGCTTTTGATAATGGGGATACCTCTGCTTGGAAGGAGTCAGGACTTCGGAGAAATAATATACTGGCCGCTGAACCTTGTACACTTTGCCTTCTTCTTCACGTTCGACTGTGAGAACAGTGCTCACGACTTGATTTGTAGCCGCGATGTACAGAAGAAGGGGTTCTTTACTGAGCGGGGCAGTAAGAACCGGCTGGGTGGAAAGCAGGGCTTTGAGGTCGTCGAATGCAATCTGGGCTTCGTCTGTCCACTCGAAAGTATCTGATTTCTTCATGAGTCGGTACAGAGGTAACGCCTTCTCGCCGAGTTGAGCGATAAATCTGCTCAAAGCCGCTAGGCAACCTGTGAGCCTTTGAACATCATGTATTCTGGCCGGCCGCTCCATTCGGACGATGTTCCCGATCTTTTCGGGGTTGACATCGATTCCTCGTTCGGAAACGAAGAAACCGACTAACTTTCTGCTGGGAACACCGAATGAACACTTGGCAGGGTTGATCTTGATATTGTACCTACGAAGGTTGGCGAATGTTTCTGCCAAGTCAGTCAGCAGGTCGGAACCTTTGCGTGACTTGACTACGATATCGTCCATATATGCCTCCACATTTCGACTGATCTTGTCAAGGAGGCATTTCTGGATCATGCGCATAAAAGTTGCTCCTGCATTCTTCAAACCGAATGGCATAGTGATGTAGCAGAAACACCCGAATGGGGTGATGAAGGCTGTTTCTAATTCATTCGGACCATACAGACGGATCTGATGATAGCCCGAATAGGCATCAAGGAATGATAAACGCTCGCAACCCGCAGTCGAATTGACAATTTGATCAATGCGGGGGAGCGGGAGATGATCTTTCGGGCAAACCTTATTGAGATGCTTGAAGTCGATGCACATACGGAGGGACTTGTCCTTCTTGGGCACCATGACAACATTGGCGAGCCACTCGGAGTGGTGTACCTCGCGAATGAAGTTGGCTGCCAAAAGTTTAGCCACCTCCTCTCCGATTGCCTTCGTTTTGTGCGCGGCGGACCGACGCAGGCGTTCTCGGACGGGCCGAGCGATAGGATCCACATGCAGTCGGTGCTCAGCCAACTCCCTGGGTACACCTGGCATGTCAGCGGGCTTCCATGCGAAAATGTCCCAGATCTCACGGAGGAATTGGATGAGCTCGGCTTCCTATTTTGGATCAAGGGTGGTGGAGATGTTCGTCGGGGCGGTGGTGTCGTCTGTCAGGTGGATGCTGACTTTCTTCGTGTCGCCCGCCGACTGGAATGCGTACTCCGAAGCTGGCTTCTTCGAACGCATCAAGTCAGCGGGGTCGGCCGTCTTCTTGTACTCATCCAGCTCGAGGATAGCCATCTGCTGATCGGCAATCCACGACCCCTGCTGCAGACACTCTTCGGCCCGCTGCCGATTGCCTGTGATGGTGATCACACCTTTGGGACCCGACATCTTCAGCTTCAAATACACGTAACATGGACGGGCCATGAAACGTGCATACGCCGGACGGCCTAGAATTGCATGGTATGCACTCTGGAAGTCCACCACCTCAAATGTCAGCTTTTCCTTGCGGAAGTTCTTGTCGGAGCCGAAAACGACGTCCAACGCGATCTGGCCGAGTGACTTGGCCTTTCGTCCTGGGACGACTCTGTGGAACTGCATGCTGCTCTCGCTAAGTTTGGACATCGGAATGCCCATCCCATTGAGAGTGTCAGCATACATGATGTTCAAGCCGTTGCCGCCATCCATGAGGACTTTGCGCAGTCGGACTCCTTCCACCACCGGGTCGACTACCAGAGCCTGCCTCCCCGGGGTGGGCACGTGTGCTGGATGATCCGACTGATCAAAGGTGACCGCAGTCTGAGACCACTTGAGGAACGTGGGGTTGGTCGGGGTGGCCATGTTCACCTCCCTGTTCACCAGCTTCAGTCGACTCTTGCTTTCCACGTTAGCAAAAATCATCAATGTTGCGTGGACTTGGGGGAACGGATCCTCCTTGTCCTCATCATCCTGCTCGTTGTCCTTTTCACTCGGCTGCCCTTCGCCGAACCCTTGGATGAGGAGGAGACATTGCCGAGTGGTGTGCTTCGGGAATATGGCGTTGCCTTCTTCATCCATCTTCGTGTGGATTGGACATGGCTGATCCAGGATGGAGTTCCCGAACTGCTTCTTCTTGGGGGTGTACTGAGCTTTCCCCTTGCCCTGGAACTTGGCATTTGTAACGTGTAACAACCAAGATGCGGTCCTTTCCGATATGGGGGTCGAGGCCCCCGAATAGGAAAGAAGCGCATCTAAGCGTTTTGCAAGCAAGTAAACATAGCACAGAAATATAATTACAAGTAGACAATTTGGGATTCAACTGTCTTCTTATTAATAATACAGAGTACAACGCAGATACAAACAAGGTAGTTCCGGTACGGACTACAAAACAAGGAAAATGCTATGCTACCCGCTGCAGGCCCACGATCACGACCACGGCTCAGTCCTCTGGATAGTTCACGTAAAGGCGATCTGTCTCCTCGTCGTACTGCCACGCCAGCTGGGTGCCGTCGGGATCATCTGTCTCTGGGGTACCTGTACCTGCTGGGAGTTTCGGAGGAATCCGTGAGCCACGGGGACTCAGCAATCTAAGACCTTGGTGCCAGAACTAGCCATGTTATTGGGTAAGGAAGGGATGAAGTGTATCAGGCTGCTGCATCCTATAATAGAATAAGTGGCTAACTTACGCAAAAGAGAAGGGAAGGTGGTCTATGCTAACAATCGGGAATACTTGGTCAGAAAGTGATCCTGAACACCTACCTACGGCATTCATAACCCCACCGTGTTCCCGGTCGAAGAGAGATCTTCGAAGGGACAGTCACGGTTACGCACACAGTTGGCATTTTTATTAGTTTATGTTTAAGTTCTCTAATACCGGATGTTAACAAAATATTCCAAGTTGCCACATAACCGCGGGCACGGCTTTCCGAAAGATTAAACCCTGCAGGGGTGCTCCAACTAGTCCATCACAAACGAACACAGGCCGCAAAGGCATCCTCTATCACGAATCTCGCGATCTGGTCGGATTCCTTAGAGGAAAACCTCAACTCTGGGTGAAACCAAAGCTTCACTGGGATTCCTATACGCAAGATATACCACTAAGGTAAGACAAGACTAGCAGGACCTCCCGGTGTGTCGATGACCCGATAAGAGCCGCGTATCTCAGTCTCAGGACAACACCGTCTATGCAAAGTGGACAAGGACCAAACCTCAAGTTTCCCCGGGGTGGTTTTGCCGACTGCTAGGTGGTTGGACCAACACTCATGAGGAGCACTGGCCCGGGTTGTTGATTAGGATCCTCGGGGTAGCTATTCCCTATGCAGTTTATTATTAAGTGAATAGCAAATTAAAACCAATGTTGGGTCCTGCCGGACAAGCCTTAGCACTACGCGATTTATCAAGGGGGTCCCCATAACAACCCCGAACGTGTTAGGAGCGATCATTATGGAATCAAACATCGGTAACCGGTAACTAAGGCGGCAATAACGGAACAAGACACCCGGCAAAAGGCTAGGCCTCCCGTCATTTACCAAGTATATAGGTGCATTAATTAAATAAAAGAATTTAATATAATGATATCAAGCTCATGTCATCACATGATTTTAAAACACCTGCAACTAACAATACTAACATTAGTAGCTGAGCAAGCCTACCTAGCCATACAAGTTTGCTAGGAAAGAGTACGGTGTTTGGGCTCATGGCATATGAAGAGGCAATATAATTTCAGTGGTAGGCAGCAAGCAATATGACATGGAATCGAAACTAACATAACAAGTCTAGAGATGGAATCAAGGTCATATCATCTTGCCTGTGATATCCTCAGCTTGGAATGGTTCTGGATCGTTCTGCACGTACTCTCCTGACTCCACGTATTCGTTCTCTGCTCCCGGTGCTACCCAACATAAGAATAACAGCCAATGAACAGCAGCACCACAAGATGCAACAATCACATGATGCATGAGATGAAAGTTGAGCATGCACCACTATTTCTATCACTAGCACAAGCAAAATAAACTACAGCAAGTTTCTGGACAGAACTGGGCACTAAGCTATTTTGACATGCATGAGAATGACATGAACAGATGCAGCTCGTAAAAACGGTGCAAAACCATATAAGGAACATTGCAAACGGAGCTACGGATCAACGGTAATCAACGAAACAAGATATGAAGCTCTACGTGAAAGATTCAACACCACACACACAATTGGCACAAATCTGGTATTCCCAGGTATCCAAGACATGTAATAACCCAACATGAATGAAATGGAGCAAGGTAGAACACCACAACATCAACTAAGCACATACTTTGAACAAAATGGCAAAACTACATAATCTGCCAGTTTCTGCATCTTAGCTGTTTGGGAGCAACATGCAACTTAGCTACAGGTCTTCAAACATGACAAATAATATATGTGTCTGTTGCCAACCAAGAACACTACAAGCACCAGCAAGAATCACAGCAAAAGGAATTAATCTCTAGAAGCTACAAGGCCACAAACTTTCCCCAAACCATCAGATCTCAGGGACTTAGTGAAAATTCCTGCACCTGAGTTTCTGTTTCTGTTCTGAAGCTTTTTGACAGCAATCAAAACACAATCTACTGGACTCCAAATGACTTGAAAATTGACAGGAAGCTTCACAAACTTACCAGGTTCAAAATACTAGCACTGAACCAAGGCCATTTCTCAACAGAATGACCAGCACATCCTCATCTACAGGTGAAGAAAATGTTTCCAGCATCCCAGACTTAGTGAAATTTTCAGAGTTCAAAAATCTGGAATTTTCCAGCCACATGCCCACTTTGTCTAGGCATAGTTTGCACACACATGTCACCAAGAGGTAGTTGGCACCACTATGGTGTTGAGCACAAACCCCTACTATTAACACACAAAAATCCATGCCCTTGGGCTCCTCCTATACCATGGAATCAAGGACCAAACTTTCAACAAAATGTAAATGCAATTCCATAAGGTATTTCTTTTAAGAAGACAATCACATAGGTTGATTTTCATGTGCACAATGACAAAGTGACATGGGGGTTTGAACCCCATGTTTGTGTCATGCACATCAACAACACCCACACATATATCACACTATCACTAGCATCAAGCACAACAAAATATAAATCCAATGCTAACAAGAGAGTTTGCACACCCTCACATATGGGCATGTGATGGTACACACTCTCACATGCATTACTAGGATCACCCTAGGAATCATGTCATCCTCAAGGTGCAACCCCCACAATAATCTACCCATGTTGAACTAGTAAGCTCCGCCTTCACATGCTATCATAGCTAGCCACCTAGTGCATCACATCACAACAAATACATGTGGTGAGGGGGAGGCATCCACACCCCACTAAACCTATACAAGCAATTAAGACTACAAGAACAACTTAGCCCACACTAAAGCTCAAAAGATGGGGCTATACATGATTAACTAGTGAAACTTCCACACCTTAAAGCACAACACCCACAATTAGCAAAACAACTAGCATCAACCCCTATGAAGGGTAACTTCACATCACAAAGGTGCAACCACCATAAGCATCACAAGGCTAGCAACATCATCTATCACACACTAGTGTGCAGAACACACACACAGTTAAATCTACCCTATCTATACTAGCAGAAACAAAAATAAAACACCACTATTCCTAAGAATTAGCTAACCAGAAGAATTAACAGAACTAACAAGCCACTTTGTACAAGAGTTAGAAAAACAGAAATGAAATAGGCAGAAAAGAAAAGACAGCAAAAACAAAGAAACAGAGGCTCCTGGGAATCGAACCCAGAACCTCTGGTTCCAGCAACAGCAACAAACCACTACACCACTGTCATCTAGTCGACAGGATAGAGGAAAGAAACAGAGTAAGCTGATTCACTAGTCACTGTGCAAAGAAATAGCAAAAATAAAAAGAGGCCGAGGGGGGATCGAACCCGCGCCCTCTCATCAGGCACAAACACTCGCTACCACTGCACTACGGATCGAAGTCTGAACAGGTACGCGCGAGAAAAGAAAATGAAGGGATACTCTCGAACTGATCTGCCCTCTGATCTACCTTACTCAACAGAGACACAACAGGCAACATACGCAGACCAACTGATCACGCCAACGATGACGGGGAGGCTTCCTGGCCGCGACGCTGCTGTCATGAGGGGGAGGAAGCCCTCCTCTGCGCAACACACCCACAAACACTGCTCTAAGCAGATCCAACCCCTACCACTGCAACCTACTACGCTGCTGCAACTTGAACAGAGGTAAGCACGCACCACGGGCGGATCCGAGCCGAGCTACGGGGAGGAAGGAAGGGGGAGGCGCAGCCTCACCTTGGGAAGGAAGGGGGGTTCCGATCTGACGGAGAGGAAGCCGGACCGGAGGGAAGAAGGCGAGCCGAGGTAGTTCTGCCGTAGACCGAAGTAGAGGAAGCAGTACGCCCGGTTCGCGCCGTTGACGAGGACGAGCTCGACGGGAGGGTCGCTCCCCGGGGCTTCTAGCACCGGGAATGGGTCGCGGGGAACCACCCCGAGCCCCCGGACATGGCGGCCTTGCGGCTCGACGGAGCACGCAGGGGTAGACGCGACGAGGCACTTCTCTGTACTCTCTGCTGTTAGGTAACGTAGCATAAATTCAAAATTTTCCTACGCATATTCAGATCTTCCTATGGAGAGACCAGCAACGAGAGAGGGGTAAGAGCATCTTCATACCTTTGAAGATCGCTGAGCGGAAGCGTTGCCAGAACGCGGTTGATGGAGTCGTACTCGCAGCGATTCCGATCTAGTGCCGAACTACGGCACCTCCGCGTTCAACACACGTGCAGCCCGGTGACGTCTCCCGCACCTTGATCCAGCAAGGAGGAGGGAGAGGTTGGGGAAGAACTCCAGCAACATGACGGCGTGGTGTCGATGGAGAGACGAGGTCTCCCGGCAGGGCTTCGCCAAGCACCGGCAGAGAGGAGGAAGAAGAGCGGGGCTGCGCCGAGAGAGAGGGAAAACCGTGTGTCTCAATGGCCAAAAGTGCCCGATATATATAGGGGGAGGGAAGAGGGGGTGCCACCCCTAGGGTTCCCACCCTAGGGGGTGCGGCAGCCCCCCCAGATGGGAGGTGCGGCGGCCAGAGGGGGGAGGAGGGGGTGGCGCACCATCTGGTGGGCCTTAGGCCCACCTCGCCTAGGGTTAGCCCCCCCTTTTCTCTCCCTTGCGCTATGGGCTGAGTGGGGAGGTGCACCAGCCCATCTAGAGGCTGGTTCCCACCCCCACTTGGCCCACCTTATCTCCCGGGGTCGTTGCCCCCCTTCGGTGGTCCCCCGGGCCCCCCTTCGGTGGTCCCCCGGGCCCACCTCCGGTGGTCCCGGTGGTCCCGGTACGTTACCGGTGATGCCCGAAACACTTCCGGTATCCGAAACCATCCGTCCTATATATCAATATTTACCTCCAGACCATTCCGGAGCTCCTCGTGACGTTCGGGATCTCATCCGGGACTCCGAACAACTTTCGGTAACCTCGTATAACAATTCCCTATAACCCTAGCGTCATCGAACCTTAAGTGTGTAGACCCTACGGGTTCGGGAGACAGGCAGACATGACCGAGACACCTCTCTGGCCAATAACCATCAGCGGGGTCTGGATACCCATGGTGGCTCCCACTTGGTCCACGATGATCTCATCGGATGAACCACGATGTCAAGGATTCAATCAATCCCGTATACGATTCCCTTTGTTTGTCGGTATAGAACTTGCCCGAGATTCGATCGTTGGTATACCTATACCTTGTTCAATCTCGTCACCGGTAAGTCTCTTTACTCGTTCCGTAGCACGTCATCGTGTGACTAACTCCTTAGTCACATTGAGCTCATGATGATGTTCTACTGAGTGGGCCTAGAGATACCTCTCCGTCACACGGAGTGACAAATCCCGATCTCGATTCGTACCAACCCAACAGACACTTTCGGAGGTACCCGTAGTGCACCTTTATAGTCACCCAGTTATGTTGCGACGTTTGATACACCCAAAGCACTCCTACGGTATCCGGGAGTTGTACAATCTCACGATCGAAGAAAAAGATACTTGACATTAGAAAAGAATTAGCATACGAACAATACGATCTAGTGCTAGGCTTAGGATTGGGTCTTGTCCATCACATCATTCTCCCAATGATGTGATCCCGTTATCAACGACATCTAATGCCCATGATCAGGAAACCATGATCATCTATTGACCAACGAGCTAGCCAACTAGAGGCTTGCTAGGGACACATTGTGATCTATTTATTCACACATGTATTACTGTTTCCTGTTAATACAATTATAGCATGAACAATAGATGATTATCATGAACAAGGAAATATGATAATAACCATTTTATTATTGCCTCTAGGGCATATTTCCAGCAGTCTCCCACTTGCACTAGAGTCATTAATCTAGTTACATTGTGATGTATCGAACACCCATAGCATTATGGTGTTGATCATGTTTTGCTCGTGGAAGAGGTTTAGTCAACGGGTCTGCAATATTCAGATCCGTGTGTACTTTACAATTATCTATCACTCCACTCTGGCATGGTCCTGGATGGAGTTGTAGCGGCGCTTGATGTGCTTCGTCTTCCGGTGAAACCTGGGCTCCTTGGCTGTGGCAATGGCTCCAGTGTTATCACAGAAGAGTGTCATAGGACCCGACGCGCTTGGAACCACTCCAAGGTCGGTGATGAGCTCCTTCACCCAAATTCCTTCATGAGCCGCTTCTGAAGCAGCTATGTACTCCGCTTCACATGTAGATGCTGCCACGACTTCTTGCTTGCTGCTGCACCAGCTCACTGCCCGACCATTCAACACATATACGTATCCGGTTTGTGACTTAGAGTCATATGGATCTGTGTCGAAGCTAGCGTCGACGTAACCCTTTACGACGAGCTCTTCGTCACCTTCATAAACGAGAAACATTTCCTTAGTCCTCTTCAGGTACTTAAGGACAATCTTGACCGCTGTCCAGTGTTCCATGCCTGGATCACTTTGGTACCTCCCTACCAAACTTATGGCAAGGTTTATATCAGGTCTGGTACACAACATGGCATACATTAGAGAGCCCACGGCTGAAGCGTAGGGGACATAACTCATCTTCTCTCTATCTGCTGCTGTGGTCGGCGACTGAGTCTTACTCAATCTCATACCTTGCAAAACTGGCAAGAACCCTTTCTTTGAGTTTTCCATATTGAACTTCTTCAATATCTTGTCAAGGTATGTACTTTGCGAAAGACCTATGAGGCGTCTCGATCTATCTCTATAGATCTTGATGCCTAATATGTATGCAGCTTCTCCAAGGTCCTTCATTGAAAAACTCTTGTTCAAATAGGCCTTTATGCTCTCCAACATCTCTATATTATTCCCCATCATTAATATGTCATCCACATATAGTATGAGGAAAGCTACAGAGCTCCCACTCACTTTCTTGTACAGACAGGCTTCTCCGTAAACCTGTATGAACCTAAACGCTTTAATCACCTCATTAAAGCGAATGTTCCAACTCCGAGATGCTTGCACCAGCCCATAGATGGAGCGCTGGAGCTTGCACACTTTGTTAGCACCCTTAGGGTCGACAAAACCTTCTGGTTGCATCATATACAACTCTTCCTTAAGGTTCCCGTTAAGGAACGCTGTTTTGACGTCCATTTGCCAAATTTCATAATCATAAAAAGCGGCAATTGCTAACATGATTCGGACTGATTTCAGCTTCGCTACGGGAGAGAAAGTCTCTTCGTAGTCAACTCCTTGAATTTGTCGAAAACCCTTTGCGACAAGTCGAGCTTTGTAAACGGTTACATTACCGTTTGTATCAGTCTTCTTCTTGAAGATCCATTTATTTTCTATGGCTCGCTGGTCATCGGGCAAGTCCACCAAAGTCCATACTTTGTTCTCATACATGGATCCTATCTCGGATTTCATAGCCTCGAGCCATTTGTTGGAATCCGGGCCCGCCATCGCTTCTTCATAGTTCGAAGGTTCACCGTTGTCTAACAACATGATTTCCATCACAGGGTTGCCGTACCACTCTGGTGCGGAGCGTACCCTTGTGGACCTTCGTGGTTCAGTAGTAACTTGATCCGAAGCAACATGATCATCATCATTAACTTCCTCTACAGTTGGTGTAGGCGCCACAGGAACAACTTCCCGCGCTGCGCTACTATCCTGTTCGAGAGGGGGTGTAATTACCTCATCAAGTTCTACCTTCCTCCCACTTACTTCTTTCGAGAGAAACTCTTTCTCTAGAAAGGATCCATTCTTGGCAACAAAGGTTTTACCTTCGGATCTAAGATAGAAGGTATACCCAATAGTTTCCTTAGGGTATCCTATGAATACGCATTTCTCCACTTTGGGTTCGAGCTTTTCCGGTTGAAGTTTCTTCACATAAGCATCGCAGCCCCAAACTTTAAGAAAGGACAACTTAGGTTTCTTGCCAAACCATAGTTCATATGGTGTCGTCTCAACGGATTTAGACGGTGCCCTATTTAAAGTGAATGCAGCAGTTTCTAATGCGTATCCCCAAAATGATAGCGGTAAGTCGGTGAGAGACATCATAGATCGTACCATATCAAATAAAGTGCGATTACGACGTTCAGACACTCCGTTGCGCTGCGGTGTGCCAGGCGGTGTCAGTTGTGAAACGATTCCACACTTCCTTAGGTGTGTGCCAAACTCGTGACTCAAATATTCTCCTCCACGATCAGATCGTAGACATTTAATTTTTCTGTCACGTTGATTCTCAACCTCACTCTGAAATTCCTTGAACTTTTCAAACGTCTCAGATTTGTGCTTCATCAAGTAGATATACCCATACCTACTCAAATCATCGGTGAGAGTGAGAACATAATGATAACCACCGCGAGCTTCAACGTTCATTGGACCACACACATCAGTATGTATTATGTCCAATAAGTCGGTTGCTCTCTCCATTATTCCTGAGAATGGAGTCTTAGTCATCTTGCCCATGAGGCACGGTTCGCATGTGTCAAATGATTCAAAGTCAAGAGACTCTAATAGTCCATCAGTATGGAGCTTCTTTATGCGCTTAACGCCGATATGACCAAGGCGGCAGTGCCACAAGTATGTGGGACTATCATTATCAACTTTGCATCTTTTGGTACTCACACTATGAATATGTGTAACATCACGATCGAGATTCATCAAGAATGAACCATTCACCAGCGGAGCATGACCATAAAACATATCACTCATATAAATAGAAAAACCATTATTCTCTGACTTAAATGAGTAGCCATCTCGCATTAAGCAAGACCCTGATACAATGTTCATGCTTAAAGCTGGTACTAAATAACAATTATTAAGGTTTAAAACTAATCCCAACGGTAGATGTAGAGGTAGCGTGCCGACGGCGATCACATCGCCTTTTGAACCATTCCCGACGTGCATCGTCACCTCGTCCTTGGCCAGTCTCCGCTTATTCCGCAGTTCCCGCTTTGAGTTGCAAATGTGAGCAACAACACCGGTATCAAATACCAGGAGCTACTACGAGCGCTGGTAAGGTACACATCAATAACATGTATATCACATATACCTTTAACGTTGTCGGCCTTCTTGTCCGCTAAGTATTTGGGGCAGTTCCGTTTCCAGGGACCTTTTCCCTTGCAATAGAAGCACTCAGTCTCAGGCTTGGGTCCATTCTTTTTCTTCTTCCCGGCATCTGGCTTACCGGGCGCGGCAACAACTTTGCCGTCTTTCTCGAAGTTCTTCTTACCCTTGCCTTTCTTGAAACTAGTGGTCTTGTTGACCATCAACACTTGATGCTCTTTCTTGATTTCTACTTCTGCAGATTTGAGCATCGAGTACAACTCGGGAATGGTCTTCTCCATCCCTTGCATGTTGTAGTTAAGCACAAAGCCTTTGTAGCTTGGTGGGAGAGACTGGAGGATTCTGTCAATTATAACATCATCTGGAAGTTCGACTCCAAGTGAAGTCAGACGACCGTGTAACCCAGACATCTTGAGTATGTGCTCACTGACAGAACTGTTCTCCTCCATCTTACAACTAAAGAACTTGTCGGAGACTTCATATCTCTCGACACGGGCATGATCTTGAAAAACTAGCTTCAGCTCCTGGAACATCTCATATGCCCCGTGTTGCTCAAAACGCCTTTGGAGCCCCGTTTCTAAACTGTATAACATGCCACACCTAACCAGAGAGTAGTCATCACTCCGCGTTTGCCAGACGTTCAGAATGTCCTGGGCTGCTGTGGGAGCGGAAGGGTCACCTAGCGGCACATTAAGGACATAAGCCTTTTTAGCTGCTTCAAGGATGAGCTTCAACTTGCGAACCCAGTCCGCATAGTTGCTACCATCATCTTTCAGCTTGTTTTTCTCTAGGAATGTGTTGAAATTGAGGTTGACGTTGGACATCTACAATATTTATAAAGACAACTTTTAGACTAAGTTCATGACAATTAAGTTCATTTAATCAAATTGAGTATGAACTCCCACTTAAATCGACATCCCTCTAGTCATCTAAGTGATACATGATCCATGTTGACTAACCCGTGTCCGATCATCACGTGAGACGGACTAGTCACCATGGTGAGCAACTTCATGTTGATCGTATTCAACCATACGACTCATGTTCGACCTTTTGGTCTCTTGTATTCGAGGTCATGTCTGTACATGCTAAGCTCGTCGAGTGAACCTAGGTGTTTCGCGTGTGTAAATCTGGCTTACACCCGTTGTATGCGAACGTTAGAATCTATCACACCCGATCATCACGTGGTGCTTCGAGACTACGAACCTTCGCAACGGTGCACACTTAGGGGAATACATTCTCGAAATTTTAAGAGGGATCATCTTATTATACTACCGCCGTTTTAAGCAATAAGATGTAAAACATGATAAACATCACAATGCAATCATATAGTGACATGATATGGCCATTATCATCTTTGCTCTTTCGATCTCCATCTTCAGGCATCGCATGATCATCATCATCACCGGTGTGACACCATGATCTCCATCATCGTGTCTCCGTGAAGTCGTCATGCCAACTACTACTATCACTACTACTATAGCTAACCGTTAGCAATGAAGTAAAAGTAGTAAGCACATGGCGTCACATCTCATACAATAAATTAAGACAACTCCTATGGCTCCTGCCGGTTGTCATACTCATCGACATGCAAGTCGTGAAACCTATTACAATAACATGATCATCTCATACATCATACATGCAACATCACAACTTTGGCCATATCACATCACATGTCAAACCTTGCAAAAACAAGTTAGACGTCCTCCAATTGTTGTTGCAAGTTTTACGTGGCTGATTTGGGTTTCTAGCAAGAACGCCTTCTTACCTACGTGACAGCCACAACGATGATATGCCAAAGCTATTTACCCTTCATAAGGACCCTTTTCATCAAATCCAATCCGACTAGAGTAGGAGAGACAGACACCCGCTAGCCACCTTTATGCACGATGTGCATGTCTCTCGGTGGAACCAGTCTCACGTAAGTGTACGTGTAAAGTCGGTCCGGGCCGCTTCATCCCACAATACCGCCGGAAAAGAATAATACTAGTAGCGGCAAGCAAATTGACAAATCATCGCCCACAACTTTTGTGTTCTACTCGTGCATAGAATCTACGCATAGAAAACCTGGCTCGGATGCCACTGTTGGGTAACGTAGCATAAATTCAAAATTTTCCTACGCATATTCAGATCTTCCTATGGAGAGACCGGCAACGAGAGAGGGGTAAGAGCATCTTCATACCTTTCAAGATCGCTGAGCGGAAGCGTTGCTAGTACGCGGTTGATGGAGTCGTACTCGCAGCGATTCCGATCTAGTGCCGAACTACGGCACCTCCGTGTTCAACACACGTGCAGCCCGGTGACGTCTCCCGCACCTTGATCCAGCAAGGAGGAGGGAGAGGTTGGGGAAGAACTCCAGCAGCACGACGGCGTGGTGTCGATGGAGAGACGAGGTCTCCCGGCAGGGCTTCGCCAAGCACCGGCAGAGAGGAGGAGGAAGAAGAGCGGGGCTGCGCCGAGAGAGAGGGAAAACCGTGTGTCTCAATGGCCAAAAGTGCCCGATATATATAGGGGGAGGGAAGAGGGGTGCCACCCCTAGGGTTACCACCCTAGGGGGTGCGGCAGCCCCCCCAGATGGGAGGTGCGGCGGCCAGAGGGGGGAGGAGGGGGTGGCGCACCATCTGGTGGGCCTTAGGCCCACCTGGCCTAGGGTTAGCCCCCCCTTTTCTCTCCCTTGCGCTATGGGCTGAGTGGGGAGGCGCACCAGCCCATGTAGGGGCTGGTTCCCTCCCCCACTTGGCCCACCTTATCTCCCGGGGTCGTTGCCCCCCTTCGGTGGTCCCCCGGGCCCACCTCCGGTGGTCCCGGTGGTCCCGGTACGTTACCGGTGATGCCCGAAACACTTCCGGTATCCGAAACCATCCGTCCTATATATCAATCTTTACCTCCGGACCATTCCAGAGCTCCTCGTGACGTCCGGGATCTCATCCGGGACTCCGAACAACTTTCGGTAACCTCTTATAACAATTCCCTATAACCCTAGCGTCATCGAACCTTAAGTGTGTAGACCCTACGGGTTCGGGAGACAGGCAGACATGACCGAGACACCTCTCTGGCCAATAACCATCAGTGGGGTCTGGATACCCATGGTGGCTCCCACTTGCTCCACGATGATCTCATCGGATGAACCACGATGTCAAGGATTCAATCAATCGCGTATACGATTCCCTTTTTTGTCGGTATAGAACTTGCCCGAGATTCGATCGTCGGTATACCTATACCTTGTTCAATCTCGTTACCGGTAAGTCTCTTTACTCGTTCCGTAGCACGTCATCGTGTGACTAACTCCTTAGTCACATTGAGCTCATGATGATGTTCTACTGAGTGGGCCCAGAGATACCTCTCCGTCACACGGAGTGACAAATCCCGATCTCGATTCGTACCAACCCAACAGACACTTTCGGAGGTACCCGTAGTGCACCTTTATAGTCACCCTGTTACGTTGCGACGTTTGATACACCCAAAGCACTCCTACGGTATCCGGGAGTTGTACAATCTCACGGTCGAAGGAAAAGATACTTGACATTAGAAAAGCATTAGCATATGAACAATACGATCTAGTGCTAGGCTTAGGATTGGGTCTTGTCCATCACATCATTCTCCCAATGATGTGATCCCGTTATCAACGACATCTAATGCCCATGATCAGGAAACCATGATCATCTATTGACCAACGAGCTAGCCAACTAGAGGCTTGCTAGGGACACATTGTGATCTATTTATTCACACATGTATTACTGTTTCCTGTTAATACAATTATAGCATGAACAATAGACGATTATCATGAACAAGGAAATATGATAATAACCATTTTATTATTGCCTCTAGGGCATATTTCCAACATCTGCTAATCCTACAGAAGGTTTACCTTGGGGAGGAAGGAAGAGATGGAGGGGGAGGAAGGAGATGGCGGCGGCAGGAGGGAACCCTAGTCGAGGGGAGGGCTCGGACGCCCAGCTAAATAGGGGCCCTCGACGTTTGTGCCAGGGCACCGTCAACTCCTCCCTCTCTCTCTCTCGTTCTGACGGAAAGGAGTTACGCGGGGGGGGGGGGGGGGGAGAAGTGACGGCGTCAGGAAGGAGGAGGGGGCTCACTCGCATGGGCTCCTAGCGCCGGGAGGAAGAGCAGATGGGCTAGCGAAGTGGAAGGAAGCCCACAGGCGACCACTATAAGAAAGGCCCCAGTGGCCTTTCCCGAATAAAGGAAAAACCAAGAAGGAAAAGAAATAAAACAAATAATCTGGTGGGAATAAACTTAAAAGGAAAAATCCCCTGGTCATAGAAAAATGTGACCTAAATTAAAAAAATAAGAACAAGATTTTTAGTGTATGCAAATATTTTACAAAACAGCATTAAGTTTGCTGTTTTGTGGCATTGCCATCTGTATAAAACACTCTCAAAAATCACCAAACTAGCATAACTACACACTCACCTTAATCCCTAAACACAAGACATTTTAGAACCACTTTTGGGAAGATGAAATTTTGAACATGAGATTACATAGCACTCACTCCTACACTCCACACACCATCATCACATGTGAATCAACACAAGAAATTACCATACCACAACATCACACCTAGCAAGATCACATGCAATCATAACACCACAATACTAACTCCTAGTAAGAACATATGGAAACATGATCATGACATGCAATCATAAGGTATGGCAAGGAATGATATGTTATGCATGCATGCAAGGGAAGCAAGTAATAAGGGACACACATGAAATCATGGCTCAAAATGACAACATCACAATCTCTGACAAGGTGGTCCCATATGAAGTAGGTTACAAAAAGGGAAAGTCCTACACTTGGGGCATTACATAACGGCAGCTGCCTCTGCGTGCAGAGTGGACGGAGCTTTCTGCTTTTGCTTCCGATTGCTGTTCCCATCTCCGTCGGCGACTGCCTTGTGCTTGCCGCTACGTATGCGGTCCTCTTCTTCGCCATTTGCATAGCGTGCGGCTATCTCCATCATCTTGCTCATCGAGATTTCGCCTGTCCGACCAAACTTCAGGTACAGATCTTTGTACCGCACGCGTGCCTTCAATGTGCAGACTGCTTGATGCTCTGTGACGTTCTCCACCGTGTGGTAGAGGGTCGTCCAGCGCTGGATGAAATCGCGCAGGGGCTCATTCTGCTTCTGGACGCAGTGTTGGAGCTCCACGAGACTAGCAGGGCGTTTGCACGTGCCCTTGAATGTCCTGATGAACACTCGGGACAGATCTGACCAGCTGTAGATGCTTGATGGAGCCAACTGATTCAGCCACGCTCGTGCCGAGCCGTCGAGCATCAGGGGGAGATGTTTCATGGCGACCTGGTCATCTCCGCCACCGATCTGGACCGCCACTCGGTAGTCGTCCAGCCACGTTTCTGGCTTGGATTCTCCTGTGAACTTGCTGATCCCCGTCGCCAATCGGAAGTTGGGAGGGATGTCAGCTGAACGGATGGCCCGACTGAAGCACTCGGGGCCAGAGACGATGGTCCTGCTTCCACTCGGACGGTCTCTATCGTGACCATCACGGTGGGCTCGACTCCTGTCGACCTTCCTCTGGGCGATGTACCCTCTTGCGTCGGGCCTTGGATCGTACGTGTCACCGACTGAATGCCGATCATCATGATGTCGGGGCCCGTAAGGCCCACCCCGCGGAGGGGTGCGTGAACGGCGACGATCTTCGGGATTCGTGGAACGGCTGCCCCCTCTACGTCGCTGATGAGAGTGGGGGTTGTAAACCGACCGATGTGTGTTCACGTGAACAGAACTGTTGTGGATCCTGTTGTGCGACTGGGAGACCGCCGAATTCTGCTGCTGCGCCGTGTGTAACAGGGCACGGATCTGCTCGATCCCTCTACCAGCCTACAAATGAAATTGAAGGGAATCGGCTATCTTGGCAGCGGCAGCCAGGTTGAGGACGGGTGTACGGAACACCTCGACGTTGCTATGACGAGTGCGTCGACTGGCAGAACGGTGGTGCTGACAGCGAGCGTCGAATGATTCGCCGACCTCGTGCTCGTTCCGGCCAGTCCGGTGGGAACTTTCATGGGAATTTGCCATGAGAACTTCGGCTGCAGGCCCGCGACCCAAGTACTCGGAAGGTAACTCAGTTGGAACTGAGCCCAAGCACTGGGACGGCGGCGCGACCACAACCGACTCGAGGACCGCCACTTGAGAGGACGCGTTCTGGCACGCCTGGGCGTGTCGCACCCAACACTGGAGCCGCGGACGACGGGACCGCTTGTTGCGGCGCGTGACGGGGGCGAAGGTCGACACCGGGGCCGACTGCTGGAGAAGAAGGACGCCGCGGGCATCGGCATGGAAGTGCGTAGCCCTGCAACTGGGGAGCGCCTCGATGTCGAGAGACGCATCCCGAAGCCATGCCGAATCATCGACGATGAAGGAGAGTGCGTCGAAGAGGATCTCCCGACCCATGCATAAATCTCCGCTGGACGACATGATGAAAAGATGAAGCTGCAAACTCGCCGGAAGTCGCTTAGACGCGTGCCCTACGGTGGGCGCCAACTGTCGTGGGTATAAGTCTGACAGTAGATGTGTAGGGTACGAAAGGATGGGCAGAGCCATAGCTACGGCGAGGTTGTATGAGTTCAGGCCCCTCTGCGGTGGAGGTAAAAGCCCTACGTCTCAGTGCTCTTGGGAGCTTAGTGGCGAGTGGAATATAGGATTACAGTAAAAGCCAACCCCTGCACCAGTGGGGAAGGGAGGCTTATATAGAGTGCGCTGCCCTTCACAACGGCCCGGTGGACAGGGGTGGAGTAGTGGCGAATAAATGCGTACATTACAGGTAACGTATGCCTTAAATGCTAATAATGGTGTATGAAAACGTATGACCGTTGCCCTCCTGGGAGGTTACGATGTACAGAGTGGAATTCAGTCGGTACGATAAATATGCTCCGAATGCTCGTCACCGACTGGATGATGGGGGGGGGTCCTTAGTTCAGTCGGAACTGTCTAAGGGCCTTGCCCTCTATGAAGGGTAGTCCTTGGGTAGGACCTATAGGGCAGGCCTATGACCCTACCCTGGGACTATAATCCCATCAAGCATAGACACAACCGTCGAGTTTAGTGCAACAGCGGTGGTCTCCGCCCCCTGTGGGCTCGGTATGCGTCAATGTTGATGCAACTCTCTTCCCTGAAACTCGCCGGATGGGATGTGGGATTTGTTGGAATTATGCCCTAGAGGAAATAATAAATATATAGTTATTATTATAATTCCTGTATCAAGATAATAGTTTATTATCCATGCTATAATTGTATTGAATGAAGACTCATTTACATGTGTGGATACATAGACAAAACACCGTCCCTAGCATGCCTCTAGTTGGCTAGCCAGTTGATCGATGATAGTCAGTGTC
The DNA here is from genome assembly GCF_904849725.1 of Hordeum vulgare subsp. vulgare. Classification (NCBI taxonomy): domain Eukaryota; kingdom Viridiplantae; phylum Streptophyta; class Magnoliopsida; order Poales; family Poaceae; genus Hordeum; species Hordeum vulgare. Next base: position 47,392,203 of record NC_058524.1, read on the forward strand.
TTCTGATTATGAACAAGGTGTTTTTGCTTGATAACTGGATCACGTCATTAGGAGAATAACGTGATGGACTAGACCCAAACTAATAGACGTAGCATGTTGATCGTGTCATTTTGTTGCTACTGTTTTCTGCGTGTCAAGTATTTATTCCTATGACCATGAGATCATATAACTCACTGACACCGGAGGAATGCTTTGTGTGTATCAAACGTCGCAACGTAACTGGGTGACTATAAAGATGCTCTACAGGTATCTCCGAAGGTGTTAGTTGAGTTAGTATGGATCAAGACTGGGATTTGTCACTCCGTGTGACGGAGAGGTATCTCGGGGCCCACTCGGTAATACAACATCACACACAAGCCTTGCAAGCAATGTAACTTAGTGTAAGTTGCGGGATCTTGTATTACGGAACGAGTAAAGAGACTTGCCGGTAAACGAGATTGAAATAGGTATATGGATACTGACGATCGAATCTCGGGCAAGTAACATACCGAAGGACAAAGGGAATGACATACGGGATTATACGAATCCTTGGCACTGAGGTTCAAACGATAAGATCTTCGTAGAATATGTAGGATCCAATATGGGCATCCAGGTCCCGCTATTGGATATTGACCGAGGAGTCTCTCGGGTCATGTCTACATAGTTCTCGAACCCGCAGGGTCTGCACACTTAAGGTTCGACGTTGTTTTATGCGTATTTGAGTTATATGGTTGGTTACCGAATGTTGTTCGGCGTCCCGGATGAGATCACGGACGTCACGAGGGTTTCCGGAATGGTCCGAAAACGAAGATTGATATATAGGATGACCTCATTTGGTTACCGGAAGGTTTTCGGAGTTACCGGGAATGTACCGGGAATGACGAATGGGTTCCGGGAGTTCACCGGAGGGGGGCAACCCACTCCGGGGAAGCCCATAGGCTTTTGGGGGACACACCAGCCCTTAGTGGGCTGGTGGGACAGCCCCAAGGGAGCCTATGCGCCAAGATAAGAAAATCAAAGGAAAAGAAAAAAAAAAGAGGGAAGAAGTGGGAAGGGAGGGGGACTCCTCCCACCAAACCAAGTCCAACTCGGTTTGGGGGGGGAGTCCTCCCCCCCTTGGCTCGGCCGACCCCTTGGGGATCCCTTGGACCCCAAGGCAAGGTCCCCCTCCCTCCTCCTATATATATGGGGCTTTTAGGGTAGATTTGAGACGACTTTCTCACGGCTGCCTGACCACATACCTCCATAGTTTTCCCTCTAGATCGTGTTTCTGCGGAGCTCGGGCGGAGCCCTGCTGAGACAAGATCATCACCAACCTCCGGAGCGCCGTCACGCTGCCGGAGAACTCTTCTACCTCTCCGTCTCTCTTGCTGGATCAAGAAGGCCGAGATCATCGTCGAGCTGTACGTGTGCTGAACGCGGAGGTGCCGTCCGTTCGGTACTAGATCGTGGGACTGATCGCGGGATTGTTCGCGGGGCGGATCGAGGGACGTGAGGACGTTCCACTACATCAACCGCGTTCTCTAACGCTTCTGCTGTACGATCTACAAGGGTACGTAGATCAATCATCCCCTCTCGTAGATGGACATCACCATGATAGGTCTTCGTGCGCGTAGGAAATTTTTTTGTTTCCCATGCGACGTTCCCCGACAGTGGCATCATGAGCTAGGTTCATGCGTAGATGTCTTCTCGAGTAGAACACAAAAGGTTTTGTGGGCGGTGATGTGCGTTTTGCTGCCCTCCTTGGTCTTTTCTTGATTCCGCGGTATTGTTGGATTGAAGCGGCTTGGACCGACATTACTCGTACGCTTACGAGAGACTGGTTTCATCGTTACGAGTAACCCCCTTTGCTCAAAGATGACTGGAAGTGACGGTTTCTCCAACTTTAGTTGAATCGGATTTGACCGAGGAGGTCCTTGGATGAGGTTAAATAGCAACTCATATATCTCCGTTGTGGTGTTTGCGTAAGTAAGATGCGATCCTACTAGATACCCTTGGTCACCACGTAAAACTTGCAACAACAAAATTAGAGAACGTCTAACTTGTTTTTGCAGGGTATGATTGTGATGTGATATGGCCAATGATGTGATGTGATATATTGGATGTATGAGATGATCATGTTGTAATAGAAATATCGACTTGCACGTCGATGGTACGGCAACCGGCAGGAGCCATAGGGTTGTGTTTATACTAACATATGTGCTTGCAGATGCGTTTACTATTTTGCTAGGATGTAGCTTTAGTAGTAATAGCATAAGTAGCACGACAACCATGATGGCAACACGTTGATGGATGATCATGGTGTGGCGCCGGTGACAAGAAGATCGTGCCGGTGCTTTGGTGATGGAGATCAAGAAGCACGTGATGATGGCCATATCATGTCACTTATGAATTGCATGTGATGTTAATCCTTTTATGCACCTTATTTTGCTTAGAACGACGGTAGCATTATGAGGTGATCTCTCACTAAAATTTCAAGACGAAATTGTGTTCTCCCCGACTGTGCACCGTTGCTACAGTTCGTCGTTTCGAGACACCACGTGATGATCGGGTGTGATAGACTCAACGTTCACATACAACGGGTGCAAAACAGTTGCGCACGCGGAACACTCGGGTTAAGCTTGACGAGCCTAGCATGTGCAGACATGGCCTCGGAACACATGAGACCGAAAGGTCGATCATGAATCATATAGTTGACATGATTAGCATAGGGATGCTTACCACTGAAACTACTCTCGACTCACGTGATGATCGGACTTGGGATAGTATAAGTGGATCATGAACCACTCAAATGACTAGAGAGATGTACTTTTTGAGTGGGAGTTTAGCGTGTAATTTGATTAAGTTGAACTCTAATTATCTTGAACATAGTCTAAGTCCACTTTGAATATATTTGTGTTGTAGATCATGGCTCACGCGAGTGTCATCCTGAATTTTAATACGTTCCTAGAGAAAGCTAAGTTGAAAGATGATGGAAGCAGCTTTGTAGACTGGGCTCGTAATCTTAAGCTAATCTTACAAGCTGGAAAGAAGGATTATGTCCTTAATGCCGCGCTAGGAGATGAACCACCCGCTACGGCTGATTGGGATGTTAAGAACGCTTGGTTAGCACGTAAGGAGGACTACTCAATAGTTCAATGTGCAGTCTTGTATGGCTTAGAACCAGGACTTCAACGTCGCTTTGAGCGTCATGGAGCATTTGAGATGTTCCAGGAGTTGAAGTTTATCTTTCAGAAGAACGCCCGGATCGAGAGGTATGAGACCTCCGATAAATTCTATGCTTGCAAGATGGAGGAAAACTCGTCTGTCAGTGAACATGTGCTCAAAATGTCTGGGTACTCAAACCGTCTAGCTGAACTGGGGATTGAACTCCCGCAAGAAGCTATCACTGACAGAATCCTTCAATCACTGCCGCCAAGCTATAAAGGCTTTGTGTTGAACTACAACATGCAAGGGATGAACAAGTCTCCCGGCGAGTTGTTTGCGATGCTGAAAGTCGCAGAGTCTGAACTCCGTAAAGAGCATCAAGTGTTGATGGTGAGGAAAACCACTAGTTTCAAGAGAAACGGCATAGGCAAGAAGGGCAATTCGAAGAAGAGCGGCAAGCCTGTTGCCAATCCGCCGAAGAAACCCAAGGCTGGACCTAAGCCTGAAACAGAGTGCTTCTATTGCAAGGGTATGGGTCACTGGAAGCGCAATTGCCCCAAGTATCTGGCAGATAAGAAGGCGGGCAAAGAAAAATCAGGTATATTTGATATACATGTTATTGATGTGTACTTAACCGGCTCTTGTAGTAGTGCCTGGGTATTCGATACCGGTTCTGTTGCTCACATTTGCAACTCGAAACAGGAACTGCGGAATAGACGGAGGCTGGCGAAAGACGAAGTGATGATGCGCGTAGGAAACGGTTCCAAGGTTGATGCAATCGCCATCGGCACCGTGTCACTTCAACTACCATCGGGATTAGTGATGAACTTAAATCATTGTTATTTAGTGCCTGCGTTGAGCATGAAACATTATATCTGGATCTTGTTTATTGCGAGACGGTTACTCTTTTAAGTCTGAGAATAATGGTTGTTCTATTTCTATGAGTAACATCTTTTATGGTCATGCACCGAATGTGAGAGGATTGTTCATATTGAATCTCGATAGCGATACGCATATACATAACATTGAGACCAAAAGAGTTAGAGTGAACAATGATAGCGCCATATTTTTGTGGCACTGCGGCTTGGGTCATATTGGTGTAAAGCGCATGAAGAAACTCCATGCTGATGGACTTTTGGAGTCACTTGACTTTGATTCACTTGACACGTGCGAACCATGCCTCATGGGCAAGATGACTAAATCTCCGTTCTCCGGAACAATGGAGCGTGCAAGTGACTTGTTGGAAATCATACATACCGATGTGTGTGGTCCGATGAGCGTGGAGGCACGCGGCGGATATCGTTATTTTCTCACCTTCACTGACGATTTAAGTAGATATGGTTATGTCTACTTGATGAAGCACAAGTCTGAAACATTTGAAAAGTTCAAGCAATTTCAGAGTGAAGTGGAAAATCATCGTAACAAGAAGATCAAGTTCCTACGGTCTGATCGTGGGGGTGAATATCTGAGTTTCGAGTTTGGTACTCACTTAAGACAATGTGGAATTGTTTCGCAGTTAACACCGCCTGGAACACCACAGCGTAATGGTGTGTCCGAACGTCGTAATCGTACTTTGTTAGAGATGGTGCGATCTATGATGTCTCTTACTGATTTGCCGTTATCATTTTGGGGTTATGCATTAGAAACAGCTGCATTCACTTTAAATAGGGCACCATCGAAATCCGTTGAGACGACACCATACGAACTGTGGTATGGCAAAAGGCCAAAGTTGTCGTTTCTTAAAGTTTGGGGATGTGATGCTTATGTCAAAAAGCTTCAGCCTGAAAAGCTGGAACCCAAAGCGGAAAAGTGCGTCTTCATAGGTTACCCAAAAGAGACAGTTGGGTACACCTTCTATCTCAAAACCGAGGGCAAAGTGTTTGTTGCTAAGAACGGAACTTTTCTCGATAAGGAGTTTCTCTCGAGAGAATTGAGTGGGAGGAAGATAGAACTTGACGAGGTTGTCGAACCTCTCATCCCTCTAAATGGTGGCGCAGGGCAAGGGGAAACCTCTGTCGTTGCGACGCCGGTTGAGGAGGAAGTTAATGATGATGATCATGAAACTCCAGTTCAAGTTTCTGTTGAACCACGCAGGTCGACGAGATCACGCGCTACTCCAGAGTGGTACGGTAATCCCGTCTTGTCAATCATGTTGTTAGACAACAATGAACCTACAAATTATGAAGAAGCAATGGTGGGCCCAGATTCCAACAAATGGCTAGAAGCCATGAAATCCGAGATAGGATCCATGTATGAGAACAAAGTGTGGACTTTGGAGATACTACCTGAGGGCCGCAAGGCTATTCAGAACAAATGGATCTTTAAGAAGAAGACGGACGCTGACGGTAATGTGACCGTTTATAAAGCTCGACTTGTGGCAAAGGGTTTTTCACAAGTTCCAGGAGTTGACTACGATGAGACCTTCTCACCCGTAGCGATGCTTAAGTCCGTCAGAATCATGTTAGCAATAGCTGCATTTTTCGATTATGAAATCTGGCAGATGGATGTCAAAACGGCGTTCCTTAACGGTTTCCTTAAGGAAGAGTTGTATATGATGCAACCCGAAGGTTTTGTCGATCCTAAAAATGCTGACAAGGTGTGCAAACTCCAGCGATCCATTTATGGACTGGTGCAAGCATCTCGGAGTTGGAACAAGCGCTTTGATGAGGTGATCAAAGCATTTGGGTTTATACAAGTGGTTGGAGAATCTTGTATTTACAAGAAAGTGAGTGGGAGCTCTGTGGCGTTTCTAATATTATATGTGGATGACATATTACTGATTGGAAACAACGTAGAGCTTTTGGAGAGCATAAAAGGTTACTTGAATAAAAGTTTCTCTATGAAGGACCTAGGAGAAGCTGCTTACATTCTAGGCATTAAGATCTATAGGGATAGATCAAAACGCCTGATAGGACTTTCACAAAGCACATACCTTGATAAAGTTTTGAAGAGGTTCAAAATGGAACAGTCCAAGAAAGGGTTCTTGCCGGTGTTACAAGGTACAAGATTGAGTAAGACTCAGTGCCCAGCAACTGATGAAGATAGAGAGCATATGCGCTCCGTCCCCTATGCTTTAGCCGTAGGCTCTATCATGTATGCAATGCTGTGCACTAGACCGGATGTTAGCCTGGCCATAAGTATGGCAGGTAGGTTCCAGAGTAATCCAGGAGTGGATCACTGGACGGCGGTCAAGAATATCCTGAAGTACCTGAAAAGGACTAAGGAGATGTTTCTCGTGTATGGAGGTGACGAAGAGCTCGCCGTAAAAGGTTACGTCGATGCAAGCTTTGACACAGATCCGGACGACTCTAAGTCGCAAACCGGATACATATTTATTCTTAATGGGGGTGCAGTAAGCTGGTGCAGTTCCAAGCAAAGCGTCGTAGCAGATTCTACATGTGAAGCGGAGTACATGGCTGCCTCGGAGGCGGCTAAGGAGGGTGTCTGGATGAAGCAGTTCATGACGGATCTTGGAGTGGTGCCAAGTGCACTGGATCCAATAACCTTGTTCTGTGACAACACTGGTGCCATTGCCTTAGCAAAGGAACCAAGGTTTCACAAGAAGACCAGACACATCAAACGACGCTTCAACCTCATCCGCGACTACGTCGAGGAGGAGGACGTAAATATATGCAAAGTGCACACGGATCTGAATGTAGCAGACCCGCTGACTAAACCTCTTCCACGGCCAAAACATGATCGACACCAGAACTGTATGGGTGTTAGATTTATTACAATGTAATTCACATGGTGATGTGAGGGCTAGATTATTGACTCTAGTGCAAGTGGGAGACTGTTGGAATTATGCCCTAGAGGAAATAATAAATATATAGTTATTATTATAATTCCTGTATCAAGATAATAGTTTATTATCCATGCTATAATTGTATTGAATGAAGACTCATTTACATGTGTGGATACATAGACAAAACACCGTCCCTAGCATGCCTCTAGTTGGCTAGCCAGTTGATCGATGATAGTCAGTGTCTTCTGATTATGAACAAGGTGTTGTTGCTTGATAACTGGATCACGTCATTAGGAGAATCACGTGATGGACTAGACCCAAACTAATAGACGTAGCATGTTGATCGTGTCATTTTGTTGCTACTGTTTTCTGCGTGTCAAGTACTTATTCCTATGACCATGAGATCATATAACTCACTGACACCGGAGGAATGCTTTGTGTGTATCAAACGTCGCAACGTAACTGGGTGACTATAAAGATGCTCTACAGGTATCTCCGAAGGTGTTAGTTGAGTTAGTATGGATCAAGACTGGGATTTGTCACTCCGTGTGACGGAGAGGTATCTCGGGGCCCACTCGGTAATACAACATCACACACAAGCCTTGCAAGCAATGTAACTTAGTGTAAGTTGCGGGATCTTGTATTACGGAACGAGTAAAGAGACTTGCCGGTAAACGAGATTGAAATAGGTATATGGATACTGACGATCGAATCTCGGGCAAGTAACATACCGAAGGACAAAGGGAATGACATACGGGATTATACGAATCCTTGGCACTGAGGTTCAAACGATAAGATCTTCATAGAATATGTAGGATCCAATATGGGCATCCAGGTCCCGCTATTGGATATTGACCGAGGAGTCTCTCGGGTCATGTCTACATAGTTCTTGAACCCGCAGGGTCTGCACACTTAAGGTTCGACGTTGTTTTATGCGTATTTGAGTTATATGGTTAGTTACCGAATGTTGTTCGGAGTCCCGGATGAGATCACGGACGTCACGAGGGTTTCCGGAATGGTCCGGGAACGAAGATTGATATATAGGATGACCTCATTTGGTTACCGGAAGGTTTTCGGAGTTACCGGGAATGTACCGGGAATGACGAATGGGTTCCGGGAGTTCACCGGAGGGGGGCAACCCACTCCGGGGAAGCCCATAGGCTTTTGGGGGACACACCAGCCCTTAGTGGGCTGGTGGGACAGCCCCAAGGGAGCCTATGCGCCAAGATAAGAAAATCAAAGGAAAAGAAAAAAAAAGAGGGAAGAAGTGGGAAGGGAGGGGGACTCCTCCCACCAAACCAAGTCCAACTCGGTTTGGGGGGGGAGTCCTCCCCCCCTTGGCTCGGCCGACCCCTTGGGGATCCCTTGGACCCCAAGGCAAGGTCCCCCTCCCTCCTCCTATATATATGGGGCTTTTAGGGCAGATTTGAGACGACTTTCTCACGGCTGCCCGACCACATACCTCCATAGTTTTCCCTCTAGATCGTGTTTCTGCGGAGCTCGGGCGGAGCCCTGCTGAGACAAGATCATCACCAACCTCCGGAGCGCCGTCACGCTGCCGGAGAACTCTTCTACCTCTCCGTCTCTCTTGCTGGATCAAGAAGGCCGAGATCATCGTCGAGCTGTACGTGTGCTGAACGCGGAGGTGCCGTCCGTTCGGTACTAGATCGTGGGACTGATCGCGGGATTGTTCGCGGGGCGGATCGAGGGACGTGAGGACGTTCCACTACATCAAACACGTTCTCTAACGCTTCTGATGTACGATCTAGAAGGGTACGTAGATCACTCATCCCCTCTCGTAGATGGACATCACCATGATAGGTCTTCGTGCGCGTAGGAAATTTTTTTGTTTCCCATGCGACGTTCCCCGACAGGATTCTATTGCGAGATCACTCTGGCTCTTTCATCTTGTCTGTGAGTGAAGGGTTACAAGTGTTCCCTCCCCCAGAGTTGGCTGAGGCGATTATTGTTCGTCGGGGTTTATTGGTGGCTCGTGAAAGGGGCGTTCACAGGGCCGTGTTGGTGTCGGATTGCCTATCTTTGATTCAATGCCTTTCTTCTCCTGGAAAGGACCGCTCCCCGTTGGGGACGGTGATCGCGGATATCAGGTCAATAGCGTCAGACTTTCAGTCTTGTACGTTTAAATTCCATCGTCGCTCTTTGAATGTGGTCGCACATAAATTGGCTCAGTATGCCGAGCCATCTTCTTGTAATATTTCAGTAGGTGTTATCCCGAGTTTGATTCGAGATGAACTCTGTAATGACGTTATTTGATCAATAAAGACCATATTCTCTCAAAAAAAGAGTGATTGGAGGACGCCTGCCTACCACTTGTGAACCGGTGATTGTTTTCACACTTCCTGTCATTGTTGATTCTGCTGAATCATAGTAGTAGTATAACTTCGATAGCTGTGAGTAATCTATTACATCCTGTTTTTTTTTAAAGAAAGGAGCTGCCCCGCTCCACTTTTATTCATGAAGCAAACAACGCCAACCAGTTCTTACAGATTCCAACACAGGAAAGCAAAATAAGACCCAATAAGGACTAACAGCAGCATCACCAAACAGTTTTAACAGCTAACACAAGACACACACTAAGGTCAGCATAGTCTCCTCTAACAGCTTCACCAGGCGATACGCAACAACTCCCCCCTAGACTTGTCCAGCTTAGAGATGAATTGACGCAGCACCAGCTCCTGTGTGAAGTCGCAGAGAACATACCATTGCCGCAAGAAATTCCTTAGCTTCATGAGCACACAGTCCAAACTTTTCCACGTTTGACCATGGAAGCAAAACTCATTTCTCAGTCGCCAAATACTCCACAAGGAGGCAGCCACAACCATATTATGGATAGGTTTCTTTTTTCATACCAGCCACAAGGCATATATATCATTAAAACAGAAAATTGTAATGTGAAACACCTCCTCAAATAACCTCTAAATACATCTAGCTACAATACACTCAAAGAAAAGATGTTGAACTGATTCCAGCCCACAACAAAACAAGCAAGATGGGTCCTCCACATTTCTCCTTTTAGCTAAGTTATCTCTGGTAAGAACTTTGTTATTCATACAAAGCCAAAGGAAGACATGGATATTCTGAGGGCATATAATTTTCCGAAGCTTGTCCCCAACAATATGATCAACCCCTCCATAGTTAATAGCATTATAAAAAGACTTAACAGAATACACCCCTTTTTGTTCTAGCATCCAAATAGGGGTATCAGGGGAATCAAAAAGGGGTATTTTTTTGATAGTCTCAACTAACTGGTTCCACCTATCCATCCCTCTACTGTCAACACACCTTTTGAAAGACATTTTAAGCTCAGCCACATCCCACACCTGAGAAATGGTACAATCAGGTTGGTTGCAAATGTGGAATAAGTCCCAAAATTGCACCATAAGGGAACAGTCCCCAACCCAAGTATCAGACCGGAATTTAACTTTTTTGCCATTACCAATCTTCCATCTATAAAATGTTTTGGAGGCATTAAGTGCCCAAGTTACACTCTTCCAAAAGGAAGATCCATTTTCAGGTTTGGACCACAAGATATTGGGAGATTCAGTGTTATACTTAAAGGAGATGATATCTTTCCAGTCTTTGTTTTGACTGTCAAAGAATCTTTTCCCCCAAGAAGCCAACAGATCCATATTGAACTCCTTAAGGTTAGGCACCCCCAAGCCCCCAAAAGCTTTCTTCCTAGTAATCAAACCCAGTTAGCAAGATGGTACTTGTGTTGGTCCCTCATATTCTCCTAGAGAAAAATGAGCCATCTGAGTATTAATGGTCTCAATGGCCCATTTTAGAAACTTAATCACATCCATTAAGTAGGCAGGTATACTGATAATGCAAGCACAGAGAAGAATTAATTTTCCTCTATAGATGAGATGCTTGCCTAACCACCCAGAGATGCATCTAATGATCCTATCAATAATAGGTTGGACATCATCTCTAGATAAATTGTTATAGTGGAGAGGCACTCCCAGGTATTTAATGGGAAAAGATCCTACTTTGCAACTAAAAATTTGGGCAACGAGTTTTGTCTCTTCCTCCCCAATGTTAATGGTAAGCAGATCACTCTTATGGAAGTTGATTTTCATACTAGGAAGGTTTTCAAAACAAGACATGATCCACTTAATTTTTTTTTGCCTTCTCACAAGAATTTTCAAGGAAAAGGAAAGTATCATCAGCAAATTGTAAGCTAGCAATACCCCCTTGATCACATGAGGCAGAAGCCCAGAAATCAGATTACGCTGAGCTGCTTTAGCCAAAATTTTAGTGAAAACATCAGCCACCAGATTAAAAAGGAGGGGGGAGAGAGGGTTGCCTTGTTTAAGCCCCTTTCCCCCAACAAAGTATGGGCCAGTCACATCATTAATACGGACACTAAAAGTACTTTTAACGAGCACACTCTTGATCCACGAGATCCACTTAGAACCAAAACCCCTTGATTCTAACATCTCAAATAAGAAATCCCAACTAACTCTATCATAGGCTTTTTCATAGTCTAATTTGAGCACAAGGCCATGAGTTTTGGATCGTTTGACTTCATGGATAATCTCATGGGCCAACACCACACTCTCCAAGATATATCTCCCTTTGATAAAGGTAGTTTGGTTAGGGGAAATCAGTCTAACCCCAATGGGGGACAATCTAGAGGTCATAGCTTTAGTAATGATTTTAACAGCACAATTGCCAAGACTAATAGGCCTGAGTTTTTTCATGTCCTTTGCATCAGCTTCTTTAGGGATGAGGACAATAATGGCAAAGTTCAGCTTATATATATCAAGCCTCCCCTCCTCAAAGTCTTTGACCAAGGCCATCAAGTCAGTTTTAATCAACTCCCAAAAGGATTGATAAAACACAAAAGAAAGGCCATCAGGGCTTGGAGCCCCATGGGCATAGGAACTAAAGATGGCCTTCTTAATTTCTTCTTCATAAAAATTATTTTGAAGAATATCATTTTCTTCAGAAGTCACTTTCTCATGTTCCTTCCAAAAGTAAGGTCCCAAAGAGATGTTATGCTTATGTTCATAACTGAACAAGCTCTTATAGAAAGAGGTGGCAATCTCCAGCATCTCCTTAGTGGGATGAAGTGGGCCATCATCCCCATTTAACTCAAAGAGGTGGTTTTGTCTATGATGATGGTTAGCTAAAGCATGAAAATATCTGTTGATCTTATCCCCATCTTTAATCCTCCTATCCCTGGACCTGTGCCACAAGACAGTCTCTTCTTTCTTCCAGATATCCTCATAGATTGTTTGCTGCATCCTGTTCTTTAGATTGTTTGCTGCATGATAAATCAATTAATAAAACTGACAATGGATTGATCCAACCTACTATTCATGTTAGATTCGATACATTAATGTTTGCTATCAATCTACTCCTAGCTAAGTAGGATTGCAGATTTCTTGAAATAGCTGAAGAAAGTAGCTGTGTTATGTTATATGGACCCAAGCATCCAAACAGAAAGACAAAATACCCGTTACTGGTTAGTACTCCATCTTAAGAAACTAGTTATTGATACAAATCTCAAGAGTCTCTACATATGGCAAGGATAAGGCTTGCAGTAACTCTTCTGCAACATCACAGCGTATTATTCTCACATCAGCTAGATGTAACAATAGTAACAATAGTGACCCCCCTCAAAAACATTACTGTGGTAAATTCAATACTGAACATTATTCCACAAGTGAAAGCAGAGTTTCGACCACATGGCTCATGCTCGGTCTTCTGCTTCTCTCTTCTTCCACACATGATACTGCTATCTTAAGCATTACTATAGCTTCTGAATGGTTGAAGTCTCCATCCAGCCTGTGGTCAACAAACTCCAGAAGCCATGACTGGTCTTCGCCGGCTAGTTTTTCTTTAAGGATTTCAATGGAGCATATATCAGCCATCTCAACCCCCTCCTCACCCTCAACCACCCATCTGGAAAGGCGAACCCCCTTCACTAACTCAAGAAGCACCACGCCATAGCTGTAAACATCGGCCTTACCATTGATCGGAAGATTTAGAGCCCATTCTGGCGCAATGTAGCCTCTAGTCCCATGCACTTTTGACAACATTTGTGCGTTTGATCCTCGCTGTTGTAGCTTCATCAGTCCAAAATCTGCAATCTTGGGCTGAAAGTCTCGATCTAACAATATGTTCTCTGGCTTGACATCACAGTGCACAATCCATTCAAGACACTCATGATGGAGATAGGCCAGTCCTTTTGCGACCCCAAGTGCAACATTGTACCTTTGGCTCCATTGGAGCACAGGAGAATTGCTCTGGTGATCAAAAAGAATTGTGGCCAAGGAACCATTCTCAATGAACTCTGAAACCAAGAGCCTGTGCGTCTTCTCGACACAAAACCCCCAAATTCTGACCAGATTCATATGGTAAATTCTGCCTATGACACTTATCTCAGACCTGAACTCTTGCTCTCCTTGCATCACATCGTTTAGCTTCTTCACCGCGACCTTCCTTTCATCATCGAGGACTCCCTTGTAAACTGCTCCTGATCCACCAGTTCCTAGCTCTTCTTGGAAGCAGTTGGTTGCCTTCTGCAACTCCCTGTAGCTAAATATTCGGAACTGGCTGGAAATTATCGTGTAACCTTCATCTATAATCTCCGGCCTTCTGTCCCGTTTGTGAACAATCCAACAGCCGGCGGTGATTAATACCACTTCAATGAAAAGCAGTGTTAATGCAGAAGTAAGGAAGTAGCCAAACTTGAAGTTAGAAGAGCCATCCTGGAACATTAGCGATGAAGTGTTGGCCTCCTTTTGATGAACATGGCATGCATGAGTTACTTTATCAGAAGCCAATTCTGACGAAGACAACAACATTCCCTTGGGAACTTTCAGGTAAATGTCAGTGTGAGGGTTTGGAAAGTTCTTGCCGTTAAAAAGATAGACCTTTGTGAAACATTTGCCTTCTCCCTGGCGGTAACCAAAGGCTTGGCAATTAGCATTGTCCAAGCACAAATGTTTGCAATTCTGAATTGTCACCCGTTCCCAGTAGAGCAAGTCATACCCGATGAAATCAGCTCCCGCGACCTTTCTGAATGAGAAATCCTGGGTTGCCCGGAGGTTTGCCTTGCGCCTGCACCCTTTGCTCCAGTCGCTTGCATCAACCACCTCAAAGCCTCGGAGGCAAGAGCACTGGAGCTTGGGTATGTACCTGCAGAGGGTGTTTTTGCCGCAGAGTCCATGGATGTTGCAGACTCCGCGAAATACCATCCAAGAGACTGACCAGCTGCCGGTTGTCGCATTCAGGCTGTAGAGCCTAAGGTTGCCGTCATAATCCAGAGTCAGCCTCCTTATGACCCTATCACCAAGATCAGAAGCTGCGAATTTGAAGTTATCACTCGCGGCAAACCGGCCTGTCTGCTCAAGGACTCCATACTGACTACTGTTATAGGTAGTCCTGTGATTGGCAAGCGGGTTGATGAAAGGGTCAGGCCAGTACACGCTACCGACCTCAGGGCCGTTGTAGATGAGCTTGAGCTGATTGTCAATGTCAAAGTAGAATGTATACAACCCTGACGAGAGCAAACCCCTGGCTGATGCAGACACCAGCTTGGTGTGCCGGGTCATGGGCTGCGACGGCAGAAGCGTGTCGGTGGGCGAGTCGAAGCTCCCCCAGAGCCGCCGGCCGTCCGCGTCGACGACGACGAGGTCGCCGCTGTCGAGGAGCTCCACGCGGCTAGCACCGGTGGCGCTGGTGTTGGTGCTCCAGACGGCCGCACCATTGTAGTCGAGCAGGGCCAGCGCTCCGTCCTTCCGGAAGGCGAGCCTGGACCCTATGCCGTTCACCGGCGCGTCGCGGTTGGCCGTCCAAGCGACGGTCTTCCCTGATGAGCCGGTGAACCAGATGGAGATGGTGAAGGCGTTGGTGGCCACCCTGTAGAAGCCGCAGGCGAAGGCGCCGTTGGGCGACGCCAGGATGGTTACGGTGGTGGCGGCGGCCTTGGTGCCGTCCTCGACGGACACCGAGGTACCTCTCGCGAGGTAGCTGCCGCCATGGGAACGTCCATTTGCGGGAGCAACGAGTATCATCAGCAGGAGAAGGAGTGAGATGGATGTGGTGAAGGTGTATGCGTATGCGCTTTTGATGGCTGCCATCGCCATTGCAGTTGTCATCTGGTTCTTTTCTAGTGATGCATCCAGTGCCATGGCCATGGATATATCAAGCTTTTGAGTGTTGAAAAAAAGAGTGTGTTCACGTGTCAAGTTGCCAAGTTACTGTAGTACGTAACACGTACCAGTCGCATGCTGTGGACCTGGACGGGGTCCGTACAGGACGTGGACACCGGATATTACCGGATGGAGTATAAAATAATGAGTGAAGATAAAAGGTAGGGAGCGCGATGGTTCCTTCCAGTTCCAGGTCGAGTATGGAGCAAAGAGCCGACAAGGGCGCAACGCACGATTTCGGGTTGACCGAATTTTTGCCTTGATGAGGGAGGAAAACACGTGCTTTATCATCTTATAGATTAGCTTGTTTAAAAAAACTAAAAAAATCAGCTTAGATTAGAGGTGATACCGTGATGGTCATATGATGGTAAGGTGTGCATAGTTTTTTTTTTAGAAGGAATATCATCTAGTATTACATTAGATCGTGGTGCACCATTTCAGTGTTCACCAGGACAGAAATAAAAGGCGGGGCATCCCCAGCCCAACAAGAGAGGGGCGCATCAGCCGACAAGCCAAACTGAGCCAAAGGATGAGCTACCATATTACAATCACGTCTACAGTACTTAAATTCATAGGATAGAAAGATGCATGGCATAAGCTCATTGCTTTCCTCAAGAGAATGTACAGTTCAGCACCATCATACTCGCGGCCATTCAGCACGAAATTCATGGTTTGGCAATCCGATTCTACAATCGTGCTCCATTCTCCCAACCGCACCAGCAAGGAAGCTGTCAATCTCATCCCACACCGCAAAGCCCCAATGTAAGGGTGGGGATAGTGGATCTATCACTCTCTTACAAGCTGTTTCACGAATGGGGAATTGGAGGTGGAAGAACACTAGCCGTCGTCGGGTGTAGCGCCTGATCCTTCACGGATGCCCTAGCCGATGGAGTCGATCAGCTTAAGTAGCCTCCGCTGCTGGGCCGGTCTGATGCACCCACTCTCGGCCGGTGTAGCGTGGGTTGCTCTTGCACGTGCGGTCCAGTCGCGCGCCGGTCGCCTCCGCCCCACTGCTTGGTGGGGTCGCGTGGTGAAGGCCCTTGACACCCAAGCACCCGTTTCAGTCTCCACGTGGAATGGAGCATCCTTATTTATCTTAACCACAATCGATCCAGGCGGCTCCCAGGAATGTTGCAGCACTAGTTGCGCATGTTGGGTAGGGGTCCCGTCTCGAGCCCTCACAAAATCAAACAAATGGTTGCTTACGAAAGCGCTAACTTCTGTAGTCGATCGTTGATTTTCTCGAACATTGACTTTGTTTCAACTTCTGCAGTCGATCGTTGATTTTCTCGAGCATTGACTTTGTTTCTGGTTGTCACGAGTCCCAGAGCAACACAACCACACATATCTTCTTCTCCTGCGGTAGTGAGCAAACATGATCCACCACATCAAAGGCGTTTTTGCACTCGCAGAGCTGCAAGCGGATATCTTCGAGAAATTGTTCCCTCCACAAAGCTTTAACTCTTTTGCATTTTAGAAACAAATGTCCCCCATCCTCCTTTAATCTTTGGCACATTGGGCATCCGGTATCTAGATCAACTTTTTTTGCATTGGATATTAAGTCTCGTCGGAAAGCTATTATGTGCCAGCCTACATAGGAACATCCTCATCTTCCCCGGTAGCTTCAATTGATAAAGGGTAGCTCCAGTTGTGAAATATGTTGCCACTTTTGCATAGTTTCACCCTGGCCGTTGGATGTCTCGGCATCCTGGTTTTCCTCGTCTCTTTTAGGTTAACACCTACTCCCTTCGTTCTTAAATATAAGTCTTTCTAGAGGTTCTACCAGTGGACTACATACGGATGTATATAGCAGTGGTGGAGCTATTGGCCTAAATTTACAAATCAGCCACTATATATCATAAAAAAATAGATAAGATAACCAAATAAAAATAGATTTTTATAAGTGTGTGTACTGTTGGCCTACCCTGGTCCAATGGGCTGGGTCCGCCACTAGTATATAGACATATTTTAGAATATAGATTCATTCATTTTACTTCGTATGTAGATCCTTAGTAAAATCTCTTAAAATATTTATATTTAGGCCATGTTTGGAATCATAATAGATTATAATAATCTGGATTATGAAGATAGATTATATAATCTGGTTTATAAAAATAATACAGGTGGGCATGTTTAGATGCCAGATTATATAAACTGTAATTCAGGTTTTACATTGTACAATGACATGTCTGCCCTGTTTATAAAATAGGACGGTGGCGGTGGCAGTAGGTAATTATCTTTAAGTTTACAAGGGTAATTTGTCATTAGTAATCCATAATCTGATTTAGCTGGGTAGATTAGATTATGATTTTTTAATAATCTGATCATCTAGTTTTTAAAATCTATAATATAAACTGTCCTATTTAAAAATGTAATAGATTATAAAACCAGATTATATAATCTGGGTGGTTCCAAACAAGGCCTTAAGGACGGAGGGAGTAGTTGATATGCAGATTTAATCGAGAAGATGCCCTTCCTGTCATAGTGCCAAGACACAAAATCATCCATCCCTGGCCGTAGAGGAATGGTCAGGATGATCTTTGAGTCCTCCGGTGTAATGAACAATTTGTTCACAAGTTCCTCATTCCAGATTTTCGTCACGGGCCCCCTTGTCAGCCAAGGGTCCATCCAGACATTGACGAGTGAGAGATTGACAAGGGCCCTGTTTGGATACTCTAACCTGGTTAGAGTTAGAGTTAGATTCGAACTAACTCTAACTCTAAATGTGTTTGGATGAGAGGGTTAGATGGACAATAAATGCTCTTTCTTAATAATTTGGCTATTTTGGACCTCTCTCTTTTTTTGAATCTCACCTACTCTAACCCAAAAGAGCACCTCTTGAATGGGTTAGAGTTTTTGGATGGGTTAGATGCATCTAACCAACTCTAACCCATCTGTTTGGATCTTTGAGGGTTAGATGGCTCAAATCTAACCCACTCTAACTCTAACTCTAGGATCCAAACAGGGCAAAGGTATGCAGAGTTGTACGCTAGGACCGAGTAGCAATTCTCTTGTGATCGCTAGCCGGTGTCAAAGTTGCGAGCCGAGGAACCTGGTTTCGGTGGTGTTGCCGGCTGTCAGTTTCAGTACTGTCTTTTTCTCGAAAAAAATCGAGCCTGACGGCAAAGAACTATTCCTTGGTCATTCGCTGATACTGGGAGATGTGGCGATCTGGCAAGGAAGGGTGGTCCACGACTCGAGGCAAACGTTGCGGTCACCAGGCTGTTGATAGATAGCCGCCGTGTCAACTTTGGCGACTGGATCTAGGTGCAGTGCACTGCAATCTTTGATTGGTGCTTCTTCGCGTGGCCCGCGGGCTGTTGCGTTGTTCGGCTGGTGCTCCTAGTAGGCCGGTGACCCGGTGTCAATGCAATGTTTCTTAGCACGGTTTTATAGACATTTTGTTTATATGTAGTATTGTGTTTATTTAATGAAGAGAGATAGTGAGGTTATATGGTAGGGCAATTTTAAGGGTTGATTCAAACGGACGGCGATTTTGTCCGTTTGGGTCGGTCAAACGCATGCGCCCAACGCTGGCCTGACCTATATTTTCTAGCGTGCAAAAAAAAATAAAAATGCATAATTAAGCATTAAAAGCCGGCAACGAAGGCCGGCGAGAGTTCACGCGTCTGCATTACACTAATTAAACATAAAAAAGCATAAAACTACGCGCCAGCCCTAGGCGTCGTCGTCGTCGGAGCCGGTGAGGTCGACCATCGTACGAGCAGGGCCGGCCTAGGGGAACGTCGTGTTCCAGAGCGCGGCTACCTGTGCCTCCGTCGTTTGTCCCGCCGACGCGGGTCGTGCTGGTGGCGGTGGCAGCACAGCAGCACGGGCACGCTCCTCCTCCTCCAACTCTCGTCGTTCCTCCTCCGCCTCCTTCTCCAACTCCATCAGCAGAAGGCCTTCGACGTGTTCCGCCCGCAGGTGCTGCCTTCTCCAGTGTTCGAGGTAGGCTTGCTCCTGCTGCGGTGTCGCGCCTAGCCAGATGGGCGGCGCACTAACAAACTCGCTGACGACGCCGGTCCACTGATATACCTCCCGCGGCTCCGTGGGCTCGGGCTTAGACGGAGGTGGTGGAGGTGGCACGACGCAGTCGCCGGTGGCCGACAACGCGATGGCCTCCACGAGCTACTGCTGGTACGCCTCCTCCTCATCAGCCCTGCGCCACGCTTCTTCCTCGTTGTCGCGGAGGACAACTGCTAGCGCCGCCTGGTAGGCAGCCTCAGCCTCCTGGTCCTCGTCGCTGACGACAGGCGGGGGCGGCGGAGGGCCTCCTGGCTGCACTTCGCGCACGCCACGGCGGTGCTGCTCCTCGTGCTCCACCGCAAACCACAGCTCCCAGTTGGGGGAGTCGGCCGCTTACGCAGGGTCTCTCCGCTGCTCCGTCATGAGTAGACGCCAACAGTGGCTCACCTCCTCCGCTTGCACCCGCGCCGAGCGCGGCACGGCCGGCACCGGGATCCTCTCCGGATCCAGATGCCAGTCGTGCGGCCGGGTGCCGTTGGGATAAGGCAGCACACCACGGTGCTCCCAGTGCCACCGCGCTTGGTGCACCGGGATACTCACACGCTGCCGAGGCCGGCGGGAAGACGATGGCGGGGAGATGGCGTGTGGGTAGAGCGGGGCCTTGCCCTTGTTTGGGAAGCCGCCGGCCATGGTGCTAGGGTTTGGTCGCCGAGGAGGTGGCGAGATGTGGACGGGCGGGTTCTGGAAGCAGATGGCGGAACCCACCGCACGCACGGATTATAAAAGGCCGACCGCGGTCGCTGACGCGTGGGCCCGAGGATGGCAGCCGTCATAAATTATATTGACCGCGGTGGTTGGGGGCGGACACCGAGAGGACGCGCGCATGTCTGCTTCGCATCCGTGCCGACGCATTTCAGTCCCAAATTTGGGCCGGAAATGGGTCGGCGCGGACGCGGAGCGGACGCGATTTGAAAATGGGTCGGCGCATTGGGCCATCCTTTTTGTCTGCGTCGACCCAAACGGAAGGCGGTGGACGAAATGGTTCGTCCCATTGGAGTTGCTCTTAGCGAACATACAACCTTGGCACGTGGCCATAGGCAAAAAAAGGTGTTAACCCAATCACATACATGCATGAACCACAAATCATTAAATTTAGATACAACACATAAGTACAATGCATTGTATCAATTGTTTCTTATTCCCATTTATGGGTTCCAAACTGAGCGTGTGGGGAAAACTGAGTACGACTAAGGAACCAGGGGCATGAGAATGAAAATCCGTATGTTTATCAATGTATTTTGCTAATGTTATCCCAACTTGCATATCGCGTTTGCTCAGTTGCCTATTATGGATACTCAGTTGCCTATCACTGATGCCCATTCATGTATAATACTATTAAAATTGGCCTACCATTGATATTCAGTTGCCTGCTATTAGTAATTAGTTACCTATCATTGTTGCTCAGTTGTCTAACTTTACAAATTAGTTGCCTAAAATATTATGAAGTTGCTTATCACAAGACAACTAATGTGTACTCCAAGTCTAACTTTGTTTCCAGACAAAAGGAATCGCATATGAAAAAGTCTAAGCTCGCCATTGGTGGTGTTAACGGAGGCAAAACAAGGACAACGACTTTGAGATCGTTATGCACTCGAGTATCACACAAAAACCGTTAGCAACTTCGGGGATGTTTTTTATGCAATTTGAGTGCATTCAACAAGTAACTCATGTGTTTTTTCCATTACTATATCTGGAGAGATTCCAATAAATTTCAAGGACAACCCGTGCAAGAACTACGAACAACTTGCGTGTGTTTATACGCAACTATGTGATCAACTCCCCTATAAAACATCGCATCTGTCACCACTTATGCAACTAGTCAACACCCATGCCCTGGCTAGCAAACATCCTCGCGCCACTCAGTAGTATTGAAGGGAGACTCCCCTAGAAAAGGAAAGCACAAGGAAACCGTCCATCCCCACAAAGAGTAGTGAAACGTCATATCACAGAAAGAGTAAAAAATGACATCACAAAAAACACATAGGGTTATCCAACTTGTACTATTTTTGCAGGCAACTTCATGGAGAAAAATACGATCAACTTGCATATATTTGTGGGCAAACTGTCTGATATGCCCCTATGAAACTTCTGATACCCTCTCCCCGCCTTAGCAAGTCGATGTAACACTCTATGCAACTCCTACTCATCTTGTGTGTATGCAACTATACACATTTCATATAGCAATTGCTCTTGCAAACTCTAAGCAACTACCCCCCTAGAAGAAATCCATACAATTGTTCTAGCAAGATCCTAAAGAAACTATTCCTAGGAAAAAATTCAAGCAATTATCCTAGCAATTCCAAGCAATTGTATTACCACAACAAAATGCAAAACTATTTCTAGAAAAACCAAGCAAATATTATACCAATCCACAATGCAAAATTGTTCTAGTAAAATCGAGCAACTCTCTAAAAAAACCAAGCAACTATCCCTAGCATTACTACTCGGGTGGTCTACTTTAGGCAGGAAAAGCGTACGACCAACTTGAATAGCCTTTGTGGAAAACTATATGACCCTCCCCCCATGCAACTTATCTATTCTAGCAAAAATCCAAAACAAATCAATTACAAATGAAACACAAAATAAAAAAGTGTTCTAGCAAAAAAATTGAAGCAATTGTCCTAGCAAAACCAAGCAACCGCATTACAAAAATAAAACTGTTCAAAATAAATCCGAGCAACTCCCCAACGAATGACTAGAACTTATTAATGATAATTAGTAGCCTAACAATGATGGCAAGTTGCATGTCATCGCTAGTTAGTTGGCTACGATACTAGGATAACTTGCTTGTCGGCGTAACTGATGTTGCTTATACTCTAAAACATAGTGTTAGCATACTTAATAGTGTGGTAGACAACTTATGTTATTTTGGTGAACATGATAGTCAAGTGAGGCAACTTATAAGGACTTCTCGTTGATAGGCAAGCATAGTAGGCAAACTAAGAAGAAGTTGTTTTCCTATAGCACTAAAGTTGCCTCTTCAGCACTCAAATTTGCTTTTAGAAAAACTCGTCGAAACATACCCATATGTGATCTAGTTTTGAGGAACTCATCGCGAGAAACCCAACGATGAAAACAAATCTAAATTCCAATACCCGAACAAAAAGTTATGGATTTTTAAATTTTATAAAATCCAAATAAATACACATACTTTTCCTTTTCTTAACTGATTTATGCAATGTAGGAAGCATTCGAACATATGAGGACTATATGCTTTTCTTTTTTGTAGTGTAATGATGACACAAGATGCTAATTACCCTTTGTGGCTTGTCTGCTCGGATGCACCCCGTGCTAAGTGAGTTTTTTGGAAGTTTTTTTTCGTGTACTGCATGTGCTCGGAAAGTCTAATTAGTGCAACTGCACTAATAAGTATTGGGGAATAAAATAACAATGATTCGTGTGCAACACACACACACACGTGATTGTAACACGTGGATATGTAATATAGATCTTATAAGAGCATTTACATTCGAATCCCTCATATCCGTCTCAAATGCTCCGGCAGGCCGTCTGGTCAGCGCCCGGTAAGGAAAAATTGACCCACACGGACGCCCTAAACGGGCCTCAAACGTTCGGGCTAAACGGTACCCCTCATATCCAGCCAAAATATGGGACGAATATGGAGGAGCCCGGGCATATCCGGGCACGTCTGCCATGTCGTCCCGGCCCACCACGTACCCCACAAATTCCCCATTTTGAAAACCCCAAACATTCGGCACTTCACTCTTCATCTGCTCCACTTCCATTCCCCAACCTTACGATCCGTTGGGCGGCGTAGGAAGCAGCTCTGACGGATCAAACTTCGATGTGGCGGAGGTGGCCCTTCGCATCGCGTTGCAGTGGTCGCTGTCGTGGGTATAAGCTTGACAGTAGATGTGTAGGGTACGGAAGTAGAGGGTAGAGTCCTAGCTACGACAAGATTGTATGAGTTCAGGCCCCTCTACGATGGAGGTAACAACACTACGTCTCAGTGCTCTAGAGATTTTGTGTTGAGTGGAATACAGGTGTTACACAATGCGAACCCTTGTGTCAGAGGGGAGGGGTGGCTTATATCGAGTGCGCTGCCCCTCATAAGTGCCCAACCTTCAAGGGTGCAATAAGTGAGATTGAATGCATATGTTACAGGTAACGTATGCCATAAATGAAATTATCTACAGTAGTCTAACGTCTGACCGTTAGCCTCGCTGGAGTGGTTTCTGGCCTTCTATGTCAACTGGCTTCTAGTCTTCACCGAGTGGAATCCAGTCGTCGAGTATAAGATAATCCTCCGAGTGGTTCTCTACCGAGTGGACCAGATGTTGTCTTAATCCATTCGGTAGGTATCTTGTGATCTTCAAGCTAATAATGAGGTGCCCTTGGGTAGTACTTATAGGTGAGGCTTATGACCCTACCCTAGGGCTGTAACACCATCATTAGCCCCCGAATGGATCGAGGTTCGAGTGGTACATGTGTAACTATAAATCTTGATATAAGAGACTGAATTTGAATGCTCTTCAAAGTTTCGCCGAATTGGATGTCGATTGTGCTCTTCGTCATTCGCCTTGATCAATTCTGCTTGGTACAAAATATCTGAGTGGATTTGAAGATCCGAGTGAGCAAACAAAACGGCGCGTCTGACATGATCTTTTGATGTGACCAGTCAACCTGTCAGTTCTGGATTTTCAGGGATTTGAAAATTTCGGTTGCCGCGCGTTACGCGGTGATGAAGTCATTGCCATCAAGTGGATCCCATCGCCACAATTACTGCGCCTCTATCTCCACCACGTATCTCGCGGTGGCCCGCAAAGGGATAAGTCGAGGGCCCACTTGCTAGTGACCTAGTCATCTGGTTATAAAAGCCTTTAGCGTTAGGGTTTGGAACGGCATCGTCTTCTTCCTCTCTTCTGCTCTTCCTTCTCCTGAGCCACCAACACAAACCGAAGTAACCAATCTCACGGTGCCACTATGACGAAAGGGTAGACCGGCTAGCTGGAGAAGGCGAAGAAGAAAGGCGTCGCCAAGTCGAAGAAGCAAGCTCTGCCGCCGGGCTGGATCCAGGGGGATTTCCTCCGATCCACTGTGCGGAAGGAGGATCTCCTCGACCTCGTCGAGCATGGCATGTTGGCGGACAAGTCTTGGAGGCTTCCTGGAGATGAGATCGAGCCCGGGCTGCGGGAGGGTGAGCAGGTTCTCCTCCTGACACATGTCGAAAGAAGTTTCTCTCTTCCGCCCCATCCTTTCATTCGGGGGTTCTTGAACTTCTTTTGGGCGCAGTTGCATCATTTTCCTCCGAATGCCATTGGGCATCTTTCTTGCTTTATCACCTTGTGTGAGTGTTTCTTGGGGTGTCCACCTCACTGGGGACTCTTTAAATCTATCTTCACCGTGCGATCTCAGTCGGTGAAGAAAGTTAATCTGACTGATGACAATACTCTGTAGGGAAACGTTGCATGGGAAACAAAAATTTTCCTAT
Organism: Hordeum vulgare subsp. vulgare; assembly: GCF_904849725.1. Taxonomy (NCBI): domain Eukaryota; kingdom Viridiplantae; phylum Streptophyta; class Magnoliopsida; order Poales; family Poaceae; genus Hordeum; species Hordeum vulgare. Next base: position 47,416,741 of record NC_058524.1, read on the forward strand.
CATGGTGATGTCCATCTACGAGAGGAGATTAGATCTACGTACCCTTGTAGATTGCTAAGCGGGAAGCATTACGAAACGCGGTTGATGTAGTGGTACAACTTCGTGATTCAAATCACCGTCGTCCCACGATCCATCCCACGACCCGTTCCGAACTAGCGCCGAACGGACGGCACCTCCGCGTTCCGCACACGTACAGCTTGAAGATGATCTCGGCCTTCTTGATCAAGCAAGCAAGACAAAGAAGTAGATCAGTTCTCCGGCAGCATGACGACGCTCCGGTGGTGGTGGTGATCTACTCCTGTAGGCCTCCGCCCGAGCTCCGTAGAAATCCGATCTAGAGGCAAAACTATGTGGAATAGGTTTGAGTTGCACGTGGCAAAGTTGTCTCTCAAAAATCCTAAAACCACCAATATATATAGGAGGAGGGGAGGGGCTAGCCTTGGGGCACAAGGGCCCCAAGGGTGCACCGGCCGAAGGTGGAGGAGGACTCATCCTCCAATTCAGTTTGGGAAGGAAGAGTTGTCCTCTTCCTTCCCACCTCCCTCTTTCCTTTTTTTCTTTCCTTTTGGTTTTTTCACTTGTGGCGCCATAGCCTTCTTGGGCTGACTCCACCAGCCCACTAAAGGCTGGTGCGCCACCCTAAGGTTACTCAGCTCACTACCGGGTGGGTGGGGCCCTCCCGATGAACACCTGGAACCCATTCGTCACTCCCGGCACACTACCGGAATTGCGTGAAACTTTCCGGTAACCAAATGAAACCATCCTATATATCAATCTTCGTTTCCGTACAATTCCGGAAACCATTGTGACGTCCGTGATCTTATTCGGGACTCCGAACAACATTCAGTAACCACACATATAACTCAACTATACTAAAACATCATCGAACCTTAAGTGCGCAGACCCTGCGGGTTCGAGAACTATGCAAACATGACCCGAGACACTCCTCGGTCAATATCCAATAGGGGGACCTGGATGCCCATATTGGATCCTACATATTCTCCGAAGATCTTATCGATTGAACCTCACTGCCAAGGATTCATTTAATATGTCATTCCCTTTGTCCTTCGGTATGTTACCTGCTCGAGATTCGATCGTCGGTATTCGCATACCTATTTCAATCTCGTTACCGACAAATCTGTTTACTCATTCCGTAATACAAGATCCCGTGACTTACACTTAGTCACATTTCTTGCAAGGCTTGTGTGTGATGTTGTATTACCGAGTGGGCCCCGAGATACCTCTCTGTCACACAGAGTGACAAATCCGAGTCTTGATCCATACTAACTCAATGGACACCTTCAGAGATACCTGCAGAGCACCTTTATAGTCACCCAGTTACGTTGCAACGTTTGATACACACAAGGTGTTCCTTCGGTGCCAGTGAGTTATATGATCTCATGGTCATAGGAATAAATACTTGACACACAAAAAACAATAGCAATAAATAACACGATCACATGCTATGTTCATAGTTTGGGTCTAATCCATCACATGATTCTCCTAATGATGTGATCTAGTTATCAAGTGACAACACTTGCACATAGTCAGAAAACCTTGACTATCCTTGATCAACTGGCTAGCCAACTAGAGGCTTGCTAGGGACATTGTTTTGTCCATGTATCCACACATATATCTATGTTTTCATTAAATACAATTATAGCATGGATAATAAATGATTATTTTGAAACAGGAAATATAATAATAACTATTTATCATTGCCTCTAGGGCATATTTCCAACAGTATCCCACTTGCACTAGAGTCAATAATATAGTCCTTACATCGCCATGCGATTTACATTGTAATAAATCTAACACCCATACAGTTCTGGTGTTGATCATGTTTTGCCCGTGGAAGAGGTTTAGTCAACGGGCCGCTACATTCATATCCGTGTGCACTTTGCAAATATTCACGTCCTCTCCTTGGACGTAGTCGCCGATGAGGTTGAAACGTCATTTGATGTGCCTGGTCTTCTTGTGAAACCTTGGTTCCTTTGCTATGCAATGGCACTAGTGTTGTCACAGAATAGAGTTATTGGATTTAGCGCGCTCGGCATAACTCCAGGATCCGTCATGAACTGCTTCATCCAGACACCCTCTTTTGCTGCCTCCAAGGCAGGCATGTACTCCGCTTCACATGTAGAATCTGCTACGTGATACGTCCATTTTGCATCATGTTTTCATGTTGATATTTATCACTTCTTTGGCTGTTATTTCACTTCACGGTACTATTCTTATGCCTTTTCTCTCTTATTTTGCAAGGTTTACATGAAGAGGGAGAATACCGGCAACTGGAATTCTGGCCTGAAAGTGGAGCAAAGTTGAGATACCTATTCCGCGCAACTCCAAACGCCGTGAAAATCAACGGGCATTTTTTCCCAATTTATCAAAAATACTGGGCCGAAGAAGTGCCAGAGGGGCACCAGGGGGTGCCCACAAGCCTGCACGGCGCGACCACCCCCCAGGCCGCGCCATGGGGGCTTGGGGGCAGCCCACTGGCCCACTGGCCCCGTCTTTTGCTATATGGAGGGTTTCGTCGAGTAAAAAAATTAGAGAGGAGCTTTTTCGTGGTTTCGCCACCGCCACGAGGCAGAACTTGAGTAGAACCAATCTAGAGCTCTGACAGGACGATCCTGCCGGGGAAACTTCCCTCCCGGAGGGGGAAATCGTCGCCATCGTCATCACCAACACTCCTCTCATCGGAGGGGACTCATCTCCATCAACATCTTCATCAGCACCATCTCATCTCCAAACCCTAGTTCATCACTTGTAACCAATCTCCATCTCGCGACTCCGACTGGTACTTGTAAGGTTGCTAGTAGTGTTGATTACTCCTTGTAGTTGATGCTAGTTGGATTATTTGGTGGAAGAGTTTATGTTTAGATCCTTGATGCTACTCATTACCCCTTTGATCATGAATATGATTAAGCTTTGTGAGTAGTTACTTTTGTTCCTGAGGACATGGGATAAGTCATGCTAATAATAGTCATGTGAATTTGGTATTCGTTCGGTATTTTGATGTGTTGTATGTTGTTTTTCCTCTAGTGGTGTTATGTGAACGTCGACTACATAACACTTCACCATCATTTGGGCCTAGAGGAAGGCATTGGGAAGTAGTAAGTAGATGATGGGTTGCTAGAGTGACAGAAGCTTAAACCCTAGTTTATGCGTTGCTTCGTAAGGGGCTGATTTGGATCCACTAGTTTAATGCTATGGTTAGACTTTGTCCTAATTCTTATTTCATAGTTGCGGATGCTTGCGAGAGTGGTTAATCATAAGTGGGATGCTTGTCCAAGTAAGGGCAGTACCCAAGCGCCGGTCCACCCACATATCAAACTATCAAAGTAACGAACGCGAATCATATGAACATGATGAAACTAGCATGACAGAAATTCCCGTGTGTCCTCGGGAGCGTTTTTCCTCCTATAAGACTTCGTCCAGGCTTGTCCCTTGCTACAAAAGGGATTGGGCCACTTTGCTGCACCGTTGCTACTTTTGTTACTTGTTGCTTGCTAGGAATCATCTCACCGCACAATCACTTGTTCCCGATAATTTCAGTGCTTGCAGATATTTCCTTGCTGAAAACCACTTGTCAGATCCTTCTGCTCCTTGTTGGGTTCGGCACTCTTACTTATCGAAAGGACTACGATTGATCCCCTATACTTGTCGGTCATCACTACGACGCTTTGCTTGGAATTGCACCAGCTTACCGCACCCTGATACGTCTCCAACATATCTATAAGTTTTGATGGTTTCATGCTATTATCTTGTCAAACTTTGGATGCTTTGTATGCCTTTTATATCTTTTTGGGGACTAACTTATTAACTCAGTGCCAAGTGCCAGTTCTTGTTTTTTCTGTGTTTTTGACCCTTTTAGAGGAGGATTTTAAACGGAGTCCAAACGGAACGAAACTTCGAAAAAGGTTTTTTCCGAAACAGAAGACGATCGGGGAACTTGAGAACCAAGGCAGAGGGCCACCAGGGACCCCACAAGCCCTCATGGCGCGGCTAGGGGGGGCCCGCGCCTCCCAGGCTTGTGGGATACCCAGCCTCCTCTGCCCTAGGTGTTTTGCCTATTGATATGTCTCCGTCGTATGTACTTTTCCAAACTCTTTTGCCCTTGTTTTGGACACGAATTTGCTTGATTTGAATGGAACTAACCTGGACTAACGTTGTTTTCAGCAGAATTGCCATGGTGTTGTTTTTGCGCAGAAATAAAAGTTCTCGGAATGACCTGAAAATTTATGGAGAATTTTTGTGGAATATACAAAAAATACTTGCGCAATAATCAACGGAGGAAGTGGAGCTGTGAGCCCACAAGCCCACCAAGCGCGGCCCCCCTGGCTTGTGGGGCCCACAACGCTCCACCGTCTCCAATCTCAGCTCTATTTAGTCCATCTCGCCAGGAAAAAATCAAGAAGAAGAGTTCATCGCGTTTTACGATACGGAGGCGCCGCCACCTCCTGTTCTTCATCTGGAGGGCAGATCTGGAGTCTGTTTTGGGCTCCGGAGAGGGGAGATCGTCGCCATCGTCATCATCAACCTTCCTTCATCGCCAATACCATGATCCTCTTCACCGTTCGTGACTAATCTCATCATAGGCTTGCTGGACGGTGATGGGTTGGATGTGATCTATCATGTAATCGAGTTAGTTTTGATGGGTGATACGTCTCAAACGTATCTATAATTTTCGATGGTTTCACGCTATTATCTTGTCATCTTTGAATGTTTTATGTACCTTTTATATCTTTTTTGGGACTAACTTATTAATTCAGTGCCAAGTGGCAGTTCCTATTTTTTTTGTGTATTTGGCTCTTTTCAGATCAGATTTTGGAACGGAGTCCAAACGGAATAAAATCCCTGAAATGATTTTTTCCCAAACGGAAGAAGATCAGGGGGCCTGTGGGCCAAGCCAGGAGGGCTCCTGGGAACCCACAAGCCCCCACTCCGCCACCAGGGGAGGCAGCGGTGGCAGGGCTTGTGGCCTTCCTGGCCGCCCCCTGACCTAGCTATTTGGCCTATATATTCCCTAAAATACAGCAAAAAATCAGGGGAGCGTCGAAAATACTTTTCCACCGCCGCAAGCTTCCGTTTCCACGAGATCTCATTTGGAGACCCTTCCCGGCACCCTGCCGGAGGGGACTTTGGAGTTGGAGGGCTTCTTCATCATCATCATCGCCCCTCCAATGACTCGTGAGTAGTTCACTTCATACCTACGGGTCCGTAGTTAGTAGCTAGATGGCTTCTTCTCTCTCTTGGATCTTCAATACAAAGTTCTCCATGATCTTCATGGAGATCTATCCGATGTAATCTTCTTTGGCGGTGTGTTTGTCGAGATCCGATGAATTGTGGATTTGTGATCAGATTATCTATGATATATATTTGAGTCTTTGCTGATTTTTTATATGCATGATTTGATATCCTTCTAAGTCTCTCCGAGTCTTGGGTTTTATTTGGCCGACTAGATATATGATTCTTGCAATGGGAGAAGTGCTTGGTTTTGGGTTCTACCATGTGGTGACCTTTCCCAGTGACAGTAGGGGCAGCAAGGCACACATTAAGTAGTTGCCATCAAGGGTAACAAGATGGGCTCTGTCATTGATATGAGATTGTCCGTCTACATCATGTCATCTTGCTTAACGCGTTACTCTGTTCTTTTGGACTTAACACAATAGATGCATGCTGGATAGCGGTCGACGTGTGGAGTAATAGTAGTAGATGCAGAAAGTATCGGTCTACTTGTTTTGACGTGATACCTATAGATATAATCATTGCCATAGATATCGTCACGACTTTGCGCGGTTCTATCAATTGCTCGACAGTAATTTGTTCACCCACCGTCTACTTGCTTTCATGAGAGAAGCCACTAGTAAACACTACGGCCCCCGGGTCTATTCACATCCATTGTTTACACCTCCACTTTTACTTTGCTTTGTTACTTTGTTGCTTTCAGTTCTCACTTGGCAAACAATCTATAAGGGATTGACAACCCCTTCATAGCGTTGGGAGCAGGTTCTTTGTGTTTGTGCAGGATCTTGTGATACTCCTCCACTGGATTGATACCTTGGTTCTCAAACTGAGGGAAATACTTACCACCGCTGTGCTACATCACCCTTTCCGCTTCGAGGGAACACCAACGCAAGGCTCCATAGCCGTAGCAGAAGGATTCCTGGTGTCGTCGACACGACTATTCCTGTCGCCGTAGCCCGGGAAGCACAGCTGACATCAGAAGTATTTCTGGCGCCGTTGCCGGGGAGGAGAGCTCAAGATCTATCCAAGTAGGTCTCACAAACTCATCTCCTGCATTTACTTTTGTTGCCAGTTGCCTCTCGTTTTCCTCTCCCCCACTTCACATTTGCCTTTCTCCTTTGCCTTTCTCTTTTGCCGTTCTCTTTTGCCCGTTTCACTCTCTCTTCCTGCTCGTTTGTGTGTGAGATATTCCAACAATGGCTAGAACCACCACTCCAAATGACACCACTGAAAATGGAGTTCTCAATTTCACGCAAAATGAGGAAGAAAATTTGAAGGACGCTTGGTACAGGATTTGCAATGCTCAAAGTAGATCAACTCGTAAGCAATCCACTACCGTCCTCCTTCGCAGTTTCTATGTTGGAATTTCTCCTTGGAATAGGTATATCCTTGATACCATTGTAGGCGGGAACTTTTTTGGGAGCCATACTGTTGACTCCTATAGAGCTATCATGAATTTGGTAGGCTCACCCCCGCTCATGGTTAATGGAACTATCTTGACCTTGTAACACGTGATGCAAAGGCTTGACGCTATTGAAAACAAAATTGCCACAATTTAAATTATTGAGGGTTTGGATAGAAAGATCCACAATCAAATTACTCAGTAGGGATCCAAAGTGGGGAACTTTTTGAAAAATTTAAGGGAGAAGGAACTTATAGTTAATGATTCTTCTAGAATTGGCAAATTAGAAGATGTCATAACCAACTTGGGTTCCGCTTTTGCCGCTGTGCAAAATACTCCAAATCTCACTCTCAAAAAGACCGTCAAGCCTGTTTTTGTTCCTAAAGCTAGTGGTGAGTCATCCAATAAATATGAATATCTTAAGATGATAAATGATCACGCTACCTATGGTTTCAGCACCAAAGATGACTATACGTGATTCCATCACTTTTTGCCTAGCTAAGGGCGTTAAACAAAAGCGCTTGTTGGGAGGCAACCCAACGAATATATCCTTTTTCATTCTGTTTTGTGTTTTCCACACTTCCATAATTCTGTAATGATTGTGTTTTTGTGTTTCTTTTTGTGTTTGTGCCAAGCAAAACCGTTATGATTAGTCTTGGGGATGATCGTTTGGTCATGCTGGAAAAGACAGAAACTTTTTGCTCACGAAAAGAATTTTCATGTTTTTTCTGTAAGAGCTTTTGAGTTGATTGTTTTTTATGCTGATTGATACGCAAAGTCTTCAGACTGTCGTAATTTTTCAGAATTGTTGAAGTACCAGAGGTATACGAATATACAGATTGCTACAGACTGGTCTGCTGTTAACAGATTCTGTTTTTGTTGTGTTTGTTGCTTATTCTGATGAAACTATGGATAGTATCGGGGGGTATTAGCCATGGAAGATTGAAAATACAGTAACCCAACATCAGCATAAGTAGAATCTAAGTTTTCTACAGTACCTAAGGAAGTGGTGATTTGCTTTCTCATACTAATGTTATCACGAGTTTCTGTTTAAGTTGCGTGTTGTGAAGTTTTCAAGTTTTGGGTGAAGTTCTTATGGACAAAAAGATAAAGAGTGACAAGATCTCAAGCTTGGGGATGCCCAAGGCACCCCAAGAGATTCAAGAATTCCGTAAAAGCCTAAGCTTGGGGATGCCCCGGGAAGGCATCCCCTCTCTCGTCTTCAATCCATCGGTAACTTTACTTGGGGCTATATTTTTGTTCACCACATGTTATGTGTTTTTGCTTGGAGCGTCTTGTATCGTAGGAGTATTTTATTTTTGTTGTGTCTCAATCATCCTTTCTGCACACCTAGATAGAGAGACATGCACTCATCGTGATTTTGTCGAGCTTCACTTATATCTTTTGGTAGACAATTCAGCTCACATGTGCTTCACTTATATCTTTTGAGCTAGATACTTTTGCTCTTTGTGCTTCACTTATATCTTTTAGAGCACAGCGGTGCGTGGCTTGGTATTTGATCTATGCTTTGAAAGTAGTCTCAAAAGGGGTAGTTATCCAAAGGGATACGAAAACTTTCACCTTCATGTGCATTGAATAGTTAGAGAAGTTTGACTCATCTCAATTAGTTTTGAGTTGTGGTTATGGTAATATTGAAGTCATGCTAGTAAGGTGTTGTGGATCTAGAAATACTTGTGTTGAAGTTAGTGATTCCCGTAGCATGCACGTATGGTGAACCGCTATGTGATGAAATCTAAGCATGATTAGTCTATTGATTGTCATCCTTTGTGTGGCGGTCGGGATCGCGTGATGGTTTATACCTACCAATCCTTCCCCTAGGAGTATGCGTTGAATGATTTGTTTCGATTACTAATAAAACTTTTGCAACAAGTATATGAGTTCTTCATGACAAATGTTGATTCCATGGTTTAGATGCACTTTCACCGTCCACCATCACTATCTTCTTAGTGCCGTGCAACTTTGGCCGGTGCACAAAACCCACCATTAGCCTCCCTCAAAACAGCCACCATACGTACCTACTATGGCTTTTTCAAAGTCATTCCGAGATATATTGCCATGCAACTACCACCATGACATGTGCCACCACGTCTACATTTCCATTGCATGATCGATAGCTAGCATGATGTTTCCATTAATGTCTATGACATGCTAGATCATTGTCACGGTACACTACCGAAGGCATTTCAGATAGAGTCATCGTTGCTCTAAGTTTTGAGTTGTAAGTGTGATGATCATCATTGATGGAGCATTGTCCCATGTGAGGAAATAAAAGAGGACAAAGATGCCCACCAAGAAAAAAAAAGAGGCCAAAGAGCCCACCAAAAAAAAAATATAAAACAAATGAGAGAAAAAGAGAGAAGGGACAATGCTACCAATTTTCCACACTTGTGCATATTAAGCACCATGATCTTCATGATTGAGAGTCTCTCGTTTTGTCACCACCATATAGCTAGTGGGAAATTTTCATTATATAACTTGGCTTGTATATTCCAATGATAGGCTTCCTCAAAATTGCCTTAGGTCTTCGTAAGCAAGCAAGTGGGATGCACACCCACTAGTTTTCTTTAAGAGCTTTCACATACTCTTAGCTCTAGTGCATCATTTGTATGGCAATCCCAACTCATTCACATTGATATCTATCGATGAGAATCTCCACATCTTATTGATATGCCTAGTTAATGTGATCATCTTCTCCTTTTTTGTCTTGCAACCTCCACCACAGTCCACACCACTTATAGTGCTAAAACCATGGCTCACGCTCATGTATTGCGTGAGAGTTGAAAAGGTTTGAGAAAGTAAAGGTGTGAAAACAATGACTTGGCCAATACCGAGGTTGTGCATGATTTAAATTCGTTGTGCAAGGATGATAGAGCATAGCCAGACTATATGATTTTGTATTGATAACTTTCTTTTGGCCTTGTTATTTTGAAAGTTCATGATTACCTTGCTAGTTTGCTTGAAGTATTATTGTCTCCACATCAATAGCAAACTATTGTTTTGAATCTAATGGATCTGAATATTCACGTCACGTGAGAGAAGTTACAAAGGACAACTATGCTAGGTAGCATGCAACATAAAAAATTCATTCTTTATCACTTCCCTAATCAAGGACGAGCAGGAGTTAAGCTTGGGGATGCTTGATACGTCTCCAACGTATCTATAATTTTTGATGGTTCCATGCTATTATCTTGTCAACTTTGGATGTTTTATATGCCTGAATATGCTATTTTATATCTTTTTGGGACTAACCTATTAACTCAGTGCCAAGTGCCAGTTTCTGTTTTTTCCGTGTTTTTGGCCCATTTTCAGACGGAGTCCAAATGGAATGAAACTTTACGATGATTTTTTTGGACCAAAAGAGACCCCCGAAGCTTTGGAAGAAGGCCAGAAGAGCCACGAGGGAGTCACAAGCCCTGACGCCGCCACCACCCCCCTAGGTGGCGCAGGGTAGGCTTGTGACCTCCTCGTGGGCCCAACCGACGTAATTCCACCGTCATAAATTCCTATAAATTCAGAAACCTCCAGAAAGAAAAGTAGATCGGGAGTTCCGCCGCCGCAAGCCTCCGTAGCCACCAAAAACCAATCTGGAGCCCGTTCCGGCACCCTGCCGGAGGGGGAATCCATCTCCGATGGCCATCTTCATCATCCCGGCGATCTCCATGACGAGGAGGGAGTAGTTCCCCCTCGGGGCCGAGGGTATGTACCAGTAGCTATGTGTTTGATCTCTCTCTCTCGTGTTCTAGAGATGTCTTGATCTCGATGTACCATGGGCTTTGCTACTATAGTTCGATCTTATGATGTTCTTCCCCCTCTCCCTCTTGTAATGAATTGAGTTTCCCCTTTGGAGTTATCTTATCGGATTGAGTCTTTGAGAACACTTGATGTATGTCTTGCACGTGTCTATCTGTTGTGATCGACTTGCGGGTTTGTGACATTGGGAACCTATGCATATGGGTTGGCACACGTTTGATTCATGTGAGTACTCGATATATGTTTTGGTGATCAACTTGCGGGTTCGAGACATTAGGAACCTATGCATAGGGGTTGGCACACGTTTTGACTATCCTGTAGAAACTTTGGGGCACTCTTTGAAGTTCTATGTGTTGGTTGAATAGATGATTCTGAGATTATGTGATGCATATCGTATAATCCTGCCCACGGATACTTGAGGCGACAATGGAGTATCTAGGTGACATTAGGGTTTTGGTTGATATGTATCTTAAGGTGTTATTCTAGTACGAACTCTATGATGGATCGAACGGAAATAATAGCTTCGTGTTATTTTACTACGGACTCTTGAATAGATCGATCGGAAAGAATAACTTTGTGGTGGTTTCGTACCCGACAATAATCTCTTTGTCTGTTCTCCGCTATTAGTGACTTTGGAGTGACTCTTTGTTGCATGTTGATGGCTAGTTATATGATCCAATTATGTTATCATTGTTGAGAGAACTTCACTAGCGAAAGTATGAACCCTAGGCCTTGTTTCCACGCATTGCAATACCATTCGTGCTCACTTTTGTTACTTGTTACCTTGCTGTTTTTGTAATTTCAGATTACAAAAACCTATATCTACCATCCATATTGCACTTGTATCACCATCTCTTTGCCAAACTAGTGCACCTATACAACTTACCATTTTATTCGGTGTTTTGGGGAAACAAGAGACTCTTTGTTATTTGGTTGCAGGGTTGCTTGGGAGAGACTATCTTCATCCTACGCCTCCCGCGGATTGATAAACCTTAGGCCACCCACTTGAGGGAAAATTGCTACTGTCCTAGAACCCTCTGCACTTGGAGGCCCAACAACGTCTACAAGGAGAAGGTTGCGTAGTAGACATCAAGCTCTTTTCTAGCGCCGTTGCTGGGGAGGTTATAGCTTGAAGGTATATCTTTAGATCTTGCAATCGAATCTTTTTGTTTCTTGTTATTTCGCTAGAAAACTACAAAAAAAAATTGGAATTGAGGATGCCTCATATGCTCCATCTTTTCAATGTCTTTCGTGAGCATGATGGGAAGGAAAATTGTGCTCAAGTGCTGAAAGAAGAATTACATAGAATGCTTGGCCTAGAATATTTGAATGATGAGCATGATTGCAATGTTGTTAGCATGAATTCTATGAATACCCATGATTCTAATGATATGCAAAGCCACAAGCTTGGGGATGCTATATTTGATGAAGATGATCTTTGTAGTTCTTCCACTTTGAATGATCAAAATTATTTTGATGAAAGCATGCCCCCTATCTATGATGATTATTGTGAGGATACTTATGCTTTAAAGAAGAGGGATGATAAAACTTGTCATACTCTCGAGAACCCTTTTGCTAAACCTTGCTTTTTCATTGTGGACACAATTTGTAGTGCTCAAGTCTTTTACGATACTCCCACTACTCCCGAGTGCCATGATTTCAGATCTGAACCTATTATGTTGTCGCCAATATATGTGTGTTCTTGATCCTAACTTGCAAGTTGTAGTCACCTACTATGTGTTATGACCTAACAACCCCGGAGTGACAATAGCCAAAACCACCCCCGGAGATGACCATAGTATGAGGAGTTCATGTATTCACCAAGTGTTAATGCGTTGGTCCGGTTCTTTATTAAAAGGAGAACCTTAATATCCCGTAGTTTCCATTAGGACCCCGCTGCCACGGGAGGGATGGACAATAGATGTCATGCAAGTTCTTTTCCCTAAGCACGTATGACTACATACGGAATACATGCCTACATTACATTGACGAACTGGAGCTAGTTACTTATCTCTCCGTGTTATAACTGTTGCATGATGAATACCATCCGACATAATTATCCATCACAGATCCAATGACTACGAGTTTTTCCTACTGGTCCTTGCTACGTTACTTTGCTGCTACTGTTACTCTGTCACTACTGCTGTCACTATTGCTACTGGTTACTGTTGCTACTGTTGCTATCATATTACTCTGCTACTGATACTTTGCTGTAGATACTAAGTCTTTCAGGTGTGGTTGAATTGACAACTCAACTGCTAATACTTGAGAATATTCTTTGGCTTCCCCTTGTGTCGAATCAACAAATTTGGGTTGAATACTCTACCCTCGAAAACTGTTGCGATCCCCTATACTTGTGGGTTATCACCTATATATTCCCAAAAATTCCAGAAAAAATCAGGAGATCATCGAAAGTACTTTTCCGCCGCCGCAATCTTCTATCTCCGCAAGATCCCATCTGGGGCACGTTCTGGTGCCCTGCCGGAGGGGGGGATTCGGATACGGAGGGCTTCTTCATCAACACCATGACCTCTCCGATGATGCGTGAGTAGTTCACCATAGACCTACGGGTCCATATCTAGTAGCTAGATGGCTTCTTCTCTCTCTTGGATCTTCAATACAAAGTTCTCCATGATCTTCATGGAGATCTATCCGATGTAATCTTCTTTTGCGGTGTTTTTGTCGAGATCTGATGAATTGTGGATTTATGATCAGATTATCTATGAATCTTATTTGAGTTTCTTCTGATCTCTTTTATGCATGATTTCATATCCTTGTAATTCCCTTCGAGTTGTGGGTTTTGTTTGGCCAGCTTGATCTATGATTCTTGCAATGGGAGAAGTAATTGGTTTTGGGTTCATACCGTGCGGTGACCTCACCCAGTGATAGAAGGGGTAGCGAGGCACACATCGTGTTGTAGCCATCAAGGGTAAAAAGATGGGGTTTCATCATTGGTTTGAGTTTATCCCTCTACATCATGTCACCTTGCTTAAATCGTTACTTTGTTCATCATGAACTCAATACACTAGATGCATGCTGCATCGCAGTCGATGTGTGGAGTAATAGTAGTTGATGAAGAAAGTATCGGTCTACTTGTCTCGGACGTGATGCCTATATGTATTATTATTGCCTTAGATATCGTCATGACTTTGCGCGGTTCTATCAATTGCTCGACAGTAATTTGTTCACCCACCGTGATATTTGCTATTTTGAGAGAAGCCTCTAGTGAACACTATGGCCCCCGGGTCTACTTCACACCATATTTCCAGTCTTACTCTTTTACTTCGTTGCACTTTCCGCCTTCAGATCTCACTTTGCAATCAATCTTGAAGGGATTGAATACCCCTTTATAGCGTTGGGTGCAAGCTCTTTTGTGTTTGCGCAGGTACTCTGGACTTGACGAGATTCTCCTACTAGATTGATACCTTGGTTCTCAAACAGAGGGAAATACTTACTGCTCCTCTGCTGCATCACCGTTTCCTCTTCAAGGGAAAAACCAACGCAAGCAAGTCTCCGTCAATGTGTCAGTTTCTGGCGCTGTTGTTTGAGAAGTAGCACAAGTATTTCTGGCGCCGTTGCCTGGGAGGATCAAGTCAAGAACTCATCCAAGTAAGTGTCGCAAACTCATCTCTTGCATTTACTTTTTTTGCCTCTCGTTTTCCTCTCCCCCACTTCTGAAAAATATGTGCTTTGTGAAAGTCCTATCAGGCGTTTTGATCTATCCCTATAGATCTTAATGCCTAGAATGTAAGCAGCTTCTCCTAGGTCCTTCATAGAGAAACTTTCATTCAAGTAACCTTTTATGCTCTCCAAAAGCTCTACGTTGTTTCCAATCAGTAATATGTCATCCACATATAATATTAGAAACGCCACAGAGCTCCCACTCACTTTCTTGTAAATACAAGATTCTCCAACCACTTGTATAAACCCAAATGCTTTGATCACCTCATCAAAACGTTTGTTCCAACTCCGAGATGCTTGCACCAGTCCATAAATGGATCGCTGGAGCTTGCACACCTTGTCAGCATTTTTAGGATCGACAAAACCTTCGGGTTGCATCATATACAACTCTTCCTTAAGGAAACCGTTAAGGAACGCCGTTTTGACATCCATCTGCCAGATTTCATAATCGAAAAATGCAGCTATTGCTAACATGATTCTGACGGACTTAAGCATCGCTACGGGAGAGAAAGTCTCATCGTAGTCAATTCCTGGAACTTGTGAAAAACCCTTTGCCACAAGTCGAGCTTTATAAACGGTCACATTACCGTCAGCGTCCGTCTTCTTCTTAAAGATCCATTTGTTCTGAATAGCCTTGCGGCCCTCAGGTAGTATCTCCAAAGTCCACACTTTGTTCTCATACATGGATCCTATCTCGGATTTCATGGCTTCTAGCCATTTTTTGGAATCTGGGCCCACCATTGCTTCTTCATAATTTACAGGTTCATTGTTGTCTAACAACATGATTGATAAGACGGGATTACCGTACCACTCTGGAGCAGCGCGTGATCTCGTCGACCTGCGTGGTTCAACAGAAACTTGAACTGGAGTTTCATGATCATCATCATTAACTTCCTCCTCAACCGGCGTCGCAACAACATAGGTTCCCCCTTGCCCTGCGCCACCATCCAGAGGGATGAGAGGTTCGACAACCTCGTCAAGTTCTATCTTCCTCCCACTCAATTCTCTCGAGAGAAACTCCTTCTCGAGAAAAGTTCCGTTCTTAGCAACAAACACTTTGCCCTCGGATTTGAGATAGAAGGTGTACCCAACTGTCTCTTTTGGGTAACCTATGAAGACGCACTTTTCCGCTTTGGGTTCCAGCTTTTCAGGCTGAAGCCTTTTGACATAAGCATCACATCCCCAAACTTTAAGAAACGACAACTTTGGTCTTTTGCCATACCACAGTTCGTATGGTGTCGTCTCAACGGATTTCGATGGTGCCCTATTTAAAGTGAATGCAGCTGTTTCTAATGCATAACCCCAAAATGATAACGGCAAATCAGTAAGAGACATCATAGATCGCACCATCTCTAACAAAGTACGATTACGACGTTCGGACACACCATTACGCTGTGGTGTTCCAGGCGGTGTTAACTGCGAAACAATTCCACATTGTCTTAAGTGAGTACCAAACTCGAAACTCAGATATTCACCCCCACGATCAGACCGTAGGAACTTGATCTTTTTGTTACGATGATTTTCCACTTCACTCTGAAATTGCTTGAACTTTTCAAATGTTTCAGACTTGTGCTTCATCAAGTAGACATAACCATATCTACTTAAATCGTCAGTGAAGGTGAGAAAATAACGATATCCGCCGCGTGCCTCCACGCTCATCGGACCACACACATCGGTGTGTATGATTTCCAACAAGTCACTTGCACGCTCCATTGTTCCGGAGAACGGAGTCTTAGTCATCTTGCCCATGAGGCATGGTTCGCACGTGTCAAGTGAATCAAAGTCAAGTTACTCCAAAAGTCCATCAGCATGGAGTTTCTTCATGCGCTTTACACCAATATGACCCAAGCGGCAGTGCCACAAAAATATGGCGCTATCATTGTTTACTCTAACTCTTTTGGTCTCAATGTTATGTATATGCGTATCGCTATCGAGATTCAATATGAACAATCCTCTCACATTCGGTGCATGACCATAAAAGATGTTACTCATAGAAATAGAACAACCATTATTCTCAGACTTAAAAGAGTAACCGTCTCGCAATAAACAAGATCCAGATATAATGTTCATGCTCAACGCAGGCACTAAATAACAATGATTTAAGTTCATAACTAATCCTGATGGTAACTGAAGTGAAACTGTGCCGACGGCGATTGCATCAACCTTGGAACCGTTTCCTACGCGCATCGTCACTTCGTCTTTCGCCAGCCTTGGTCTATTCCGCAGTTCCTGCTTCGAGTTGCAAATGTGAGCAACAGAACCGGTATCGAATACCCAGGCACTACTACGAGAGCCGGTTAAGTACACATCAATAACATGTATATCAAATATACCTGATTTTTCTTTGCCCGCCTTCTTATCTGCCAGATACTTGGGGCAATTGCGCTTCCAGTGACCCATACCCTTGCAATAGAAGCACTCTGTTTCAGGCTTAGGTCCAGCCTTGGGTTTCTTCAGCGGATTGGCAACAGGCTTGCCACTCTTCTTTGAATTACCCTTCTTGCCTTTGCCGTTTCTCTTGAAACTAGTGGTCTTATTCACCATCAACACTTGATGTTCTTTACG
This sequence comes from Hordeum vulgare subsp. vulgare, assembly GCF_904849725.1. NCBI lineage: Eukaryota > Viridiplantae > Streptophyta > Magnoliopsida > Poales > Poaceae > Hordeum > Hordeum vulgare. The sequence continues at coordinate 47,433,410 of NC_058524.1, forward strand.
GAGTTCGGACTCTGCGACTTTCAGCATCGCAAACAACTCGCCGGGAGACTTGTTCATCCCTTGCATGTTGTAGTTCAACAAAAAGCCTTTATAGCTTGGCGGCAGTGATTGAAGGATTCTGTGAGTGATAGCTTCTTGCGGGAGTTCAATCCCCAGTTCAGCTAGACGGTTTGAGTACCCAGACATTTTGAGCACATGTTCACTGACAGACGAGTTTTCCTCCATCTTGCAAGCATAGAATTTATCGGAGGTCTCATACCTCTCGATCCGGGCGTTCTTCTGAAAGATAAACTTCAACTCCTGGAACATCTCAAATGCTCCATGACGCTCAAAGCGACGTTGAAGTCCCGGTTCTAAGCCATACAAGACTGCACATTGAACTATTGAGTAGTCCTCCTTACGCGCTAACCAAGCGTTCTTAACATCCTGATCAGCCGTAGCGGGTGGTTCATCTCCTAGCGCAGCATTAAGGACATAATCCTTCTTTCGAGCTTGTAAGATTAGCTTAAGATTACGAGCCCAGTCTACAAAGTTGCTTCCATCATCTTTCAACTTAGCTTTCTCTAGGAACGTACTAAAATTCAGGATGACACTTGCGTGAGCCATGATCTACAACACAAATATATTCAAAGTGGACTTAGACTATGTTCAAGATAATTAGAGTTCAACTTAATCAAATTATTAGCTAAACTCCCACTCAAAAAGTACATCTCTCTAGTCATTTGAGTGGTTCATGATCCACTTACACTATCCCAAGTCCGATCATCACGTGAGTCGAGAGTAGTTTCAGTGGTAAGCATCCCTATGCTAATCATATCAACTATATGATTCATGATCGACCTTTCGGTCTCATGTGTTCCGAGGCCATGTCTGCACATGCTAGGCTCGTCAAGCTTAACCCGAGTGTTCCGCGTGCGCAACTGTTTTGCACCCGTTGTATGTGAACGTTGAGTCTATCACACCCGATCATCACGTGGTGTCTCGAAACGACGAACTGTAGCAACGGTGCACAGTCGGGGAGAACACAATTTCGTCTTGAAATTTTAGTGAGAGATCACCTCATAATGCTACCGTCGTTCTAAGCAAAATAAGGTGCATAAAAGGATTAACATCACATGCAATTCATAAGTGACATGATATGGCCATCATCACGTGCTTCTTGATCTCCATCACCAAAGCACCGGCACGATCTTCTTGTCACCGGCGCCACACCATGATCATCCATCAACGTGTTGCCATCGGGGTTGTCGTGCTACTTATGCTATTACTACTAAAGCTACATCCTAGCAAAATAGTAAACGCATCTGCAAGCACATAAGTTAGTATAAAGACAACCCTATGGCTCCTGCCGGTTGCCGTACCATCGACGTGCAAGTCGATATTTCAATTACAACATGATCATCTCATACATCCAATATATCACATCACATTATTGGCCATATCACATCACAATCATACCCTGAAAAAACAAGTTAGACGTCCTCTAATTTTGTTGTTGCATGTTTTACGTGGTGACCAAGGGTATCTAGTAGGATCGCATCTTACTTACGCAAACACCACAACGGAGATCTATGAGTTGCTATTTAACCTCATACAAGGACCTCCTCGGCCAAATCCGATTCAACTAAAGTTGGAGAAACCGTCACTTGCCAGTCATCTTTGAGCAAGGGGGGTACTCGTAACGATGAAACCAGTCTCTCATAAGCGTACGAGTAATGTCGGTCCAAGCCGCTTCAATCCAACAATACCGCGGAATCAAGAAAAGACTAAGGAGGGCAGCAAAACGCACATCTCCGCCCACAAAACCTTTTGTGTTCTACTCGAGAAGACATCTACGCATGAACCTAGCTCATGATGCCAGTGTTGGGGAACGTCGCAAGGGAAACAAAAAATTTCCTACGCGCACGAAGACCTATCATGGTGATGTCCATCTACGAGAGGGGATGAGTGATCTACGTACCCTTGTAGATCGTACAGCAGAAGCGTTAGAGAACGCGGTTGATGTAGTGGAACGTCCTCACGTCCCTCGATCTGCCCCGCGAACAATCCCGCGATCAGTCCCACGATCTAGTACCGAACGGACGGCACCTCCGCGTTCAGCACACGTACAGCTCGACGATGATCTCGGCCTTCTTGATCCAGCAAGAGAGACGGAGAGGTAGAAGAGTTCTCCGGCAGCGTGACGGTGCTCCAGAGGTTGGTGATGATCTCGTCTCAGCAGGGCTCCGCCCGAGCTCCGCAGAAACGCGATCTAGAGGAAAAACTATGGAGGTATGTGGTCGGGCAGCCGTGAGAAAGTCGTCTCAAATCTGCCCTAAAAGCCCCATATATATAGGAGGAGGGAGGGGGACCTTGCCTTGGGGTCCAAGGGACTCCCAAGGGGTCGACCGAGCCAAGGGGGGAGGACTCCCCCCCCCAAACCGAGTTGGACTTGGTTTGGTGGGAGGAGTCCCCCTCCCTTCCCACTTCTTCCCTCTTTTTTTTTTCTTTTCCTTTGATTTCTTTCTCTTGGCGCATAGGCCCCCTTGGGGCTGTCCCACCAGCCCACTAAGGGCTGGTGTGTCTCCCCAAATCCTATGGGATTCCCCGGGGTGGGTTGCCCCCCCCCCGGTGAACTCCCGGAACCCATTCGTCATTCCCGGTACATTCCCGGTAACTCCGAAAACCTTCCGGTAATCAAATGAGGTCATCCTATATATCAATCTTCGTTTCCGGACCATTCCGGAAACCCTCGTGACGTCCGTGATCTCATCCGGGACTCCGAACAACATTCGGTAACCAACCATATAACTCAAATACGCATAAAACAACGTCGAACCTTAAGTGTGCAGACCCTGCGGGTTCGAGAACTATGTAGACATGACCCGAGAGACTCCTCGGTCAATATCCAATAGCGGGACCTGGATGCCCATATTGGATCCTACATATTCTACGAAGATCTTATCGTTTGAACCTCAGTGCCAAGGTTTCGTATAATCCCGTATGTCATTCCCTTTGTCCTTCGGTATGTTACTTGCCCGAGATTCGATCGTCAGTATCCATATACCTATTTCAATCTCGTTTACCGGCAAGTCTCTTTACTCGTTCCGTAATACAAGATCCCGCAACTTACACTAAGTTACATTGCTTGCAAGGCTTGTGTGTGATGTTGTATTACCGAGTGGGCCCCGAGATACCTCTCCGTCACACGGAGTGACAAATCCCAGTCTTGATCCATACTAACTCAACTAACACCTTCGGAGATACCTGTAGAGCATCTTTATAGTCACCCAGTTACGTTGCGACGTTTGATACACACAAAGCATTCCTCCGGTGTCAGTGAGTTATATGATCTCATGGTCATAGGAATAAAAACTTGACACGCAGAAAACAGTAGAAACAAAATGACACGATCAACATGCTACGTCTATTAGTTTGGGTCTAGTCCATCACGTGATTCTCCCAATGACGTGATCCAGTTATCAAGCAACAACACCTTGTTCATAATCAGAAGACACTGACTATCATCGATCAACTGGCTAGCCAACTAGAGGCATGCTAGGGACGGTGTTTTGTCTATGTATCCACACATGTAAATGAGTCTTCATTCAATACAATTATAGCATGGATAATAAACTATTATCTTGATACAGGAATTATAATAATAACTATACATTTATTATTGCCTCTAGGGCATAATTCCAACAATGAACCCATCCTATATATCAATCTTCGTTACCGGACCATTCCGGAAACCCTCGTGATGTCCCTGATCTCATCTGGGACTCCGAACAACATTCGGTAACCACACATATAACTCAACTATACTAAAACATCATCGAACCTTAAGTGTGCAGACCCTGCGGGTTCGTGAACTATGTAGACATGTCCCGAGACACTCCTCGGTCAATATCCAATAGCGGGACCTGGATGCCCATATTGGATCCTACATATTCTCTGAAGATCTTATCGGTTGGACCTCAGTGCCAAGGATTCATATAATCCCGTATGTCATTCCCTTTGTCCTTCGGTATGTTACTTGCCCAAGATTCGATCGTCGGTATCCGCATACCTATTTCAATCTCGTTACCGGCAAGTCTCTTTACTTGTTCCGTAATACAAGATCCCGTGACTTACACTTAGTCACATTGCTTGCAAGGCTTGTGTGTGATGTTGTATTACCGAGTGGGCCCCGAGATACCTCTCCGTCACATGGAGTGACAAATCCCAGTCTTGATCCATACTAACTCAACGGACACCTTCGGAGATACCTGTAGAGCACCTTTATAGTCACCCAGTTACGTTGCGACGTTTCATACACACAAGGTATTCCTCCGGTGCCAGTGAGTTATATGATCTCATGGTCATAGGAATAAATACTTGACACGCAGAAAACAATAGCAATAAAATCACATGATCACATGATACGTTCATAGTTTGGGTCTAGTCCATCACATGATTCTCCTAATGATGTGATCCAGTTATCAAGTGACAACACTTGCACATAATCAGAAAACCTTGACTATCCATGATCAACTGGCTAGCCAACTAGAGGCTTTCTAGGGACATTGTTTTGTCTATGTATCCACACATGTATCTATGTTTTCATTCAATACAACTATAGCATGGATAATAAACGATTATCTTGAAATAGGAAATATAATAATAACTATTTATCATTGCCTCTAGGCATATTTCCAACAAACTCATGTCATCCAGTTGTGTGGGGGTTTAGGGCTTCACAAGAGAGCCAAAAGTAGCTATCCTGCTGCTACCTCTTGAGCTTGCGTTGGTTTTTCCCTTGAAGAGGAAAGGGTGATGCAGCACAGTAGCAGTAAGTATTTCCCTCAGGTTGAGAACCAAGATATCAATCCAGTAGGAGAATCAAGCCAAGTGTACAGAGTACCTGCGCAAACACAAACGATCTTGCACCCAACGCTATAAAGGGGTTGCCAATCCATTCAAGATTGATTGCAAAGTGAGATCTGAAGGCGGAAAGTGCAACAAAGTAAAAGTGTAAGGCTGAAAATATGATGTGAAGTAGACCCGGGGGCCATAGTGTTTACTAGAGGCTTCTCTCAAAATAGCAAATATTACGGTGGGTGAACGAATTACTGTCGAGCAATTGATAGAACCGCGCAAAGTCATGACGATATCTAAGGCCATGATCATACATATAGGCATCACGTTCGAGACAAGTAGACCGATACTTTCTGCATCTACTACTATTACTCCACACATCGACCGCTATCGAGCATGCATCTAGTGTATTGAGTTCATGACAAACATAGTAACGCCTTAAGCAAGATGACATGATGTAGAGGGATAAATTCATGCAATAGATATAAACGCCATCTTTTTACCCTTGATGGCAACAACACGATGCGTGCCTCGCTACCCCTTCTGTCAGTGGGTGAGGTCACCGCACGGTATGAACCCAAAACCAAGCAGTTCTCCCATTGCAAGAATCATAGATCAAGTTTGCCAAACAAAACCCACAACTCGAAGAGAATTACAAGGATATGAAATCATGCATATAAGAGATCAGAAGAAACTCAAATGAGATTCATAGATAATCTGATCATAAATCCACAATTCATCGGATCTCGACAAACACACCGCAAAATAAGATTACATCGGATATATCTCCATGAAGATAATGGAGAACTTTGTATTGAAGATCCAAGAGAGAGAAGAAGCCATCTAGCTACTAGCTATGGACCCGAAGGTCTATGGTGAACTAATCACGCATCATAAAAGAGGCAATGGTGTTGATGAAGAAGCCCTCCGTATCGGAATCCCCCCTCCGGCAGGGCAACAGAACGTGCCTCAGATGGGATCTTGCGGAGACAGAAGCTTGCGGCAGCGGAAAAGTATTTCGTGGATCTCTCTTGGGGTTTTGGATTTTTCGGGGATTTATAGGCGGAAGAAGTAGGGCAGACGAGCCACAGGGGGGCCACAAGCCTGCTAGGCGCGCCCCCTGGCCGTGCCTAGGGGGCTTGTGGCCTCCCCTGGTGGCCTCTGCCTTGGTTCTCACGTCCCGTGCGTATCTTCTGTTCCGAAAAAATCTTTTCGGAAGTATTATTCCGTTTGGACTCCGTTTAATATTCTCCTCTGAAAATGGTTAAAAACACGGAAAAAACAGGAACTAGCACTTGGCACTGAGTTGATAAGTTAGTCCCAAAAAAGATATAAAAGGCATACAAGACATCCAAAGTTTGACAAGATAATAGCATGGAACCATAAAAAATTATTGATACATTGGAGACGTATCAAGCATCCCCAAGCTTAACTCCTGCTCGTCCTCGAGTAGGGAAGTGATAAAGACTGAATTTTTGATGTGGAATGCTACCTAGAATATTTTTCCTTTGTGACTTCTTTCATGTGACATGAATGTTCAGATCCGTAAGATTCAAAACAATAGTTTGCTATTGACATGAAAACAATAATACTTCAAGAAAACTAGCAAGGTAATCATGAGTTTTCAAAATAACAAGGCCAAAGAAAGTTATCCCTCCAAAATCAAATAGTCTGGCTATGCTCCATCATCCCCACACAACTAATTTAAATCATGCACAACCCCGGTATTGGCCAAGTAATTGTTTTTCCACTCTTACTTTCTCAAACCTTTTTCAACTCTCACGCAATACATGAGCGTGAGCCATGGATATAGCACTATAGGTGGAATAGAGTGTGGTGGAGGTTATGAGACAAAAAGGAGGAGATGGTCACATTGACTCGGCGTATCAAAGGGCTATAGAGATGCCCATCAATAGATATCAATGTGAAACCCATCATTGGAATATACAAGCCACGTTATATAATGAAGATTCCCACTAGCATATGGTGGTGACGAAACAAGAGACTCTCAATCATGAAGAACATGGTGCTATTATGAAGCACAAGTGTGGAAAAGATAGTAGCATTGTCCCTTCTCTCTTTTTCTCTCTTCTTTTTTTTGTTTGGGCTCTTTGGCCTCTTTCCATATCTCTCTTTTTTTGTGTGGGCAACTTTGGCATCTTTTTTTTTTCTCACATGGGACAATGCTCTAATAATGATGATCATCCCACTTTTATCTGCTCACAGCTCAATGCTTAGAACGATGATGACTCTATAGGAAATACCTCCGGCAGTGTACGGGGGTGTGCAACGATCTAGCTTGGCGTTTGATGTTGGAACATCTCGCTAGCTATCTTACGATCATGCAATGGCAATATGAAAGTGACGGCACAAGTCATGAGACGGAACGGTGGGAGTTGCATGGCAATATATCTCAGAATGGCTATGAAGATGCCATAGTAGGTAGGTATGGTGGCTGTTTTGAGGAAGGCATATGGTGGGTTTGTGCATCGGCGAAAGTTGCGCGTCACTAGAGAGGCTAGCAATGGTGGAAGGTGAAAGTGCATCTATACCATGGACTCACATTAGTCATGAAGAACTCACATACTTATTGCAAAAGTTTTTATTAGTAATCAAAACAAAGTGCTAAACGCATACTCCTAGGGGAAGGGTTGGTAGGTGTTAACCATCACGCGATCCCGACCGCAACACAAAGGATGACAATCAATAGATCAATTATGCTTCGACTTCCTAACATAGCGGTTCACCATACGTGCATGTTACGGGAATCACTAACTTCAACACAAGTATTTCTAGATTCACAACATCCTACTAACATAACTCTTAGTATAACCAAATCCATATCTCAAAACTAATTGAGAGGAATCAAACTTCCCTTTCTAATCAATGCACATGAAGATGGAAGTTCATTGTATCCTCTTTGGATTCCTATCACCTTTGGGACTACTTTCATATCACAAGCCAACTACCAAGTTACTCAGAGAGATCACTCTCAAAAATATATAAGTGAAGATTGAGAGTTCTTATTTCTCCAAAATATGACACCGTCGTGCTCTAAAAGATCTAAGTGAAGCACATAGAGCAAAATTGCCTAACTCAAAAGATATAAGCGAAGCTCAAAGAGTATTCTAGCAAAATCACAATGAATGCATGTCTCTATCAAAAGGTGTGCAGCAAGGATGATTGTTACACAACAAAAAGAAAAGACTCCTATGATACAAGACGCTCCAAGCAAAACACATATCATGTGGTGAATAAAAATATAGCTCCAAGTAATGTTACCGATGGATTGAAGACGAAAGAGGGGATGCCTTCCCGGGGCATACCCAAGCTTAGGCTTTTTGGCGTCCTTGAATTTGGCTTGGGGTGCCTTGGGCATCCCCAAGCTTGAGCTATTTCCACTCTTTATCCCTTTGTCCATGAGAACATCACCCAAAACTTGAAAACTTCACAACACAAAACTTAAACAGAAACTCGTGATATCATTAGCACAAGAAAACAAACTACCACCTCTTGAGGTACTGTAGAAAACTTGATTTCTATTTATATTGGTGTTAGATTACTGTATTCTCACTTTTCCATGGTAGTACCCCCCGATACTATCCATAGTTTCGTCAAAACAAGCAACAAACACACCAAAAACAGAATCTGTCAAAAACAGACCAGTCTGTAGAAATCTGTATACTTCGTATACTTCTGGTATCTCAAAAATTCTGAAAAATTAATACAATGGCATATCAACCAGCAGCAAAAAGAATCAACTCAAAATCTCTTTTTGGATAAAAAAGAAAAATAATTTCGTGAGAGAAAAGTTTCTGTCTTTTTCCAGCACGATCAAACAACCATCACCAAACTAGTCATAAAGGTTTTACTTGGCCCAAACACAAAAAGAAACACAAAAAACACAATCATAACAGAATTATGATGGTGTGGACGCAACAAAACAGAAAGCAAAAAGTAAAGAGAAATTCATTGGGTTGCCTCCCAACAAGCGCTATTGTTTAACGCCCTTAGCTAGGCATAAGGTGATAGAATCACGTATCGTCATCTTTGGTGCTCAAACCATAAGTGGCCCTCATCATGGATTCATAGGGCAATCTTATTTTCTTTCTAGTAAAATGCTCCATGCCGTTCTTTAAAGGAAATTGAAATCTAATATTCCCTTCCTTCATATCGATGATAACACCAATAGTCCTTAGGAAAGGTCTACCAAGAATGATAGGACATGTAGGATTGCAATCAATATCAAGCACAATGAAACCACGGTACATAGTTCCTATTTGCAATAATAAGAACATCATTGATCTTTCCCATGGGTTTCTTGACAGTAGAATCCGCAAGATGCAAATTAAGAGAGCACTCCTCGATCTCATTAAAGCCTAGAACATCACATAAAGACTTTGGAATCGCGGAAACACTAGCACCCAAATCACACAAAGCATTGCATTCATAGTTTTTGATCTTAATTTTGATAGTAGGTTCCCACTCATCATGAAGCTTTCTAGGAATAGAAACTTCCAACTCAAGTTTCTCTTCAAGAGATTTTATCATAGCATCGACGATATGATCGGTAAAGGCTTTGTTTTGGCTATAAGCGTGTGGAGAGTTTAGCATGGATTGCATCAAGGTAATGCATTAAATCAAGGAGCAACTATCGTAGTTGAATTCCTTAAAATCGAAAGTAGTAGTTTCATTACTACTCAACGTTTTGATATCCTCTACTCCACTTTCAATGCTTTTAGCATCAAGATAGATAGACTCCGAATCATTGGGGGCGTTTTTCAACCAAGGTGGATTCATATCCAGCCCCATCATCATTAGGTTTGACACTATAAAACAAGGATTCAATAGTCGTCACGCCAAGAACTTTAAGATCTTCGTGATTCTCATCACGAGAACACGCCTTTTTAAGCCATTCATGTCTAGCACAAATTTGGGCGGTTCTTTCTTTACCCTTATTCATGGAAACATGCATAACTTTCAAAGTTTCATCCATATTGATCTTGGGAGGAGCACATCTAACTTTTAAAGCATCAATATCAATAGACATTCTATCAACGCTCCTAGCCAAATCATCAATTTTGAGTAGTTTTTCTTCTATGGACGCATTGAAAATCTTTTGCGAGTTGATGAACTCTTTGATATTACTCTCTAGATCAGAGGGTAATTTGTTTTAATTTTCATGTGCGTTGTGGTAGGAGTTCCCAAAGTTATTATAGGGATTACTAGGAAAAGGCCTAGGTACATAGTTTCCTCTAAAAGCATTGTTGTGGCCAAATTTATTCCTACCAACAAAATTAACGTCCAAGCTTTCGTTGCTACTCTCAATAAAGGAAGACAAGGGCATATCATTGGGATCTAAAGGAGCACCTTTACTAGCAAACAATTTCATTAACTCATCCATCTTAGCACTCAACGAGTTAATTTCTTCTATAGCGTGTACCTTTTTACTAGTAGGTGACCTTTCAGTGTGCCACTGAGAGTAGTTTGTCATGATATTGTCTGGGAGTTTTCTGGCTTCTCCTAATGTGATTTCCATGAACGTTCCACCGGAGGCGGAGTCCAAGATATTTCTAGAAGCGAAATTCAAACCACCGTAGAAGATTTGTATAATCATCCAAAGAAAAAGACAAGAGCGGGACAATTTCGAATCATCAATTTCATTCTCTCCCAAGATTGTGCAACATGTTCATGATCAAGTTCCTTAAAATTCATGATATCATTACGGAGAGAGATAATCTTAGCCGGCGGAAAATACTTGGATATAAAAGCATCTTTGCACTTGTTCCAAGAATCAATACTATTTTTGGGCAAAGATGAAAACCAAGTTTTTGCTCGATCTCGCAACGAGAACGGAAATGGCTTCAATTTAATCACATCATTATCCACATCTTTCTTATTTTTCATATCGCAAAGCTCAATGAAGGTATTAAGATGGGATGCCGCATCTTCACTAGGAAGGTCGGAGAATTGCTCTTTCATAACAAGATTCAGCAAAGCATCTTTGATTTCGTATGATTTCGCACTAGTGGCGGGAGCAATCGGAGTGCTAATAAAATCATTATTATTTGTATTCGAGAAGTCACAAAGTTTGGTGATTTCAGTCATGGTGACTTTAGCAAGCAAACAAGCACACAAGCGAACAGAAAGCAAGCGAGAGAAAAGGGCGAACGAAAAAGGAAAATATTTTTGTAATTTTTTGTTTTTCCAGAAGTGGGGGAGAGGAAAACGAGAGGCAAAAAAGTAAATGCAAGAGATGAGTTTGCGACACTTACTTGGATAAGCTTCACTTAGAATAATCCCCGATGCCAGAAATGGACACGTTGACGGAAGACTATTCTTGACTTGATCCTCCCCGGCAACGGCGCCAGAAATTCTTCTTGCTACCTCTTGAGCTTGCGTTGGTTTTCCCCTTGAAGAGGAAAGGGTGATGCAGCATAGTAGCAGTAAGTATTTCCCTCAGTTTGAGAACCAAGGTATCAATCCAGTAGGAGAATCAAGCCAAGTGTCCAGAGTACCTGCGCAAAAACAAACGAGCTTGCACCCAACGCTATAAAGGGGTTGTCAATCCCTTCAATATTGATTGCAAAGTGAGATCTGAAGGCGGAAAGTGCAACAAAGTAAAAGTGTAAGGCTGAAAATATGATGTGAAGTAGACCCGAGGGTCATAGTGTTCACTAGAGGCTTCTCTCAAAATAGCAAATATTATGGTGGGTGAACGAATTACTGTTGAGCAATTGATAGAACCGCGCAAAGTCATGACAATATCTAAGGCAATGATCATACATATAGGCATCACGTCCGAGACAAGTAGACCGATACTTTCTGCATCTACTACTATTCCTCCACACATCGATCGCTATCCAGCATGCATCTAGTGTATTGAGTTCATGACGAACAGAGTAAGGCCTTAAGCAAGATGACATGATGTAGAGGGATAAATTCATGCAATAGATATAAACCCCATCTTTTTACCCTTGATGGCAACAACACGATGAGTGCCTCGCTACCCCTTCTATCACTGGGTGAGGTCACCGCACGGTATGAACCCAAAACCAAGCACTTCTCCCATTGCAAGAATCATAGATCAAGTTGACCAAACAAAACCCACAACTCGAAGAGAATTACAAGGATATGAAATCATGCATATAAGAGATCAGAAGAAACTTAAGATTCATATATAATCTGATCATAAATCCACAATTCATCGGATCTCGACAAACACACCGCAAAAGAAGATTACATTGGTTAGATCTCCATGAAGATCATGGGGAACTTTGTATTGAAGATCCAAGAGAGAGAAGAAGCTATCTAGCTACTAGCTATGGACCCGAAGGTCTATGGCGAACTACTCACGCATCATCGAAGAGGCAATGGTGTTGATGAAGAAGCCCTCCGTATCCGAATCCCACCTCCGACAGGGCACCAGAACGTGTCCCAGATGGGATCATGCGGAGACAGAAGCTTGCGGCGGCGGAAAAGTATTTTCGTGGATCTCTCTCGGGGTTTTGGATTTTTCGGGGATTTATAGGCGGAAGAAGTAGGGCAGACGAGCCACAGGGGGGCCACAAGCCTGCTAGGCGCGGGCCCCCTGGCCGCGTCTAGGGGGCTTGTGGCCTCCCCTGGTGGCCTCTGCCTTGGTTCTCACGTCCCGTGCGTATCTTCTGTTCTGGAAAAAGTATTTTCAGAAGTTTTATTCCGTTTGGACTCCGTTTAATATTCTCCTCTGAAAAGGGTCAAAAACACGGAAAAACCAGGAACTGGCACTTGGCACTGAGTTAATAATTTAGTGCCAAAAAAGATATAAATGGCATACAAAACATCCAAAGTTTGACAAGATAATAGCATGGAACCATCAAAAATTATAGATACGTTGGAGACGTATCACCTGTCATGACCTTTCCTGAATCGGTTTGCAACTGGCAAGCCACTTGGTTCTACTTTAATGATGTTGCTTGTCCGAACATGTCGAGTGGACTCCCTCCCTTTACTCTAGAGCAACCGAGTGCTCCGAGGACGTTAGTGTTGACGAAGGATGAGAAAACTCAGGTGGATCCCTTGGTCGAAGCGCTGATTGGTCTGGTCCGCAACAGAGTGACGGGAATGGATCTGTTAGAGACCTGCTTTTGCAGACGCATCCAGCCTCTCCAGGCTCGGGACCACACTATGTGGCATTACACCGGTCCTGAAGACTCCACTCGGTCTAATCCCGAGGAAGTGAATGACGACACGGTAGCAAAGTGGATCCGCGGAATAGCTGGTCCTTATGGTAATCCGAAGGGGGCAAAAACGGTGCTGCCCTTCTCAGCTAAAAACCCGCAGACAAACAAGGTTAGTTCTGCTCTGTTGAATATTTTTGCGTTCGAACCGAGAGCTTGCAATTTTCTTGTCGACTGAGCTTGTGGATTGTATCTTGCAGGAGTGGACAAACTTGCATTCTCCGGTCCCGAATGGCAACACACTCGATCTTGATGAGGAGAGCATGGAGGACAGTGCGGAGAGCGAGGACTATGTCGATGACAACGAAGAGGCCGAGGAGGAGGAGTCGGAGGAGAGCGAGGAGGAATATTCATCTCCTTCTTGCCATGAGCCTCGGACCAAGCAGCGTCATGACCCCACGGGCACTCCAAGCAAACCTTTGGCGTCGAGTGGCAGGAGTGTCAAGTGCGTCAGGGGATCGTCTGGAGAACCAGTGGAATAGCCTGCAAAGGTCCCCAAGCCCAGCGGACCCAAACCTCGAAAGGCTCTGCCTAGGATGAGGATTGTTGTTCCACTCGCATGTGCGTAAGTACTCGATCTTCTACTCTTACCCGAGTGAACTTTTTGGTTGATGATGACGGAATGAGATTGCCTTGACAGAGCTGCTACCTCTGTCACGTCGCCGCCGCGAGGGGACGAAGATCCCATGGAGGTTGACACCGCGAACGCAGCCACCTCACAGCTAGGTATTATTGATTTCCCATTCCGTGTCATTCCTCTGTGTGTATGGTTTCCTGGCTGTAACTTCTGGTGTTTCTGTCTGCCAACCGCGCCTGCTGCAAGAGAGGTCATCAACTGGACAATGATGATCAAAGGCAACCAGCTGTTGCGGTGCAACCCGTTGTGTCCGAGGTGCCCTTGGCGGAAATGGCTGTACTGAGTGCTCCACCTGTTAGTTCAGTCGTTGTCACCATGACTCCGACTGGATTGCAGTCGAGCGCTCCAGTTGATTCTGCTGCAACCTCAGGATTGATGTCACCCACGACCCTGTACACCACACGTTGTGTCCCTGAAGACCAGACTGGTGCCACAAAGGAGGCTATGATCCAGGCAGAGCTTATGACGCAACAAGCAAAAGGAGCCTATGACGTCGTTGTCTCAGTGTACAACAACAGTTTGGTGCTCCAAGAAAATTTCTGATAAGTTCGACCGTAAGTTTGAATTCCGACTCACACCCAGTGGGTGTTTTTGTAGAAATGTCCTTTTTTTATTTGCATTCCAGTGGGGTCACTCCGAGTGAACCCACTGGGTGTAGTCCCCGAGACCGCTGTCGAGTGCTTGCACTGGCAGGGGTCTTAATCAGTATAGACTTTTCTTTTTTGTTGATCACAATCAACCAGAGCTGACCTAGTTGAGTTCTGAATCCAGTGGGGGCACGCTAAGTGCACCCACTGTGTGTAGTCCTCGAGACTATTATTGGTCGGAAGTGAATGATAATAGTCTGAAGTACTTGAGTGTATAATATTTTTGGCTCCTGAGGACATACCTGACCGAGTGATAATTCGGTGGGGTCACGCCGAGTGAACCCACTGGGTGTAGTCCCCGAGACCGTTGTCGAGTGCTTGTATCGACAAGGGTCTGATCGGAAACATACCTTGTCCTTCTATCAAATGAAGTTTTTATCACTCGGAAGTGATTTTACTTTGACCATATATCACTCGGAAGTGTTATATATGTCGACTGATGTTTGTCTTCTGACTCTTTCAGAAAGCTTGCGCAGTAGGTTCTGCGTATGCTACCTTGGCTGCAGAAAAGACTCAACTGACTGCGAACCTGGAGACGGCTACAAGTGAAGTAGCTGCTTTGAAGAAAACACTGGAAGAGAAGGACAAAGCGTTGGTGGAGGCTCAGGCGCAACCAGTAAGAGTTTGCATGTGGAGGTGGAGAAAATGCAGAAAGAGCGAATGAAGTGGATGAACCAGCTGAAGGAGATGAACAGGAGGGCGAATGCTAAAGAGAAATACGTGGGAGACTTTGCCACCAAGATGCTGGAGTTACTCACTGGTAAGTGTATTGTCGAGTGAATCGTGCAATCGATTGTGTGGTGTTTTTTTGATGACCTTGAAACTTGTCTCCCACAGAATTATGTCAAGACTTGGGGAAGGAAGTTGAGGAGGTTGAGCCTTCGCTTGACCCGATCAATACTCCACTCGGTGACGGCCCAGCTCTGAATCTATTCTGTATGAGCTCCCGACTGGCGAAGGTGGAGAAGTACGTCACGCGACTGAGGGATGCTGTGAGCAAGATCGACAAGGAGCTATGGCCAGAGGATGATTTCTAGCATGACCTGGAGGCAATGATGACTCGAATGGAGCATATTCCTCAGCGGGTTCAAGCATGGAAGAAGTCTGCTGCTCGGTGTGGGCGGACGTAGCTTTTTCACTCGTCAGGGTCCATTGCAAGGAGACTCGGGAGGAGAAGCTGAAGGCGATGAATGTTGCAAACACTAAGAAGCTTCGGTTCGAAGACTTCATGGAGACCTTCATTGATACTGCAACGCACCTCGCCGGCGTCATCGACCTCGACACCTTCGTGGATCCGACAAGTCCAAGTGAGCCGTGAGGAAGACGAACACTTGGGAGAAAAAAATTTATTTGCCTCGGTATGCCGAGTGGTTCTGTAAACGCTTAAAACTTCGTTCGGGTAACAACCCGAATGCTTTTGGCATGCGCGGATAGCCTTGATCTGCGCCGGGTATCATTGATGTGCTCGTTTTGACTGATTTTGAGTTTATCTTTGTCGAATGAATTTTTTCTTTTTGGGGATGCTCTGGGCTTACGCAAAGTCTTCCCACCCAAGCGAAGCTTGATTCGCAGTTGGGTAGGGGCTAAGCGAGGTCTGAGTCGCATTTGGGCGGGATTTCGTCACTTAGGCGAATCTGGTTCGCGACTAAGTCCCCGAGTGAGAGGGTAGCTCTTCACTTGGAGAAGTTTAATAACTTAGGCGAATCTGGTTCGCGGCTAAGCCCCCGGGTGAGAGGGTAGCTCTCCACTCGGGGAAGTTTTTAACTTAGGAGAATCTGGTTCATGGCTAAGCCCCCGAGTGAGAGGGTAGCTCTTCACTCGGAGAAGTTTTTTAACTTAGGTGAATATGGTTCGCGGCTAAGCCCCCGAGTGAGAGGGTAGCTCTTCACTCGGAGAAGTTTTTTTAACTTAGGCGAATCTGGTTCAAGGCTAAGCCCCCAAGTGAGAGGGTAGCTCTTCACTCGGAGAAGTTTTTTAACTTAGGCGAATCTGGTTCGCGGCTAAGCCCCCGAGTGAGAGGGTAGCTCTTCACTCAGAGAAGTTTTTTAACTTAGGTGAATCTGGTTCACGGCTAAGCCCCCGAGTGAGACGGTAGCTCTTCACTCGGAAAAGATTTCTAGACCAGAGTGAGCAAATATATTGCGGTAATCAAAACTTCTGGCAAGTAAATTGCTTTAGGGAATCTTGTTCGTTACATCAAAACAGTCGTTAATCACGCATAAAAACGCTTAAGTAAGTCTCCCTTCCATGTTCGCGGCTAGTCGATCCTCTTCTCCAAATTGTAGAGTATGTATGCTCCGTTGTTCAGCACCTTGGAGACGATGAAGGGTCCTTCCCAGGCGGGGGCCAACTTGTGTGGTCTCTGCTGATGCACTCGGAGCACCAAATCGCCTGCTTGGAATGTCCGACTCCTGACGTGTCCTGAATGAAACCGTCACAAGTCTTGTTGGTAGATCGTCGATCGAATCAGGGCCATCTCGCGCTCCTCCTCCAAGAGATCGACTCCGTCCTGTCAGGCTTGTTCAGCTTTGGCTTCTGAGAAGAGCTCAACTCTAGGGGAATTGTGAAGTAAATCACTCGGAAGGACAGCTTCTGCATCGTACACGAGAAAGAATGGAGACTGTCCAATCGACCTATTCAGGGTCGTTCTGAGTCCCTAGAGCACAGAAGGTAACTCGGTAACCCAAGCTCCTGCAGCGTGTCCAATCTCTCGCATGAGACGATGTTTTAACCCTTAAAGTATGAGTCCATTCGCTCATTCAGCCTGGCCATTTGTTTGGGGATGAGCAACGGATGCGTAATCCACTCGGGTTCCTTGGTTGGAGCAAAAACTCTTGAATTCATCCGAGTCGAAGTTCGATCCATTGTCAGTGATGATGCTGTGTGGAACCCCAAATCTGAAAGTAATTTCTCTCATGAACTTGATTGTAGTGCGTGCATCTAGATTTTTGATCGGCTTGGCTTCTATCCACTTGGTGAATTTGTCGACTGCAACTAGCAAATGAGTGAATCTGCCTTGCCCTGTATGGAAGGGTCCGACCATGTACAAGCCCCACACGGCAAAAGGCCATATGAGGGGGGTTGTCTTTAGAGCAGATGACGGCTTGTGTGATTTGTTGGAGTAGAATTGACATCCTTCACAGCGGTCTACAAGCTCCTTGGCCATTTCACCCACACGTGGCCAGAAGAATCCAACTCGGAATGCCTTAGCAACGATGGCTCTGGAGGATGCATGATGACCACAAGTTCCCGAGTGAATTTCCTCCAAAATCAGTCGGCCTTCCTCAGGGGAAATGCACTGCTGAGCTATGCCAGACACACTTTCCTTATAGAGCTGATCTCCCATGACTGTGAAAGCTTTTGATCTGCGTACAATCTGTCTAGCTTCGTCTTCATCTTCGGGTAGTTCTTGCCTCAGGATATATGCAATATAAGGCATTTTCCAATCGGGCGTGACCACTCGAATCTCCATGAGCAGATCGACAACCGCTGGGATTTCAACTTCAGTTGGATCGAATACACTTGTAGGCTGAGGAGATTCTTCAGTGAATGGATCTTCCTGGATCGAAGGGGTGTGTATGTGCTCCAAACAAACATCATTGGGCACAATTTTCTGAGTGGATCCGTTTTTTGCCAATTCATGAGTAGCTTGATTCTTCAATCGAGGAACGTGATGAAGTTCCAAACCTTCAAACCTTTTCTCAAGTTTTCTTACTGCGTTGCAGTATCCAGTCATGACAGGGTTTCTCACATCCCACTCTTTCATTACTTGATTAACCACTAGATCTGAGTCGCCGTATACCATCAAGCGTCGGACTCCGAGTGAGATGGCCATACGCAACCCGTAAAGGAGAGCTTCATACTCTGCCTCATTGTTAGAGGAATCAAAGTGAATCTGCAATACGTAACTGAGCTTGTCGCCCTTCGGGGATATAAGAACTATGCCTGCACCAGAGCCACTCAGCATCTTCGAGCCGTCAAAGAACATAGTCCAATGTGCCGAGTGAGTAGGGGCTAGTTGTTGTTGTTCCACCCATTCAGCCATGAAATCTGCCAGAGCTTGAGATTTGATGGCTTTCTCGGCTTCGAACTGCATGTCACAATATAATAGCTCCATTGCCCATTTCGCCACTCGGCCCGATGCATCCGGATTGTGAAGGATTTCTGACAATGGGGCATCGTTGACCACATACACCGACTGATCTTGAAAATAATGAGCTACCTTCTTTGCAGTCATGTAAATCCCATAAAGAAACTTCTGATAGTGGGGATATCTCTGCTTGGAAGGAGTCAATACCTCAGAAACATAATATACTGGGTGCTGAATCTTGTATGCCTTGCCTTCCTCTTCTCGCTCGACTTTCAGGACTGTGCTGACAACTTGATTTGTAGCCGCGATGTATAAGAGGAGTCGCTCTTTGCTGTACGGAGCAGCAAGAACCGGCTAGGTGGATAGCAGAGTCTTTAACTCAACGAATGCAGCTTCTGCTTCGGGAGTCCACTCGAAGGTATAATGGTAAGGCTTTCTCTCCGAGTTGACATATGAATCTGCTTAATGTTGCCAAACATCCTGTAAGCTTCTGGACGTCGTGCACTCGCACATGGCTTTTCATTCGGACGATTTCCCCGATCTTTTCAGGGTTAACATCGATTCCTCATTCAGAAGGAAGTAAACCGAGTAACTTGCCGCTGGGGACTCCGAATGTGCACTTGGCTGGGTTGAGCTTGATGTCGTACCTTCGAAGGTTGGCGAACGTTTCAGCCAAGTCAATCAGCAGGTCGGAACCTTTGCGTGACTTGACTATGATATTGTCCATGTATGCCTCCACGTTCCGACTGATCTGGTCGAGGAGGCATTTCTTAATCATGCGCATAAAAGTGCCTCCTGCATTTTTGAGACCGAATGGCATAGTGATGTAGCAAAAGCACCCAAACAGGGTGATGAAGGCTGTTTTTATTTCATCTGGGCCATACAGACGGATCTGGTGGTACCCAAAGTAAGCATCTAAAAAATAAAATCGCTCACATCCCGCAGTCGAGTCGACAATCTGATCTATGCGGGGGAGTGGAAAGTGGTCTTTCGGGCAGACCCGATTGATGTGCTTGAAGTCGATGCACATTCGAAGTGACTTCCCTTCTTAGGCACCATGACAACATTCACGAGCCACTCGGAGTGGTAAACCTCGCGAATGAATTTGGCCTCCAGGAGCTTAGTCACTTCCTCACCGATTGCTTTCCTTTTCTGTGTGGCGGACCGACGCAGATGTTCTTTGACAGGTCGAGCTTAGGGGTCGACCCTCAGTCGGTGCTCAGCCAGTTCCCTGGGTGCACCAGGCATGTCAGCGGGCTTCCATGCGAAGATGTCCCAGTTCTCACGGAGGAACTGGATGAGCTCGGTGCTACCTCTTGAGCTTGCGTTGGTTTTTCCCTTGAAGATGAAAGGATGATGCAGCACAGCAGCAGTAAGTATTTCCCTCAGTTTGAGAACCAAGGTATCAATCCAGTAGGAGTACCAAGACAAGCCACCAATGTACGTGCGCAAAAACAAACAAACTTGCACCCAACGCTATAAAGGGGTTGTCAATCCCTTCACGATTAAATGCAAGGTGACATCTGAAGGTGGAAAGTGCAACAAAGTAAAAGTGTAGAGCTGAAAATATGATGTGAAGTAGACCCGGGGGCCATAGTGTTCACTAGAGGCTTCTCTCATG
The DNA here is from genome assembly GCF_904849725.1 of Hordeum vulgare subsp. vulgare. Classification (NCBI taxonomy): domain Eukaryota; kingdom Viridiplantae; phylum Streptophyta; class Magnoliopsida; order Poales; family Poaceae; genus Hordeum; species Hordeum vulgare. The sequence goes on from NC_058524.1 coordinate 47,453,463, forward strand.
ATAGAAAATATTACGGTGGGTGAACGAATTACTGTCGAGAAATTGATAGAACCGCGCAAAGTCATGACGATATCTAAGGCAATGATCTTACATATAGGCATCACGTCCGAGACAAGTAGACCGATACTGTCTGCATCTACTACTATTACTCCACACTTTGACCGCTATCGAGCATGCATCTAGTGTATTGAGTTCATAACAAACAGAGTAACACCTTAAGAAAGATGGCATGATGTAGAGGGATAAATTCATGCAATAGATATAAACCCCATCTTTTTACCCTTGATGGCAACAACACGATGCGTGGCTCGCTACCCCTTCTGTCACTGGTTGAGGACACCGCACGGTATGAACCCAAAACCAAGCACTTCTCCCATTGCAAGAATTATAGATCAAGTTGGCCATACGAAAGCCACAACTCGAAGAGAATTACAAGAATACGAAATCATGCACATAAGAGATCAGAGGAAACTCTAATAATATTCATAGATAATCTGTTCATAAATCCACAATTCATCGGATCTCGACAAACACACCGCAAAAGAAGATTACATCGGATAGATCTCCATGAAGATCATGGAGAACTTTGTGTTGAAGATCCAAGAGAGAGAAGAAGCCATCTAGCTACTAGCTATGGACCCGAAGGTCTGTGGTGAACTACTCACACATCATCGGAGAGGCAATGGTGTTGATGAAGAAGCCCTCCGTGTCCGAATCCCCCCTCCGACAGGCCACCAGAACGGTCCCCAGATGGGATCTTGCGGAGACAGAAGCTTGCGGCGGCGGAAAAGTATTTTCATGGCTCTCTCTGGCAGTTTGGGATTTTTCGGGGATTTATAGGCGGAAGAAGTAGGGAAAAGGAGCCATGGGGGGGGCCACAAGCCTGCGAGGCGCGCCCCCAGGCCGCGGCTAGGGGGCTTGTGGCCTCCCCCGGAGTCCTTTTCCTTGGTTCTCAAGCTCCGTGTGTATCTTCTGTTACGGAGAAAATCTTTCCGAAGGTTTTATTCCGTTTGGACTCCGTTTAATATTGTTCTCTGAAAAGGGTCAAAAACACGGAAAAAACATGAACTGGCACTTGGCACTAAGTTAAAACGTTAGTCCCAAAAAAGATATAAAATAGCATGGTCATGCAAACAAAACATCCAAAGTTGACAAGATAATAGCATGGAACCATCAAAAATTATAGATACGTTGGAGACGTATCACTCGGCTTCCTTTTTAGGGTCAAGACTTGTTGAGATGGTGGTTGGGGCAGCGGTGGGATCCGTCGGGTGGATACTGGCCTTCTTGATTTCGCCTGCCGACTGGAATGCAGACTCGGAAGCTGGCTTGTTCGAGCACATCAGTTCGGCGGGATCTGCTGTCTGTCGGTACTCATCGAGCTCTGCCATTGCCATCTACTGGTCGGCGATCTTGGAGCCCTGCTGCAAACATTCTTCTACTCTTTGCCGATCGCCAGTGATGGTGATGACTCCCTTCGGCCCTGGCATCTTCATCTTCAAATAAACGTAACATGATCGGGCCATGAAACGTACATATGCTGGACGACCAAGTATGGCGTGGTAGGCACTCTGGAAGTCCACCACCTCGAACGTGAGTTTCTCCTTGCGGAAGTTCTTGTCAGAGCCGAAGACGACATCTAACGCGATCTGGCCAAGTGACTTGGCCTTCTTCCCTCGGATCACTCCGTGAAACTGCATATTGTTGTCGCTGAGTTTAGACATCGGAATGCCCATCCCCTTGAGAGTGTCGGCGTACATGATGTTCAAACCACTCCCTCCATCCATCAACACTTTGCGGAGTCGAACTCCTTCTACCACCACGTTGACAACAAGAGCCTCACGTCCTGGAGTGGGGACATGGGTTGGGTGTTCTGACTGGTCGAAGGTGATGGCAATTTGTGACCACTTGAGATACTTTGGGGCAGAAGGAGGTGTCATGTTGACTGATACGTCTCAAACGTATCTATAATTTTTGATGGTTTCATGTTGTTATCTTGTCAACTTGGATGTTTTATATACCTTTTATATCTTTTTTGGGACTAACTTATTAATTCAGTGCCAAGTGTCAGTTCCTGTTTTTTCTGTGTTTTTGACTCTTTTCAGATCTGATTTTGGAATGGAGTCCAAACGAAATAAAATCCCTGAAATAATTTTTACCAGAACAGAAGAAGATCGGAGGACTTGAGGGCCAAGGAAGGAGGCCCACAGGGAGCCCACAAGCCCTGTAGCCGCGACCAGGGGGCCCACGGCCACCAGGCTTGTGGCCTCCCTGGCGCTCCCCTGCCCTAGCTCTTTGGCCTATATATTCCCTAAAATACCAGAAAAAATCAGGGCGTCCACGAAACCACTTTTCCGCCGCCGCAAGCTTCCGTTTCCGCGAGATCTCATCTGGAGACCCTTCCCGGTGCCCTGCCGGAGGGGACTTTGGAGCTGGAGGGCTTCTACATCAACATCATTGCCTCTCCAATGGCTCGTGAGTAGTCCACTTCAGACCTACGAGTCCGTAGTTAGTAGCTAGATGGCTTCTTCTCTCTCTTGGATCTTCAATACAAAGTTCTCCATGATCTTCATGGAGATCTATCCGATGTAATCCTCTTTGGCGGTGTGTTTGTCGAGATCCGATGAATTGTGGAGTTGTGATCAGATTATCTATGATTTATATTTGAGTCTTTGCTGATTTCTTATATGCATGATTTGATATCCTTGTAAGTCTCTCCGAGTCTTGGGTTTTGTTTGGCCAACTAGATCTATGATTCTTGCAATGGGAGAAGTGCTTGGTTTTGGGTTCATACCGTGTGGTGACCTTTCCCAGTGACAGAAGGGGCAGCAAGGCACGCATCGTGTTGTTGCCATCAAGGGTAACAAGATGGGCTTTCATCATAGATTTGAGATTGTCCATCTACATCATGTTATCTTGCTTAAGGCGTTACTCTGTTCTTATGAACTCAATACACTAGATGCATGCTGGATAGCGGTCGACATGTGGAGTAATAGTAGTAGATGCAGAAAGTATCGGTCTACTTGTTTTGGACGTGATGCCTATAGATATGATCATTGCCATAGATAACGTCATGACTTTGCACGGTTCTATCAATTGCTCGACAGTAATTCGTTCACCCACCGTCTACTTGCTTTCACGAGAGAAGCCACTAGTGAACACTACGGCCCCCGGGTCTATTCACAACTATCATCTCAGCTTTTACTTTAACTTTGCTCTGCTTACTTTTTTGCTTTCAGTTCTCACTTTGCAAACAATCTATAAGGGATTGACAACCCCTTCATAGCGTTGGGTGCAAGCTCTTTGTGTTTGTGCAGGTACTTGTGACTTGACACGATTCTCCTACTGGATTGATACCTTGGTTCACAAACTGAGGGAAATACTTACCGCCGCTGTGCTACATCACCCTTTCCTCTTCAAGGGAACACCAACGCAAGGCTCCAAGGCCGTGGGGGGATCCTTTGCATATTTGCCAAGGAAATCCCTATAGGCGTAACGAGCAGCATTGACCTCTCGGTTGACCACTTTCAGTCGACTCTTGCTTTCGACATCACCAAAGATCATCAGAGTGGCATGGACCTTTGGAAAGGGGTCTTCTTGTTATTCGTCCTCTTTCTCTTGGTCTTTCTCACTCATTGATCCTCTCCTAATTTCTGGATCGACAGCCTCCACTGTCGAGTGGTATGTTTAGGCACTATGGTGTTGCCTTCTTCATCTATTTTCGTGTGGATTGCACACGGCTGATCAAGGATATCTGGTCCCGACTGCTTCTTGAATTTCTTGGGGGGGGGGTTGTCTCTTGGCCTTTCCCTTGAACTTTCCTGCTCCCAGAGTGCCTGCTTCTGCCGGCGGTGTGCGCTCCACCTTCTACTTTCGGTTGGAATTGGCATCTCCGTCGACTGCTTTGCCTTTGCCGGTGCGGAGGCGGTCTTCTTCTTCTCCATTGGCATAGCGGGTTGCTATCTCCATCATCTTGCTCATAGACATATCTCCTGTCCGTCCGAACTTCAAGTACAACTCTCGGTACCTGACGTCTGCTTTGAAAGCGCAGAATGCCTGATGCTCGATGACGTTCTCCACCGTGTGGTGGAGAGTGGTCCAGCGCTGGATGAAATCGCGCAAAGACTCACTCGGCTTCTGGATACAATGCTGTAGCTCGGAGAGACCAACATGGCGCTTGCAGGTGCCCTCGAAGGTCTTGATGAACACTTGGGCCAAGTCTGCCCAGAAGTATATGCTTGATGGAGAATCATCTAGCATCAGGGGCAAGTGCTTCATTGCGACGTTGTCGTTGCCGTCGCCGATCTGAACCGCCACTCGGTAATCATCTAGCCATGTTTCTGGCTTGGATTCTCCAGTGAACTTGCTTATTCCGGCCGCCAACCTGAAGTTGGGGGGAATATCAGCGAAGCGGATTGCTCGGATGAAACACTCGGGGCCGGAGATGACAGAGCCACTTCCACTCGGACGATCACCGTCGTATCCGTCACGATGGGCTCCGACTCTATCAACTCTCTTTTGAGTGAGATAGTCCCTTACATCACGCCTTTGGTCGCGGTCATCGCCCATCGATCGCCTTTCGTCGTTGCGTCGTGGCGCGTACAAACCACTTCGTGGAGGAGAGCGTGAGCGATGGCGATCCTCGCGATTGAACCTGGGGGGAAGCGGATTCCGCCTCTGGTCTCTGTGTCAATCTTCTCGGTGATCTCCTCCCCTGCAATCCTGGGGAGAACCTGGGCTGTAAACCGATCGAACTATGTATGCTCGGACGGAATTACTATGCGGTCTATTGTAAGACTGAGAAACAACGGAATTCTGATGCTGCGCCGCATGCAACAGGGCACGGATCTGCTGCACCCCTCTGCCCGCTTCTCAATTTGCCGGCTGGATGGAGTCTGTAATCCATGCGGCCGCAGCTAAGTTGAGGACAGGCGTGCGGAATACCTCGATGTTGTCATGATGAGAACGCCAACCGGATGCTGGAGGGCACGGATGATGACGCGCACCCGAAGTCTCTCCGGTTTCCCGCTTGTCCCGATTGGTCCTTGGCGGACTCTCGTGTGAGCCGGCCATGAAAATCTCCGCCACAGGGCTGCAGCTCACGCACTCGGAAGAAGAGCCAGACGGATCTGACACCGAGTGAGATGCAACACACGGAGGGGTAGCAGGTTCGATAGCCGCCACCTGCGGCGAAGATGCTTGATGCGCGAGTGCATGACGCACCCAGCACTGGAGCAGCGAGCGACCGGCTTGCTTGTTGCGACGTGCGATGGGGAGCACAGTCGATGGCGGAGTCGACGGTGGGGGAAGAAGAACTCCGCACGAACTAGCGCGGAAGAACGTTGCTTAGCGAACTGGAAGCGCCTCGACATCGAGAGGCGCCTCCCGAAGCCATGCCGAATCATCAACGACGAAGACGAGTGTGCCGAAAACAATGTCGTGACCCGGGCACAAATCACCGTCGGAAGACATGGTGAAGGAGAAAAATGCAAACTTGCCGGAAGTCGCCTAGACGCCTGCCCCACGGTGGGCACCAACTGTCGTGGTTATAAGCCTGACAGTAGATGTGTAGGGTACGAAAGTAGAGGGTAGAGTCCTAGCTACGGCAAGATTGTATGAGTTCAGGACCCTCTACGGTGGAGGTAACAACCCTACGTCTCAGTGCTCTGGAGCTTTTGTGTCGAGTGGAATACAGGTGTTACAGAATGCGAACCCTTGTGCCAGAGGGGAGGGTGGCTTATATAGAGTGCGCTGCCCCTCATAAGTGTCCAACCTTCAAGGGTGCAATAAGTGAGATTGAATGCATACATTACAGGTAACATATGCCATAAATGACATTAACTATAGTAGTCTAACGTCTGACCGTTAGCCTCGCCGGAGTGGCTTCTGGCCTTCTATGTCGACTGGCTTCTAGTCTTCACCGAGTGGAATCTAGTCGTTGAGTCGAAGATAATCCTCCGTGTGGTTCTCTACCGAGTGGACCAGAGGTTGTCTTAATCCAGTCGGTTGGTATCTTGTGATCTTCAAGCTAATAATGAGGTGCCCTTGGGTAGGACTTATAGGTCAGGCCTATGACCCTACCCTAGGGATATAACCCCATCAGTCGTTGCAGGACCAAGGCGGCCCCGGCGGTGGTGGATATCTTCATGCTCCGGGCCCGTTGCATGTTGACGGAGTGTTGAGGAGGTGATGGACCTTCCCGCGACGCGCGCAGCTCCGGCTGCTTTCGCTCCTGCCGATCTACTCCAGGTCAAGTACGCCGCTCAGTTCCACCACCTTGTCCTCCGGAAGCGGTCCCCCGCCACTGTTGGGTCCTCGTGCCCGCGTCGGGGACGGGGCAATGAGGACGCGGGAGTCCGAGGCGCATGCAGCCCGCCACAAGCGGCTGCGGGTGAGGGAGAGGGGGAGGCGTTGGGCACGTGGTGTTTGACCTTGAGCACGCCGGTCGACCCCGAGGACGAGCTCCTTACGGGCGTGCTTCCGTCGCTCGCTGACGACGACGAAGACGAATGCGCGCCGCCTCTATCGCTAGAATGCCAACGCGCTCCGATTGGACATCCAGTTATTGGAGCACGAGGCAGCGAAAGAGGTGACCGCGAAGGCGATAGCGGCCTGCCATGCGAAGGAGGAGGACCGCGTGCTTCGTAGGCCATCACATGTGGTGCAGCTCCGACGAGGGTGACGCCGCCGCCTCCATCTCTGCTTCGATGACAAAGATGACGATGCTCCACCGCACGCCGACGCCTACATGGGGGATGGGCACCACCGCGTAGACGACCAGAAGGGGAAGGCCAGCGAGGAAATGGTGATTTCCTCTGCTCTTCCCATTTTATTTATATTTTAAGTATGTTTAAGTAGACTGTAGTTTGGATTTGTTGATGAACTGTTCCTTTTGTTTGGCGAGGCAATCCGATGTGATGAACTGTTTTAATCTACTATCTTTATGTAGTGTTGCATGTGTTGTATGGGTATGAGGGTTTGGATATGAGATACGCAGATGTGGAAAGCAACAAATGAAGTTTATGTAGTGTTGCAAGTTCCGCATGTATATGATCTAAGATTCTTAAGTGCGTCTCAACCACATCTAATGACATCATGACTCCTTTACTATTAAAGCCATAACTCCTTTTGCCATGAGTGCTCGTTGGGCAGGCTTGTGGGGACAGAGGTTGAAGACGAAGTCAAAGAAAGGATGAGATGCTAAATCTAATGGCTATTGGAGCCCACATCGAACAGATGCTGCCCGACCCGTCAAAAATTCGGCCGGCGCGGCGCAGAGTACTGCCCAGTGGCGTAGCTAGGGGTGGACAGGGTGGTCCATGAACCACCCTGAAATTCAACCATAGCCAATATATATGATGGAAAAAAGATATATATTTTTTACAATGCATAAAATTACATGAAATTTTTATTATTGGACCACCCTGACTCATCGAGCTAGCTACGCCACTGGTACTGCCCCTTTCAAAACCTGTCCAAGTACATTACGCCGCACCATCCTTAACACTTCACATTTTTTTTCAACAAAGAAAACTTAACACTCCACATGGGCACAAGGAAAACATTCCATCTTTTATTCCACTTTCAACTGGCAGCAAACGGGATCGACTGCCCTAGAAAGCAACAGCTCTCACCAGTCTTCCTTACACTGCGAGGTGCCGAGGTGCCGAAAAACTGAAACAGAAATTTGACGTGTCCTCATGCAGCAGGGCCTGCGATCCTGTACAGTCCTGGATCAAGTCGACTCGTCGATCCTCCCGATTGTGTTTTGTCTTGCGTTTCGCAGAATGGTTTTATCCGCGGTGATGAAGAAGCCGGCGACACAGGCTGTCCAATAAAACAGGGATATTATTTACTTCCTTCGTTCTTAAATATAAGTCTTTTTAGATATTTCATTAGAAGGCTACATACGAAGTAAAATGAGTGAATCTATATTTTAAAATATGTCTATATACATCCGTATATAGTATCTTAATGAAACCTCTTAAAAGACTTATATTTAGAAACGGAAGGAGTAGTTAACTCCTAATCTTGTGTTGCATGAGCATGATTAGCAAGAATAATCTTCCTTTTGAGCTAGAGATGACCTTCAATAATGGTTAGCACACTGATACTGATCTCAAGAGGATGGCTGAATCATTCAGTGCAAGTAAGCTAGCAGACATAATCGCATAAATGTGGCAAAACATGTGGAGTTTGCGGTAATTCCAAATTGGCACTTTAAATTAAGATGGCGGAGCTACATGATAGCCAGAACCACACTAGCTTGGCAACGATAGTTCTCAGTAGCATGGTAGTACCTGTCGATATGATGAGCGCTTGCGCGGTGTAGTTCAGATTATGCTTAGCCCAAGGAAGGACGCGGCAAGCGACGAACTGCACAAGATCAAATCCGACAGAGGTCAGGATATATGCGAGCACGCACACAAGAATTCAGCACACAAACACGCACCGTGGGAACCGCAACCACGGTGCCAGCAATGGCGGCGTTCTTCCCTCCCAACAAGACAGCCTCTGCAACAAAAAAAACATAATTAAGAGGCAGAAAGCACAAAAAATTAACAGCATTGACCCTGTGTATCAACTTCACAAGCCAACTTCATAAGATGGTGGTGGAACTGAGGCCTCGTTTGGTTAAGGGGGATTGGGGAGGTTTTGAGAGAAAAATTCCCGGGAGGGCCAGAAACCCACAGATCCTCGGACGCCCATTTGGTACGAGGGGTTTGCTTAGCCCAATCCCCTCCGTTCCCCTTCAATCCATTGCTATCCATGTGTTTCAAAACCCTCCTCAGGGGACTAATGGAAGCAAAGCTCCGGAAATTTGAAAGGATTGGGTGAAACAAAGGGATTCACCCAATCCCATGAAATCCCTCCCGCTTAAAACCTCTCCAATCTCCCTCAATCAAATGAGGCCTGAAGGAGAAAGTGGGAGAGGGTTGTACCTCGGATGGCGGCGCTGGATTCCTCCTCCTTGGGGGATCGGAGTAAGAAGTTCCTGGCGGCCATGGCTCCTCCCTGGCGACGACTTGTTTCCCCTGTAGCCTCTTCCGATTGAACCAAGCGGTTGGTGACCCGAGGTGCCATTGGCTGCCGGGCACTTCTTAAATCAAATACCTAAGGAAACACGGGTGTCCTGATTGGCGCTGGATGCCATTTGAAAATACACGAATGCCGATTCAGCATCCACTGAATCCAGTCCCATGTGCAGGGGCTGCGCCAGAAAAGGCTTGGTCCACAGGGCTGCTATCTGAAACTTTTCGCATTTACAAATTAGATATTCCAAATACTTGAATACTAATAAATGCAGCTACGCTATTTCGTTATTCCGAGTGCATCCACGTCCAAGACAAGCGCCTCAAGTTATGACAGGGTTCGATCCACATTGGGATAGCACACCGGGCACGAAGAAATTTTGTTGGGGCTTAGACCTGCATGTATTTAATTAGCGTTTTTGAAATTTTAGAAAGTTATAACTTTTAGACCGAGCATCAAAATTAAGATCTATTTTTATCCGTAGATTAATCACTATGAGCTCTTCAAAAACTAGATGCCATATGACTATGTTTCGACTAAATTGTTTTAACAAGCAACTTTGAATGCTATGAAGATAACTTTAATGTTATTGAAAAGTAACTTCTTATTAGCTTACCTAGTATGACTCTCTACTAAAATCTCTTCAAAGTTGGCTACGATGACTAACAAGTGAACTAGCTTCACCCCCAAGTTTTCTATCAAAACTAGAAAGTATTCAACAATAACTAGCTTCGCCTTCAAGTTGATAGTATTATAGGCAACTTAGTTTCCGAGCTATGCTAATTAATATTATCCTAAGTTGTCTGCCATGACTAGTGAGTAGCTTAACATCGTTGCAAGCAATACTTTTCAGTATTGTAAGCAACTTAGTTTCATAGATAGGCAACTTGCCAACATCGATGGGCATCATTTTTTAATGTATTGTACGCAACTGATATAGTAATGGCAGGCAACTACCGATAGATGACTTCATAATGTTTTTAGGCAACTTCAAAAAATAATATTATGGAACTTCATAATAATAGTAGGCAACTAATTTATAAAGTTAGGCAACTAAACAACAATGATAGGTAACTAATTATAAAAAAGCACACAATTGTGCATCAATGTTAGGCAATTTCATATTATTTCGAGGCACCTGATCAACTATGATAGGCATCAATGTTAGGCAATTTTATAGTATTTGTACGCAACTGAGCATCATTCCTAGGCAACTGATCATCAATGATATGCAAGTGAACATTAAAGTGAAGAAATTTCATAGTATTTGTAGGCAACTGAACATCAACGATAAGCAACTAGTTATACAATTTTATAGTATCTGTAGACAATTGAGCATCAACAGTATGCAACTAATCATCAACGACACGCAACCGAGCAGCAACAATAGGCAAGTTGAGACAATGTTCGCACGATACACATACGCATAGTGAGTGAAGTTATTTTGTACGTAGCACTAAATGTGTCTCATATTTTCTGTGATTTTCTCATTTTTTACACAAATCAACTAAATAGGCAGTCCTAATATCACTCAAAGTTGTTTCAAAAAAATTATTAAAACATATTCATATGAGATCTAGTTTTAAAGAGCTAGCCGTGAGAAATCCAACCGTGAAAATGGATCTTAATCTGACGTCCGGTTCAAAAAATATAGTTTTTCTAAGGAAAATAATTAATTATGCTAAAGGAGGGAACCAGGTCACGCATGGGTTTTTTTTGACTGTCCTCGTTGCGCGATGGTTTGCTTGAGAGAGCGCCCACTCCCGCGAACAGGCGCTCGGGCGCCAGCTAATCACGTCCTTTTAAATACACTAAATTAAAAAGACACGTGCATTAGTTTAGGGTCTTCTTGTGTACACTTCCGGATGCAATTGGCAAATTCATGGTGATGCGGTTGTTGGATAGGCTGGCGTACTTTGCTGCATTGAAATTGTTGGGATTATTAAATGGGAAACGTTACCTTTCAACCGACGGATCCTGCTCTCGCGTCCACCGCCTCCTTTGTTTGCCACGTGGCCGGGCGGACGAACCGTGACCCGTTTTTATGAAACAACTCCATTGTTTCAGGACGTTGTTTCTGTAGCTTGGAAGTAGTTGCAGAAGGAGGGAACCCAGGCATGGCGACGACGGCTTCCACCGGAAGCAAGCCAAGAGCTCGCCGGCCGCCTCGCCGCCGGCCGCCCCGCCGCCTAGAGCTCGCCGGCTGCCCTGCCGGCCGCCCCGTCGCCTAGAGCTCGCCGGCCGCCCCGCCGCCAAGAGTTTCCCTACTCGCTAGGTAGTGCTTCTGCAACTTGACCTTTGTTGCAAAAATTTCTGAAACATCCTTTGTTGCAAAAAATTCTCCCGCAAAAACGAAGAAAAAAAATCCTCCAACAAGCAAATTATTTCTGAAACTCGACGGTTGTTTCAGGAATTGTTAGGTCCAAAGTTATTTTTTTGCAAAAAAACGATTGTTTCTGCAACTTGACCGTCGTTTCAGGAAATTTTTGATGCCCGACGGAGCACCCATCTGCGGATCGGACGGCTGCTCGCCTCGATCGTACGGTCGTGCGGGTGACGGATGTATATAAAACATCCGTCGGTGGATGCGTAGCAGCCCCCTTATTAAATTTCTTTACTTACTTTATTTTTAAATTCATATTTTAAAAAAATCTCTTTAAGTTTGATCAAATTTTTAAATAAATATATCAACATTCATAATATTAAAAGTCTTTTTTTAATTATTATTTTTTCTTCATATGTCCGGTTATTTGCACGTGATTAATGGAGAGAAAGAAAGAGAAAACAAAGGATGAATAAAAAAGGATCCGGAATGGGATCGCGTCCTATGTAGCGGTCTGACCGAGAGCGTCCGAACACCTCCACGAGCCCCCATATCCTCCTTATATTTAAGGTGGATATACGAGGGTTCGCAGACAGCTCAGACATATAGAAATGATATGAGGGGTCCAATTGAATCTTTTTTTTTCTTCTCTTCTGTCCGATCATTGATCAGGCGTATTCGTAGACGTATGAGAGAATGTTTAAGGCGTTCAATTGTAGATGTTCTTAAAAGGAATTTCCACTACATTGCAACACGACCTTACGTGAACAACATCTGATCCTGCATCCTTGCCTAAGGGGATCTCCAATGATTGTAAGATAGTTGTTGATAGATTTTGACAGATAGAATTTTTAATGATGTGTCATGCAATAAATGAGGAAAAAGAGCAAGGTTGTATGTAAATTAACCAACACCCTTGCACAAGCTCCAATGTAGAATGAGAGCACCTTATTTATTATCTCATATTTTATTGAACAAACTAGATAGAACCTATTAAAGTAGTTATTACGTGTTAAGGTGTTGGTTGATGACATGACATATTTTACCAACAAGCTAACCAACAAACTGTTGGAGATGCCCTAATATGGAGGCATGCACTTAGCCTGCATCTTTGCCTAATAAGGAGGCATGCACTTAAGCCTGGTTGATGACATCTCACATGTGGGCCACCATGAGCGTGATTAAGGGGTTGTTTGGATTGTGACTATCCTTGCCATATTGTACCACATTATTTTTGCCACACTTACCATACTTGCCTTACTTGAGTTGCTCAAATTATTAGCCACACATTGACTTGTCTAAGGGAATCTTGCCACATTTTTTATGTCTATGACATGTGGGGTGTAGTACTCATTAAAAAATGCTTGCCTTAGGTGTGACTAGAACCAAACACCCACCTAATTTGATCAAACTTGTCTAAGGTAAGTTGTGGCAAAGTATGGCAAAGTGTGGCTAGGAACCAAACAACCTCTCAACCTTATTGATACAACGCTGTTGCTGGCCAGGGTGGCTCTCAGGTTGTCTGACACGCTCTATCTCCTTTTTTTTGCAGGTTGTCTGACTGGGACCCGGGAGCCCCAGCCAAACAACGCAAACAGCCGAGGGAATGCAACTCGGTCTAGGCACGGAGGGTCGGAGGCAAACACTCGTCCCTGATCATTTAGGCCTCGTTTGGTTAAGGGAGATTGGGGAGGTTTTGAGAGGGAGGGATTTCAGGGGATTGGGTGAATCCCTTTGTTCCACCTAATCCTCTCAAATCCCCGGGGCTTTGCTTCCACTAGTCCCCCGAGGAGGGTTTTGAAACACATGGATAGGAAGGGATTGAAGGGGAACGAAGGGGATTGGGCTAAGCAAACTCCTCCTACCAAATGGGCGCCCGAGGATCTGTGGGGTTTATGGCCCTCCCGGGGATTTTCCTCTCAAAACCTCTGCAATCCCCCTTAACCAAACGAGGCCTTATGGGTTGATCGAGCTGCCACGCGCTATAGGAAAAATACAATTTAAACCTTAAATTTGAATTTGTATTGGTTGGATGGAATGAACCGAGAAGTGGGGTGAGAGAAGAAGGTGTAGCCCCTCCCGCGACCCGCGCCGCCAGTGGCGGAGCCAGAAATTTTATGGAGCCTGGGCAAGTTAAGACTAAGTCCATAATAATCACACAAAATTTAATTTTGAAGTGAGCTAATATATCAATATCCAAATAAAGTTGAGACCTAACAACAAAAGATACATATTCAGCTTTGCAAGAATAGAGATGGTCAGATGAAACATACCCACAATGCACTACAAAAAATCACGAGGCAAATGCCCTTTCCGAGAGCTAATTGCAGTAAATGTTCGAATAATATCCTTATCATCAACTGACTTGAATAATTCCCGCTCAGTATAACAGATCATCAAGTCATTGAACCATTCATTATTGATCTTGTGTAACATCCCAAAATTATAAATTTTGGAATGTTAATATAATTATTAGATTGATTGTTTGTTTGTTTGCTGAGTGATTGAAACTTGTGTGAAATTTGGAACTTTCGAAACTTTTGAACGAGAGGGAATAAAATGACTTTCCCCTTCTCCGGTGAATTCAAATTAAAGCTTTTAAAAGCAACGAGAGAAGATGACATGACTTCTTCAATTATAAAGAATTTGAACGGAGATGTTTGCACTCGAATTTCCTTGCATTTCCATTTGTTTTTCTTCGTGCAACAAAATGCCGGGAAATGCATTCTGTCAAACAGAAAAGAGCGGAGGAACATGACCCTCAAATACCCAGGCATTTTGAATGTTATTTGCAACCTCAAACTTAGAGGATCATTTGAAAATTATTTGCAAAAGAAAATAAACCTTTTTGGCAATTTTGTGAAAATAATTTTTTCTGAAGTTTTTATTTTTGCCGTGGAAAAATGCCCATCATCTATATTTTATTTTTCTGATAATTTTAGTATATAAAAACTCTTTATTATGAATTGATTTGATTTCCTTTTTATCGTTTTAGTTTCCTAGTTTTGAAAATAGGAAGGAAATCAGTTTTATTAGGAATACCTCCTGGCCCATTAAAACCTTTCCCTATTTTGGCCCAACAGAGATCATCTCCTACCTCCATCTCTCCCTCACTTACAGGAAACTTGCCATCCATGGAGAGGAGATCCCCACCTCCGGGATTCGCGAAGCTCTTTCCCTCCGAGCACCTCCCGTCGCCCCTATAAGAACCCCCACACCCTCCTCTATCCATTTTCCCCAAGAACCATACCTCTCCTCGCCTCTAGCCGCAGCCCCCGCCTCGCTGGAGTTCATCTTCAACAGGAACTCGCCGGAGGTCCTGCTGCCTCCTCCCGTCGCTCCACGCCCCGCCGGCACCACCAACCTTCGGCCGGAGCCCTCCTCCCCCGCTTGGACCCCTCCGCTGCCTCGGCCGGCCACCGGAGCCGCCTTCCCGTCGTCTTCTCCAACTCCGGCGACTAACTCCGGTGAGATTCACGAAATCCCGTATTGCAGTTTTTTCAGAAAATTGCAATCTTAGAAAATTCATATCTATTAGTCTATAACTCCGAATTAGGTGATTCTTTTTGCATTGGATCACAAATGTTATGCAGTTTCTGTAGATATATAATTTGTCTATGTTTGGATTTATAAAAATTGAGTTAGATCAGATTTGAATTAAAGCTTGTTTTGCTTATTCCGGGAGTTTAAAAATAGTTTTTAATTTGATTCTTTTTGCTGCTGCTTCCTATTGATCATACCTTTCAGTAGTTTAAGTTACAAATTTTTTAAAATATTTTTAATTGGGGTTTTTACCAAAACAGATTCTGTTTTAGCTCTTTTAGGACTATGGCTATTATTTTTCTGTAAATTGTTTTAAAATATTTTCCTTATTATTTCAGAAATATTATGTTTTGTTTCTGTTAGATAAACAGTAGTTTTGCAACAAGTTTTTATTTTAGTTTTATTTGTTTTCATGAAATCAATTCTAGTTCCTTAGTAACTTGCAATTGTTTTCACCGTTGTTTCAAATCCCGTTTGGGAATACTTTCAAAAAGTTTTGTGAAAAATACTCTATTTTATCTTAGTTAAACTTATATCTTAGTTACTTGTTATTATTTTCTGTTAGACAAAACTAGTTAGTGTTTGACGTAGTAAAAGACTCCCTAGTCTTATTTGAAGTTTCTTTCGGATTCTTATTCGCTTTCTCTTTTCTTTTGATTGCTAGAATGATTGCTAGTATGAGTGCTTATGTGAATGAAATGTTTGTTATATAGATTTCATCGGAGAGTGACGAGTAGTCTATCAAGTTATTTCTCGAGAAATTCTTCTTCGTCAACATCACACGCAAGTCACTTTGATCATACTTTCACCTACGTTTTATGCATTAGTAGCTCTACCATCCTATGCCCAATTGCATGCTGCCTAGGTACTTGGAAACTTTATTCTAGTTGTAGTATCATGTGGTAGGAACACAACAACCCCGACACTTGGCCCCGGGACGACAATTCTTAATGCTATGCTAGAGTAGACGGGTTACCGGTTGAGTGTATACCACGAGTGATGCGAGGTTGATATAATAATCAAGACCGGACTAAGACAAGATTTTCAAGACCTCGGACGCAATGCAACACTGGGTGAAGGACGGTTGACCGGCTCCCTGGAAAACCCAGTGGATACCCGGGATGCTGGAGAGGCCATGTCATCCTGCGGAAAGCTTCACCCAGGCTCAAAGAGACGGACGGATATTTTCAAGACCCAAGGCTTACCTGCACAGCCACAAGTCATTATGGGCTCTGGCTTGGTTGGACAACGCGGCGACTCTGGACAGGCGGCGCTAGCAGATGTAGACGAACGGTAGGAATGGATGGGCACCGACAGGGATTCAGAGGGACCCGTTGAAAGACCATGTTTTGATCATCCGGTCTTCAAACACCCTGAAGTGCGAGGACAAACCCGGAGGCGATCAAATCTTGTGGGGAACGTGTGCAAAACTCTGCAGAGTATTCAAACCTAATCGATTAGCCGCGTCCACGGTCATGGACGACTTGAGCCAAAGGAACTGAAGTTATCTGGATTTCTCAACACCATTAAATATATTTGATGTGGGATTTATTGACAACTCGGGTACGAGAACTGGTTGGCGGAACCATCTCGTTAACAACAAACCTTGTAGTAACATTTTTGCTTTCAACCCCTCTTGTTGTAGGATAAAACTGGCTTTATGCAAAACTTAGCTCCACCGACCAGATATGCATGTAGAGATAGTTGATTATTACTTTACCCCTCTCTTATGTGACTTGCCGGCATATTCAATATGCTGACCTACAGGCTGCAACGTCTTATGTTGCAGATACTTTTCTTCGACGAGTAAGAGTACGATTCAGGGTTACGGTCTACACTCAACTTGCCGTTGGTGTTTATTGGGACTCCACTCCCTTGACCGCTTCCGCTGAGATATTTAAGGTATATATCAGTCTTCCGCTATTTTACATGCGATTGCACTTTGATATATACATTGATGTACTGTGTGTGCCAGCATACTGATCCAGGGATGGCACAGATACACAGAGGCTTGACTCGTTTTGAGTCGGGTCGCTACATCTTGCTACGCAGTTTAGTCTTGATAATCTTCATTGCCGAAAAAGCTCTCTCAACAGATGCCGTTGACACGGGCAATATCAAAGCCAACTCAATAAGTTTGTATACCAATGGAAATATCAAATGTTTCTCAGTTTCAACCATTTTTACGGCCAAACTTTGAACATCATCACAAGTAGAAAAAGAAGCATGCCTTTTCACCTGATTTATATAAGTGAGAAGTTGCTCTCTTGTTGTTCCACGATCATCATTTGAAAAATCATTATGATAAATTTCAGCAAGGCGCGCAAGCTTATCAACATTAAACTTGGAGAAAGAATTATTGGGGTCAAGACATGAGAAGCAATCAAGTACACCATTAGCTCCTTCGCTAAAGCGGTGATCCATCTCCATGCATATTTTGTCAATAGAAACATAAAAAATCTCTGCACGATAATGGTGAAGATTAGTGATAGTCCTCCCTGCTTTCCTTGAATGACCACGAACTGGTATTACTTCATCCATGTTTGGCACTGGAATACTATTAGCGGCACAAATTCTTGAACATCACAAAATAAATCATCCCAACCACTCTCTCTTAATGTTGCCATCCGAGCTTTGACATCATCCACTAATTCCATGGCAAGCACAATATTAAGATCTTTTCTTTGCAAGACTTTTGAGAGCTCATTTGTGATGCCAAACAACTTCAAAATAAGCTTTAGAATGAAAGCAAATTTAAAACTCTCCATTTTTTCTATCAAACCTGTTGCTTGAGATGCCCCATGTCCATGTTCATCAACCGTACTCGTGCTTCTTCCACTCGCTGTATTCAATCCATGAATGTTTTTGTACCAAGATTTAGAAAAGGCTCTTGATGACTGTGAACTTCCAAATTCAGTACGAGGAAATTTATTCAAATCTGGTTGCATTGGACCCTTCAATGCATATGCTCTTCTCACTTGATCTTGAATATTTGGAGTATACTCACAAATTTGTTTTATCTTTCCTGGATCACGCTCAATATCATTTGAATTAAATTCAGTGGCAATGTTAGGCGCTGGTGGTGCCTCCACTTCTATTTCCGGTTGCACGCCATTCCCATTTTCAGTGCTTGCTCTATTAACTAAGAACTTCCTCATTTCTGAAATTTAATGATAAAGTTTGAAATTAGTTGTTAAACAAGTAAATAAAAAATGATTACAACAAGTGCAAATTCATAGTACCCAACTACTTGCATCAAAGAAATAATGCATTCTAAGTAAGCAACTAGAAGTACTAATCAGATTCACAACTAAGTACTTCTAGTTACTTAGTTCTACTACATATTGAATACATGTACGTGAGATGAGATGGTGAGAAAATCATACGAGGACCAATTAATTCTGATGGAGATTAGTTAACTGGGGCAAGAGCGTGATCCAATTAGCTGGGGCAAGAGCTCTCCTTCCAATTAATTCTGCAAGAACAAATTCTGATGGAGATTAGTTACTTAGTTCCCTAGCCGGCTAACCCTAATTCTGATGGAGATTAGTTACTTAGTTCTTACCAAACCGAAGCAAAACTATCGAAGACGTGAGAACTGAGAAGGGATGACTGAACGAGTACACTGCCCAGGCCGCCGGGCGCCTCACCCTCACGTCTGCTAGCCGCCGTCGCCCACCGGGCCCTGCCTCGACTCGTCGCCAGCCGCCTGTGAGCAAACGAAACGACGGGGGAGTTCGCGACCGATCCAAGCGAGCCAACGAGGGACTCCCAGGCGCGTGTATTCTATATATCGGGCTATCGGCCTCGCTGCTGACTGGGCTACTACCTGTTGCATTGGGGTGGGCTGCTGTGGCCCATTTGTTTTTGCCCGGGTAAGCAAAGCCATCCAACGGTAATTGGCTCTCATAATACCGATCCATCACAATTGTCATCGACGAGGGAGCCCGGGCAACTGCCCAGGGTGGCTGGGCGGTGCCTCCGCCACTGCGCACCACCCCCGCGGCGGCTGGACCCCCCCCCCCCCCCCGGCCCGATCTGGGTCAGGTCGGGCCTGCCTCGTCGCCTCTGGTTGGTTTGCGGCGCGGCTCGCGGCGGGGATGACAACATTGACATCGCGCCGCTGCAGCGTGACAATGGAAGCTTCACGAGCTTGTCCATGCCCGGCTGAGCTTTTGGGCTGCATGAGGGTAGCGGCGGTGGCGGCCTACGTGCAGCAGCACGGCAATGGGGACTTTACGAGCCCCGGGACTTGTCCGGCGCTCGGTCGGGCCTTCTCGGCGTGGAGTGTCCGATGGCGGTGGAGGATGTCCTCCGGGTGGCTGCGGTGCTGCTACCCTCCGGTTCCAATGCTCGGTGTGCTTTCGGCGTCGTGTCCGGACGGCGACCGTCTTGGACGGTGGAGGTGGTCCTCTCCTGTGTGGTTGTCCTCCTGTCAGTTCTTGTCTTCGGGTGGTTCGCCTCAGACTTACCGGACTTGCTACGTTGACCATGATGAGACGACGATGATGATTGCAAGACCGAGGTGGCGTCTGTTGGTGGATGTCATGCTTCGTGGTGCATCTCTGATTGTCCGAGGGATGGTGGTTTGGGGTCAGGAGAAATCCTTGTCTTTTGACACCGACACGGTGACGCTTGAGAGTGTCACCCTTCCTTTCTGAAGGGTGTCGGGTGTTCCTCCCCCACGCCTCGGAGCGTACCGGGGGAAACCCTAGAACCTGTCCGGGCAACAGTGTCGTCGTCGTCATTAACCTTCGTGAAGCTGCTACTTGGTACGCGATGGATCGAGGTGGCTGGATCGTGGTGGTGGGAATATTTCGGAGGAGACGCAGCGGTTGCACGTCATTATTGTTTTCGTTAAGCCATTGGTGTTGGCATTGTTTTCTTTTTCTTTTCTTTTGGGCATGGATGTGCTGTTTGGCCCAGCAGTGGTCTCATGTTGTATCGTGTAGTTGCTATATATATATATATAGCGGAGCGAAAGCCTATTTCGAAAGGGATGGAATGAACCCCCAAGTTAAAATATTGATCGTTTACATCCTGAACGTCGCACCTCCACACAACTGAGCCGGCCCACGCCGTCCAAGCGTCCCACGGAGGAGGGGGAGAAGAACCCCGTCGCCGTTGATGCACACGTGGGCTTTGCCCGGTGGCACTCTTTGGAAGCGGTGAGGGGGGAGGGCAACGGAGTGGGTTCCGGTGGCGGCGCCTAGGGTTGCCCCGGGCCGCTCGCGGGAGCGGCATGGGGTGTTCAGAATCACGATTTGGTTGGCATTTTCCAGAAGCTATCTTTAAAGGAGACCAATTTCATTACACAACTGAATCTGATAACGCGCAACCACCACCGAAACCACGTTCTTGGGCTGGCAACTTGGACTCCAGGTTTTCGACCGGAGCACAACAGCTAGCGAATTCTCACAAGAGAATGCTGCACACCTTATCATCACAGGACCATCACGGCATCACCTCTACTCTAATCTAAGCTGATGAAGCACGTGTTTTCCTCTCTTCTATACCTATCTATACCTAATCTATACCTACCTATAATAATAATAATAATAATAATAAGAAGAAGAAGAATAATAAAGCGGCTATTGCTTCCGTCGGAAAACCCACCACGTTATTTTTATAAAAAGCCCCTGTAATTTTTGTTATTCAACCCGCGCTCTATCATTTATCTGCAACGTAAAAGGGAAAAACGATTCGCTGTAAAAATTATACCCGTACGCATCGCCTCCTCCCGTCGACCCTTGGCCACCCTGGCATGTGCCCAGACCGTCGCCACACCACTCGCCGCCGCGTCCGACCTCAACCGCCATCGCTGCCGATCTCAACCCACCTGTCTCCGTGGATGTACCTCTCCCCGCTCACTGCCCCCGTTGCGGCGCTCGAGCGCATCGCGTCGACCCTGGTCCACCCTGGCCTGTGCCCAGGCCGCTGCCACACCACTCGCCGCCGCGGCCGACCTCAACCACCACTGTTGTTGATCTCAACCCACCTGCCTCCGCGGTCGTATCTCTGCCCGCTTGCTGCCCCCGTTTCGGCGCTCGAGCACAGCTTCTGGATCGAATCAACGCGACAGCTATATCGACTTGGGATGATGCATCTGCTCGATGCAAAACGACGGCGGCGCGCGGATAAGGCGCGGCGGAGCGAAGTACTTGCAGGTGGAGGCGGGCCTCCATGCCTCACACGGGGAACTCCGAGGTTATGGCGCGGCAACGACGACTCCTTATGGCCAGATAGAGGCGCCTAACCCTCATCCTATCCCCTCCTCCGGCAGGAACTCATCATCTGGTGAGATCCCCTCCCCATGCCTCCAACCGTGTGCCAAGCACCGGCAAGAAATTTTGTTTTGTGGAAATTTGTTTGCTGATGAATGAATGTATTGAATGTAAGATTGCATTGTTGTAGAGAGAGAGATAATGGAACACCACCTTTAGTTTATCATCTGATCCCACATTCTCTACCCCATGAGTGAAATAAGATAACAGTCCATTGATCAATTCACGTAGCCTATTTGTTTTGCTTTGCTTGTCCCGCTCAATTTCTCATCATGGTGGAATTAACAATGGACGGGTTGATTTCTCAACAAAATAGGATAGGACTGACTACATTAGTTAGTTAGCTTATTATTTTAATAAATCAAAATGATTATAAAAAGATTAAAAGCGTGTGGTATTTTTTCTCCCGTTGCAACGCACGGGCCCAAAATGATTATAAAAAGATTAAAAGCGTGTGGTATTTTTTCTCCCGTTGCAACGCACGGGCCCTTTTCCTAGTAATAATAAAGTGGCTATTGCTTCCGTCGGAAAACCCACCGTAGCATTTTTGTAAAAAAAACCTGTAATTTTTGTTATTCAACCCGCGCCCCATCATTTATCTGCAATGCAAAAGGAAAAAACGATTCGCTGTAAAAATTATACCCGTACGCCTCGTCTCCTCCCGTCGACCCTGGGCCACCCTGGCCCGTGCCCAGGCCGCCGCCACACCACTCGCCGCCGCGGCCGACCTCAACCGCCACCGCTGCCGATCTCAACCCACCCGCCTCCGCGGCCGTACCTCTCCCCGCTCACTGCCCCGTTGCGGCGCTCGAGCGCATCGCGTCGACCCTGGTCCAGCCTGGCCTGTGCCCACGCCGCTGCCACACCACTCGCTGCCGTGGCCGACCTCAACCACCAATGTTGTCGATCTCAACCCACCCACATCCGCGGCCGTACCTCTGCTCGCTTGATGCCCCCATTTCGGCGCTCGAGCACAGCTTCTGGATCAAATCAACGCGGCAGCTACAGTGACTGGGGATGATGCATCTGCTCGATGCAGAACGGCGGCGGCGCGCGGATAAGGCGCGGCGGAGCGAAGTACTTGCAGGTGGAGGCGGGCCTCCATGGCTCACACGGGGAACACCGGGGTTATGACGCGGCAACGGCGACTCCTTATGGCCAGATAGAGGCGCCTAACCCTTGCTCCCCTCATCGTATCCCCTCCTCCGACAGGAACTCATCATCTGGTGAGATCCCCTCCCCATGCCTCCAACCGTGTGCCAAGCACCGGCAAGAAATTTTGTTTTGTGGGGATTTGTTTGCTGATGAATGAATGTATTGAATGTAAGATTGTATTGTTGTAGAGACAGAGAATGGAACACCACCTTCAGTTTGTCATCTGATCCCACATTCTCTACCCTATGAGTGAAATAAGATAACAGTCCATTGATCAATTCACGTAGCCTCTTTGTTTTGCTTTGCTTGTTCCGCTCAATTTCTCATCATGGTGAAATTAACAATGGCCGGGTTGATTTCTCAACAAAATAGGATAGGACTGACTACATTAGTTATTTAGCTTATTATTTTAATAAATTAAATGATTATAAAAGATTAAAAGCATGTGGTATTTTTTTCTCCCATTGCAACGCACGGGCCCTTTTGCTATAATAATAAAGCGGTTATTGCTTCCGTCGAAAAATCCACCACGGTATTTTTATAAAAAAGTCCTTGTAATTTTTGTTATTCAATCAGCGCTCCATCATTTATGTGCAACGCAAAAGGAAAAAACGATTCGCTACAAAAATTATACCCGTACGGATCGCCTCCTGCCGTCGAACCTGGGCCAACCTGGCCTGTGCCCAGGCCGCCGCCACACCACTCGCCGCCGCGGCCGACCTCAACCTCCACCGCTGCCGATCTCAACCCACCCGCCTCCGCGGCCGTACCTCTCCCCGCTCACTGCCCCCGTTGCGGCGCTCGAGCGCATCGCGTCGACCCTGGTCCAGCCTGGCCTGTGCCCACGCCGCTGCCACACCACTCGCCGCCGTGGCCGACCTCAATCACCACTGTTGTCGATCTCAACCCACCCGTCTCCGTGGTCGTACCTCTCTCCGCTCACTGCCCCGTTGCGGCGCTCGAGCACAGCTTCTGGATCAAATCAACGCGACAGCTACAGTGATTGGGGATGATGCGTCTGCTCGATGCAGAACGGCGGCGGCGCGCGGAGCGAAGTACTTGCAGGTGGAGGCGGGCCTCCATGGCTCACACGGGGAACTCCAAGGTTATGGCGCGGCAACGGCGACTCCTTATGGCCAGATAGAGGCGCCTAACCCTTGCTCCCCTCATCGTATCCCCTCCTCCCGCAGGAACTCATCATCTGGTGAGATCCCCTCCTCATGCCTCCAACCGTGTGCCAAGCACCGGCAAGAAATTTTGTTTTGTGGGGATTTGTTTGCTGATGAATGAATGTATTTAATGTAAGATTGCATTGTTGTAGAGACAGAGAATGGAACGCCACCTTCAGTTTGTCATCTGATCCCACATTCTCTACCCGATGAGTGAAATAAGATAACAGTCCATTGATCAATTCATGTAGCCTCTTTATTTTGCTTTGCTTGTTGCGCTCAATTTCTCATCATGGTGAAATTAACAATGGACGGGTTGATTTCTCAATAAAATAGGATATGACTGACTATATTAGTTAGCTTATTATTTTCATAAATCAAAATGATTATAAAAAGATTAAAAGCGTGTGGTATTCTTTTTCTCCCGTTGCAACGCACGGGCCCTTTTACTAGTATCAAGACAAAATCTCGGTCAACCCGAAATCGTGCGTTGCATCCTTGTCGGCTCTTTGCTCCATACTCCGACCTGGAACCGGAAGGAACCATCGCGCCCCCTACTCCCTCCATCTCAGTTTATAAGTCCGGCACATGTATCTAGGTCGTTAATTTGATCAACTTATTGATAAACATATATTAAAAAAATATATCATTAAAAACTTTAGATGTTCTATTTTTTAATGATATAACTTTTATATTAAACAACATATTTTATATAAGTTAAATTGACGATCTAGGTACACGCGCGTGCCTTATAAACTGTGACGGAGATAGTAACTTTTATCTTCACTCTTATTATACTCCATCTGGTAAGGTAATATCCGGCGTTCACGTCCTGTACAGACGCGGACTGATAAGCACTTGCCGTCCAGGTCCATGGCATGCGACTAGTACATGCTACTATGTACAGTGTAAGAGCATCTCCAACAGGCGCGTAAAAAGCCGCGCGCGTGCTAAAAACGCCAGTTTACCGCGCGCGGGATGGAAATGCGCGCTCCAGCGGCGGCGGGAAAACCGTGCGCGCGGGAACCGCTAGCGCGCGCGCGAAAAGGCGGCAGCCCGCGCGCCATTTTTGCGGCGCCGCGTTCTCTCTTCTCTCCTCCTCTGTCGCTCGCGCCGCCGCCGCGTTCTCCCTGCCTCTCGCGCCGCGCTCTCTCTCCCTTCTCGCGCCGCCGCCGCCGCCGACGAGCCACCATGCCGCCGCGCCACCGGTCTGCGTCGGGCTACCGCGGCGTTCGCCAGCGCCCCAACGGCGGGTTCTACGCCGAGATACGCTCCGGCGATCTCCGGCTGAGTCTCGGCACGTACGACACGGCGCACGAGGCCGCCCGCGCGTTCGACGCGGCGGCGTGGCGCCTAGGCAGGCCGCGACCGCAGATGAACTTCCCCGACGTCCACACGCTCCAGCAGGCATTAGACCTGGCCCCGCCGCCTCATCTTAACTCCGCACAAGACCGTGCGGAGCACACTGCGATGCAGCGCCGTCTCCTCGTCGCCCAGGAGGACGAGCGGGTCATGGCGGAGTGGCGCCGGCGCCACCCGAAAGACGTCGCCTACGAGCAGGAGTACTGGGAACGGCGTCGCGAGGAGGGCACGCGCCGGCGCCACGAGGAGCGGTTGGATAGACGTCGTCGGAAGGCTTTGGCGTGTGCGCAGGCCGACCTCGTCAATGCAGGCGGGAGTTCCTTCTTCACTGAAGAAGATGAACGATGGTTTGACATTTGGCTGTCAACCTCCGACGACACCGACGACGATGGTGGTGCAGATGACTGGAGCGACTAGGATTTTTTTTTTATCGAACTATCTAGCACCGAACTATCTATCTATGTTTTCGAACTACCTATCTATTTGCTATTTATGTAAAATAACTTTGTATCTTTTTTATTTAAATGCAATCTATTTATTAAAAAAAATTGTGCGCGCTGCATTTTTGCGCGCTGCAAACCAGCGCGGCTGCTCGAGCCAGCGCTGCGCGACGCGCAAAACCAGTCGCCCAGCGCACTGCAAACTTGTTTTTTAGGCGCGGCGCGAAGCGCGCCTGTTGGAGATGCTCTAACTTAGGCAACTTGACACGTGAACACACTCTTTTTCCAACACTCCTATGCATGAGTAGAACGAACCAGATGACGACTGCCATGGCGATGGCGCCCACCAAAAGTGCATACACCTTCACCACATCCATTTCACTCCTTCTCCTGCTGATGATACTCGTTGCTCCCGCAAATGGTCGCACCCATGGCGGCAGCTACCTCGCGAGAGGTACCTCGGTGTCCGTCGAGGACGGCACCATGGCCACCACCGTAACCATCCTGGCGTCGCCAAACGGCGCCTTCGCCTGCGGCTTCTACAGGGTGGCCACCAACGCCTTCACCTTCTCCGTCTGGTTCGCCGGCTCCTCGGGGAAGACCGTCGCGTGGACGGCCAACCGCGAGTCCGCGACGCGCCGGTCAACGGCATATGGTCCAGGCGCGCCTTCCGGAAGGACGGAGCCCTGGCCCTGCTCGACTACAATGGCGCGGCCGTCTGGAGCACCAACACCAGCGCCACCCGTGCAAGACGCGCGGAGCTCCTCGACAGCGGCGACCTCGTCGTCGTCGATCAGGACGGCCTTCGCCTCTGGGGGAGCTTCGACTTGCCCACCGACACGCTTCTGCCGTCGCAGCCCATGACCCGGCACACCAAGCTGGTGTCTGCATCAGCCAGGGGCTTGCTCTCGTCAGGGTTGTACACATTCTACTTCGACAATGACAATCAGCTCAAGCTCATCTACAACGGCCATGAGGTCAGTAGCGTGTACTGGCCTGACCCTTTCACCACCCCGCTTGTCAATCACAGGACTACTTACAACAGCAGCCAATACGGAGTTCTTGAGCAGACAGGCCGGTTTGCCGCCAGCGACGGCTTCAACTTTGCAGCTTCTGATCTTGGTGATAATGTCATGAGGAGGCTGACTCTGGATTACGACGGCAACCTCAAACTCTACAGCCTCACCGCGACCACCCTGGATGGTGTTCGGCTGGTCGGTCTCTTGGATGGTGTTCCGCAAGCGACTGGAGCAAGCGACTGGAGCAAAGGGTGCAGGCGCAAGGCAAACCTCAGGGCAACCCAGGATTTCTCATTCAGAAAGGTCGCGGGAGCTGATTTCATCGGGTATGACTTGCTCTACTGGGAACGGGTGACAATTCAGAATTGCAAACATTTGTGCTTGGACATTGCTAATTGCCAAGCCTTTGGTTACCGCCAGGGAGAAGGCAAATGTTTCACAAAGGTCTATCTTTTTAATGGCAAGAACTTTCCAAACCCTCACACTGACATTTACGTGAAAGTTCCCAAGGGAATGTTGTTGTCTTCGTCAGAATTGGCTTCTCATAAAGTAACTCATGCATGCCAAGTTCATCAAAAGGAGGCCAACACTTCATCGCTAATGTTCCAGGATGGCTCTTCTAACTTCAAGTTTGGCTACTTCCTTACTTCTGCATTAACACTGCTTTTCATTGAAGTGGTATTAATCATCGTCGGGTGTTGGGTTGCTCACAAATGGGGGACAAGACCAGAGATTATAGATGAAGGTTACACGATAATTTCCAGCCAGTTCCGAATATTTAGCTACAGGGAGTTACAGAAGGCTACAAACTGCTTCCAAGAAGAGCTGGGAAGTGGTGGGTCAGGAGCAGTTTACAAGGGAGTCCTCGATGATGAAAGGAAGGCCGCGGTGAAGAAGCTAAACGATGTGATGCAAGGAGAGCAGGAGTTCAGGTCTGAGATAAGTGTCATAGGCAGAATTTACCATATGAATCTGGTCAGAATTTGGGGGTTTTGTGTTGAGAAGACGCACAGGCTCTTGGTTTCAGAGTTATTGAGAATAGTTCCTTGGCCGTGGTTCTTTTTGATTACCAGAAAAACTCTCATGTACTCCAATGGGGCCAAAGGTACAATATTGCACTTCGGGTGGCAAAAGGACTAGCCTATCTCCATCATGAGTGTCTTGAATGGATTGTCCACTGTGATGTCAAACCAGAGAACATATTGTTAGATAGAGACTTTCAGCCCAAGATTGCAGATTTTGGACTGATGAAGCTACAACAGCGAGGGTCAAGCGCACAAATGCTGTCAAAAGTGCATGGGACTAGAGGCTACATTGCGTCAGAATGGGCTCTAAGTCTGCCGATCAATGGTAAGGCCGATGTTTACAGCTATGGCGTGGTTCTTCTTGAGTTAGTGAAGGGGGTCCGTCTTTCCAGATGGGTGGTTGAGGGCGAGGAGTCGGTTGAGCTGGCTGGCATATGCTCTAATGAAATCCTGAAAGAGAAACTAGCAGGCGAAGACCAGTCATGGCTTCTGGAGTTTGTCGACCACAGGCTGGATGGAGAATTCAACCATTCAGAAGCGATAGTAATGCTTAAGATCGCAATATCATGTGTGCAAGAGGAGAGGAGCAGAAGACCGAGCATGAGCCATGTGGTCGAAACTCTGCTTTCACTTGTAGAATAATGTCCACTATTGTACAGTATTTACTCTCTTTCTCTGAGGGGTGTCAGTATTGTATTTACTATTGTTACATCCAGCTGATGTGAGAATAATACTCTGTGACGTTGCAGAAAATTTGCTGCAAGCCTTATCCCTGACATATGTAGCGACTCTCTGGATCTGTATGAAGAACTAGTTTCTTTGGATGGTGTACTAACCAGGAAGTGGTATTTCATTGTTGTCTTTCTGTTTGGATGCTTAGGTCGATATAACACAAGAAATCTACTCAGTTACTTGAAGAAACCTTTGATCCTAGTGAGCTAGATTGATAGCAAACAGAAATGTACCAAATCGGACAGTAGGGATCAATCTGTAGTCAGTTTTATTACTACTTGATTTATCAATGCAGCCAACAGATTATACTAGAACAGAATGTAATAGATTACTCACAGCTACCAAAGTTATACTATGATTCAACAGAATCAGCAATGACAGGAGGTATGAAAACAATCACCAGTTCACCAGCGCTAGGCAGGCGTCCTCCAAGTCCAATCACTCATTGTTGCTGCCAACGGACTCCGCAGCGCCGCCGAGCAGCACATTGCCTTGTGCGTGGCGTTGAACGGAGCCTCCGTCCCCAACCAGGTCCTGCGCGTGCGCGGCATGAACACCACGAGGTCGACGGGAAGCCGGCGGGGAGGGAGAGGAGGCGCCGGGCACGAACTGCCCGCCCGGGCCGTCGAAGCACGCCGCCCCGCAGGAGGGGAGCAGGGAGGAGGAGGAGGTGCTGGTCGGGTCGGAGTCGCGGAGAGGAAGGCGGGCGAGGGCCAGGAGGGCCGGGGAGATGCGCGCAAATTCGATGCGAGATTGGATTAGGAAAAAGTCCAAAAAAAATCTTGAACTGGTAGACGATGACGAAATCGAACCCTGAAGCGGTAATTCCTGAAGTTTGCACTCTCAAGTCAGTAATCCCGGTTTAAAAAAAACCTTAACAGCATACCCAAACAGGGATCGCATGCGTGGCAAGTGAGGGTCGGGATTGTTTTTTTTTTCCTTTTTTCGGACAGAAGGAGAAGGCCTTGTTGCTGCATATAGGGTGGGCCGGCCCAGCTTAACAGCCCATTCACTCACTTAGTCCAGGATGGTCAGTCGCCCAGCCCGAACAGGATTCAGTCGAGGGAGTCTCGTTGCCTGCTGCTCTGCTTTGGGTGACGGCAATGGCGACGGCCTGGTGATCGTCGGAAGCGGCAACGATCGGGGCGGCGTTCGACGGCGAGCGACCGGCAAAGGTATGTCCCCGTCGTCCACCTTTGCTGGGCACCATTCTTTTTCATATATCTGCAGAACATTAGGGTTAGGGGTTAGGGTATTTGGGGCTCTTTTTTGACAGTAAAAGCTGCGATTTTTAGTGATACTTCTTAGTTTTTTCAGTTTTCTAAGGTGTTAAATCCTTCAGCTCATGCATCAAGACAGGGTACACAAACTGCAAGTCAAGCACAACCTGCAGATTCAGATAGTGAGTCAGATTCAGACCCTGAGTATTTACCACACAGTGAGGACAGTGGTGAAAATTCAGAGGTTGTTGAGCTTAGAAGGCATGCTAGAAAATTCAAGAAGAAAATGAGAGACACCAAGAGTTGGATTGGTAGAGATCTCACAGAAGCTGTTCCATTGGAGCTCATTGCAAATATGGAGGAACAAGTAGAAGCAGATGAGAAAGAGTGGGGCTATGATTCATCTGATGAGGATTACTCCTATGATGAAGATTCAGATGGACAACAAGTGAGGAGGAAGAGCAAGTTTCCAAGGTACATCAATGACACAGAGATTCCGCATTTCAGTTTGTCAATGGTGTTTAGAAGCAAGAACCAGGTAGTGAAAGCACTCAAGAGATATGGCATTGTAACTAAAAGGAGCATTAAGTTTGTTAAATCAGAGGCTCACAGGGTAAGGGCCAAATGTGGATGGGATGGTTGCCCCTGGCTTATTTATGGTGCCAAAACCTCAAGAACAAATAGGTTTCAGATAATTACATACAATGATGAGCACGAGTGTGCACAGAACAGAGAAAATAAGCTGGTCACTGCTAAAGTCATTGCTCAGAGATATGGACATTTTATCTTAGCTAACCCAATGTGGAAGATTGAGAGCATGAAGGCAACTGTCCTACAGGACATGTTTGCAGATGTTTCCCCTTCTAAGTGCAAACATGCAAAGAAAATTGTCATGGACAAGTTAATGGCTGGCATGAAAGAAGAGTACACAAGAGTATTTGATTACCAGCTGGAGTTGCTAAGAAGTAATCCTGGTAGCACAGTTGCAGTATGCTTGGATCCTACAATCATTGATATTTATCACACATATATTTGCTATGTTTGCTGGTAAAACATTTATCAGACATATATATGCTATGTTTGCTAGAAATGTTTAGTCTGATGTGCCAGAAATGTTTAGTCTGATGTGCCAGAAATATTTAGCCAGAAATGTTGTGCCAGAAACCTGGGTTGTGCCAGAAATGTTGCAGCTGACAATAATTCATAGGACTGAAAGTGATAGCAAATTCATAGGACTGAAAGTGATAGCATAATGCACTTGATAGAATTGAAACTGACAATAATTCCTTACATAACCCAGTGCATACATGTTCATACACATCACACTCAAACTCACATCACTGAACATCACTTCACTACACTGCCATTTTACCTAGAACTAGACCTAACACAAACACAATGCAAACCATCACAACATTCATATATTTTCCCTTCAGAGCTTCAATTTCTGCATCCTTTTCCTTCAACTGAAGTTGCAGAGCTTCAATTTCTGCATCCTTCTCCTTCAACTGAACTTGCATTGCCTCAATTGCATTTGATTTTGCTTCTTCATGTACAGAACCCAGCATTGGACATTCATCATCAACTCTAGCAGCAGAACCTATTCCCCTGAGCCTCCAAACCTCATCCTTCAAATCTCCAATGAGATCACTAAAAAAATTTGGAAGCTCCGGATCATGCCATTCAACATAGCCACACCCACCATGCTATCCATTCAAACAAAATCAATCACAGCAATTAGAAACGGATAGGAGCAGAGGAAGAACAGACATGAACAACAACAACTTACCATGGCATCCACGCAGGCATAGTATCTCCTCCCGGGATTGTGCTTGCTCCACGAGATCCATCGGGGGGCCTTCCGAGGAGGATTGCAGCGGCACTTCTTCTCCGGCTCGTAAGCCATTGCGCTCTCCCTGTAGGGCACAGGGGACCTCGACTCCATGCCCCTCCGTCCACTTGCTCGACGGAATCCCGGAGCAGAAGATGCCCCCGAAGACCAAGACATCGCGCGCCGCCGTCACCGTGCTCTGCGCGCCGCCGTCACCGCGCGTCGCGCGCCGCCAACCCTAGCCGTCACCGCGCGCCGCCGTCACCGTGCTCTGCGCGCCGCCGTCACCGCGCGTCGCGCGCCGCCAACCCTAGCCGTCACCGCGCGCCGCCGTCACCGTGCTCTCCCTCACTGTCTTCCCAATTTCCCCCAAATCCATGAGTACACAGTGCGCTCGCACGGGTCATTGCTAGGGATGTCTGGCCCACATGTCAGGTCAATCCTGGTTGACCACTGCCACCTCAGCGATTTTAGCCTAATATGGTGTTAAGGTTTTTTTTAGACCGGGATTACTGACTTGAGAGTGCAAACTTCAGGGATTACAACTTCAGGGTTCGATCTCGTCATCGTCTACCAGTTCAAGGTTTTTTTTTGGACTTTTTCCATTGGATTATTTGCCCCATTTTATTTGGGCATTGGATAATTTGCCCCGCTTTACATCAGATTGGATGATTTGCCCCAGTTTTCTTTTTCTTTTAGATAATATGCCCTTTTTATTTACTGTAATAATTTTTGGCTTTTTATCTCTATTTTCACCACGTAAAATGACTTTCCTGCCCCTGTGGCAAATTTGCTGTTGGACTGGTCCTAGTTTTCATCGACCAGTTCCCCATTCCACAGTTCAACGATGCTCCGTTCTTTCCCCAATAGTCTGGTATTAACGGCGTGCTCCCGCTGCAGCTCGGCGACACCCTCTGCACATCCTCGGCCAGGCATGGCGGCTCTGCTGCAGCTCCTCAGCACGACGTGGCGGCTCCCGCTGCAGCTCGGCGGCCGGAGCGGCGGCTCTCACCGGCATGCTCCCACAGCAGCTCGGCTACTCCCTCTGCAGATCCTCGGGCAGGCATGGCGGCTCTGCTGCAGCTCCTCGGCCCGCTACGGCGGCTCCCGCTGCAGCTCGGCGGCTGGGGCGGCGGCTCTCAGTGCAGCTAGGCGGCCCGCTGCGGCGGCTCCCGCTGCATCTCGGCGGACCGGCGTGTCCGGGGTCTCCGGCTGTAACTCGGAGATGCAGATGACGACCTTGTTGCTGGTAAACTAATTCTTCCACTGATTCATGGATTTACAGATTTTGTGTGTGTGTGAGCTCGTTGCTTCGGCGGTAATACCATGGCTGGACGACAGTGTTGATAGTAGTACTAATTAGCCTATGCACTTCTTTGGAATTTGGTAGCATTTGATTCATAGATTACAGAAAAATGGACTCACAAAATATGTGCACTTAGCACATGGAATTGGCAGAATATATGACACCGAAATTGCGAACTGATGTCAGAAAAAAGGTAGCTCGTTTGAAATGACATGACAAATTAATCCGAGTTTACATCAAGCAAAATAATAATTCTTCCCAGTCCATATATTGTAAAATGAAATATTTGAACACTTCTCAGGATTTAAAATAGGAATTCAATGAACTAAAATTAGAGCTTCTTCCTCCTTGGGGTCAATTTTTTCTTGCTTGTTGTCCCAGATGGCTGTGATGCATCGTCTTCAGCTATAGCCATAGAAAGCCTCCTACATGTTTACACATGCATGAAATGAAATTAGGATTTTTATTTTGCATGAATCAAAATGTGCATAAGACAAGTATAATAGTTACCTCCTTGTGATAGGCCCAGGGCTGTTATGAAGGCTAGGAGGCAGTGTGATTGTTGTTGTGCGTGTAGGTGTCACAACAACAGTTGGAGCAAGCTCGTGAGTAGACACGTCACTAGAAAGTTAAATGACACCACATGTTACAAATGGTATACTAGTACTAATTTAATACAAATATAGATGACATACTAGTGCATGAGTTACCTCTCTTTAGCTTCTCTTTGTTTGTAAGTTGCTTTTCTGTGCCCCAATATGCCACATTGTTTGCACCTATTTTTGCTCCCAAATCTCTTCTTTTCATTTTCCTTCTCTTTGTGACCTTCTTCTTTGTCATTTCTTTTGCCATTATCATCTTTTTTCTTTCGTTTGCTGCCACCACCACCACCATCTTCAAGGCAACTTTTGATTCTCTCTTTCCTCCGTCTCCCAACAGAGCTCTTTAAAACCGGTGGCACCATCTCAAAATCTACACTAACATGAGGCCATTGAGACTTGTCTGTGATTGGTTCAATCTCTCCAGCATAGGCAGCCCGGACCTACTCACGGAGAAATACTCATGTACATATGGTTGAAAATGTACATCTGTCGTCTCTATAAGGAATGCAAGTGCATGCTCACATGGATTTCCAGTGTGTTGTCATTCTAGGCAAGTGCACTCACGGCTGCCTATCTTCACAACATCCTTAGATTCTTCTTGCTAGTGTCCTTGACCTCACAACTTTCTCCGGTTGATCTTCCAACAACCAAATGGTCAAGTTGCCTAGTTCTATTATTTATTTGTTGAATGATGGCAGGCAATATATCTCCATGTAGCATTTCCCCAATCCTTCTCCTTCTATAAACAAGTATCATAATTTTCTCTCTTATTGCGTCGGCTAGCTCATCCATGGGCAGCTCCTTTGTTCCTTTGATCCAGCTATTGAAGCACTCGGCTAGATTATTGTGAATGTAATCACATTTTATCTCTGTGTTAAAGTCACATCTCATCCATTTTAAGTTGTGATAGGTACACAAGTAGGTACTCACTGCAGGCTCTACTTCAAATATCTTCCCCATATGATAGTTGAATGTTTCCAGACGATAAGCCTTGGCTGCTGGCCACATGCGACGGAAAATATCTCCATGAAACTTTTTTTTGAAGTTTGCCATTAGATGCCTAAAGCATTCCCTTTGCTCAGCTTGAGAAAACACAATTTTAACTGCATTCTCTAACCCTTTGCATGCATCAGTACAAGCAGCTAGAGTTTGAAGATGTCCTATTGCCCTATGTAGTTGTTGCATAAACCAAATCCAGTTATCCTCGGTCTCTGTTCCAATGAAACCAAATGCTAAAGGAAACATCCAATTTTGTCCATCTAGTGCGGTACATGCTGCTAATTGACCATTCCACTTTCCAGTCAAAAATGTGGAGTCTATACTGACATATGGTCTACAACCAGCCAAGAATCCATCAATGCATGGCTTAAGTGCCATAAAAAATCTGCGGAAATGCACTTCACCTCCTTCCCTCTTGACATCAAACTCGACAATGCTACCAGGAGATCTTTTATCAATCTCGGCTTTAAAGTTCAACAAAGACTGAAAGCTTTTTCCCCAGGTCCCGTATAAACTATTCTTGGCCCTTTCTTTTCCCTTGTTAACAGTATCATACCCAATAGTACATTTGTACTCGGCTTCTAGCTTTTTTCGGAGCTCACTCACACCAATGTTTGGTTCAGCTTGAAGATACCCCATTGCCTTTTCTGCCACCCATGCATGGTCTGCCATGCTTGTAATGACTTTAGCGGTTGATGAACACTTATGAGGCTTTACTATCTTGTTAACCTGCACAAAACACAATACCAACCATCAGTTGCAAGTAATTTTCAAATAGTAGTTTCAACATTAAAAATAATTAATGATATATAAGATTGTACCGTGACTATTTTTCCATCTTCTATTGTCCTACCAGTTATTCTCCAAGGACATCCATCTCCTTTACAGTGACCCAAAAATCTAGTAGTGTCACTCTTCGTGATCTTGATGTCAAACTTGCCTCTGATAGCAAATGTTCTCATGAGCATCCTAAACTCGTTCATTGAACGAAACAAAGACCCTTCCTCTATCACAGGATGTTCCTTATCATACCAAAAGTGATCTTCTTCAGGCATATGGTCAGGCACAGGAAGAGCCGCATCAACAAGTAAATCATCATCAATATCAGCCACACACGCATCAACATTTGCAATGGAGGCTTTCATAGCTGCTTCAGATACAGTTTGTTTATGCTCAGGTTCGTCATTGATGCCAAGCACCGAGCACATTTTCTCCTTTGTTATAGGAATATCAATTTCGTCATCATTCATTGGTGCTATCTCAATCTGGGACCAATCAACTCCTCCTTCCATTGTTGATACGTGTGTATCATTTCTAGCCACCACTGTTGACCTACTTGGAGAACAAATAAACATTTTAACATAAGGGCATCATCCAATTAGTAAGAGAACATTAAATCAAAAAATAAAATAGCATGCTAGATCTGAAGTTTTTTTTCATGCTTCATCTTAGTTTACTTTCCTTTCTGTACAAGTTCATCAACGCCACAGAAGTGTTGTGCTAGCTGCACATACGCACACATGTTGTGAATAAAAAGTGCCATGGTGTTGTACTGGGAAGTGGGTTCACGAGCCTCAAGGTGTTGTGCTAGCCGGAACAACCAATCTGCAGAGGATGTTGTGTATTGATTAGAGTACTAACCAATCTAGAGCATCTCATGCTGATTCAGGGTTGGAGGAGTCGCCTGCCCGGCCGGCAGCTTCAGGTCCGTGGGGCGATGGATTGGTGGCCGAGGGTGCATCTGCCTCTGTGCTGGGCACGGACATGGAGCTGCAACTAATTAAGAGAATCAATCTATGATTGCTTGATCAGTTTGTTCGGTTGGTATAGCAACGAAGGGAGAGAAAAAAAAGGAAAGAATTGCAACTTTGCCACAGGGGTAGGAAAGTCATTTCACGTGGTGAAAATAGAGATAAAAAGCCAAAAATTATTACAGTAAATAAAAAGGGCATATTATCTAAAAGAAAAGAAAACTGGGACAAATCATCCAATCTGATGTAAAGCGGGGTAAATTATCCGATGCCCAAATAAAGTGGGGCAAATAATCAGAGGTAGCTGTTCGGCTTAAGCTGAGCTGCGCGCTCCCTGGTTTGCATTTTATACCCTACAAAAAGGATTTTTAAAAGTATTGTACTATACTCCATTTTCTTTTGGTTTTATGATCTGAGATTACTGTCTAATGATCTTGCGTCGTGATTGTGTAGTAACTAATTTCTCACACTAATTGCAATGATCTCACTAATGATTTTTCTCCGGAAAATAACTTGTACTCCCTCCGTCCCAAGATAAGTTTCGATGTTTAGTACAAAATTTATACAAACTTAGTAGTAAATTTATGTCACTTATTTTAAAACAGAGGAAGTATTACATATGTAGCATTGCTACCTCGGAAATACAGAGGTCAAGGTGCAGCTCTACCACTGGCCCTACCATATAACTAGTTATATAACTAGCTAAAGCACGACTCACCAAATTTTGGTATCGTCAGATATGAATAATACAAGTATTTCAAAGTGGCATAAGTGATTTAGAGCCTGTTTGGGATCTCACATTCATAACTACGCTCCGCGTCCTAGAGAAAACAAGGAGCCCGTGAAAGTGCATGCTATGCCCCTAATCGACTTTTGGTGTTAATGACAACACATACATAGGAAACTAATCCTATTTGTTGAGTGTATCTCAGGATGGCAAGTACTTTAGTAGATTGAGAATTATGTGCCAAAGGTGGTCTGAGAAGATCGGGATTTATATTTCGAGAAGGCTCGGGATTAAGAAAAGATGATGTAGACTATTCTTTTGAGTTTACTGATATTGAGTATAGGGATCCCGCACTATTAAGAGGGGATCACAGGTCTTGCGATGAACTTGCTCATACCACATCTTAACTGTCATACCCAATACCACATATTCTCCACTTTGTTCTTATCTCAAAACAGGTCTATTGTCTCGGACGTCCGGCTCCCTCCGGACGACCTGCAGGCTTCGGAAATCCGGAGCCCTCTCCCAGAAGTATTTGAGTCATATAACTCGGATTTCCGGCTTCCTCCAGACATCCGAGGGCCGGACGTCTGACAGCCTCGGAAATCCGAAGCCCTGCACCAGTAGAACATGAGCTCTATAACTCGGATTTCAGGCTCCCTCCGGACGTCCGAGGGCCGGACATCCGACCAGCCTCAGAAATCCGGAGCCCTGCACGAGTAGAACATGAGCTCTATAACTCGGATTTCCGGCTCCCTCCGGACGTCCGAGGGCCGGACGTCCGTTCCCCTACGGAAATCCGGAACCTCCCACCAGAAGAAGTTGAGTCGAATAACTCGGATTTCCGGTCCTCTCAGGACGTCCGACCGCTGTTCAATTCACAGTATTTTCAGTCATATCTACAGGCCTCGGACGACCGACCCCTGTCGGACGTCCGACACCTCGCGGACGCCCGGACTTCCGGCAACCGTCGGACGTCCGGACCCTGTGTGACTTATAGTGTCCCCAACGACTGTTTTTCACTCCTCACTATATATACTCGTCTCCCACCTCGTGAAAGAGTGTTCAACACAGCTAGAATACATCCAAGAACACCTTCCCTCTCACTCACTCTTGTCTACACCAAATCCTAGATCCCAAGAGCATTTGTGAGTCCCTTTGAGTGTTGTTCCAATCAAAAGATAGATCGTCTCCCTCTCCTCCTTCCCACCAAAGTGATTTGTGATTTGAGCAAATTTTGAGCAATCCCCGTGATCTTGTTACTCTTGGAGGTTGGAGACTCCTAGGCAGTAGGAGTCTTCGGAGAGGAATCAAACCATTGTGATTTACCCCGGAAAGTTTGTGAAGGTTTGGAAGCCACCTCAAGGCTTACCACTAGTGGTTGAGAAACGCCTTCGTGGAGTTATCTCAAAGGGAGAATAGGGTGAGCCTTCGTGGCGTTGGTGTGCCTTCGTGGTAACATCCGCCCCTCTAACGGTGACGTAGCTTCCCTCCAAGGAAGTGAACATGGGGATACATCCTTGTCTCTCTTGGAGTTTCGGTTATTCCTAACCCTAACTCTCTACTTGTGTTAATTCTTATTACGTACTTGTATTTGATTATTGTTTACCGCTTGTCTTACTTCACTCTAAATAGCTTACTCCTTGTCGTAGCAATTACTAGGCCTACACTCATATTCCGCACTTTTGCCTAAAATTGCTAAGTAATTATTAAAATTTGGATCTGTACCTATTCACCCCCCCTCTAGGTCCATCTCGATCCTTTTCAATTGGTATCAGAGCCTCGTTCTCTATTCTTGTGGCTTAACCTCCCTAGAGCGAGATGGACGGGGTTCCAGCTACGGTAGCTCCAGTGCAGAGGGACGGGACTTCCTCGGAAGTCAAGTCTTTCACCTCTGAGGACCTGGAACGGGCCCTTGCCAAGCAAAAAGAGGAGCATGATGCTTCTCTTGAGGCCATGGTCCAAATGAGACTAGCATCACTAACCATGGGGACAACCACGTCCCCGAGGGCCTCAGGGCCACATGTGCACGGTACTTCATTTGGCCAACAACCTCCGGAAAGGAACCAAACCAGTGTTCCATGGCTTTATGCTAGATCTCAAATTGCGAAACCTAAGTACAATCCTGGAGGAAAACCTCCCTCGCTTGATGACAATTCCGACTTTGCCTTGTGGAGAGTTGGTATGCAGGATCATCTTAGGTACACCAATGATGAGATGTTGGACATCCTCGAGCATGGGTACAATCCTGTAGATCCAAGGTGCCTCACTCCCAGAGAAACTTATGACAAGCATCTCAATGACACTGCGATCATGTGCATAAGAAAAGGAATGAATGACAAGCAACGAAGACCTTACATTCACATCACAAGTGCCAAGGAACTGTGGATAGCATTATAAGGACCAAGACCGGTACCTCCACTCTTCGGCTTGCTCAATATGAAATTGCCAAGGGGCAATTACAGAATTTCTGTATGAAAAGGGTGAATCTCCCAAGCAACTACTAGAACGGCTCATGACTCTCGCTGCAGACATTGAGTCATGTGACTGTGACAAGATGCAAGATGGTTTCAATCTGACCAAGAGATTTCTTGTGGACAAGTTACTTCATGCTCTTGCTCCGTACCACCATCAAATGGTATGGGACATGAGGCAGCACCATGGGTTCAAAGAAATGGCTCCAGATGACATCATATCCACTTTCCAATTATTTGAAGAGTCAAAGGAAATGCAACAAAGCACCTTGCCATGCATGGCACTTCAACATCAAAGATCAATCTTGCTTTGAAAGCCAAGCATGAATGTGACGAAGATGAAAGTGAAGAAGAAGAGGGTGATGATGACTGCGAAGATGGTGATGATGTTGACTCTGATGAAAGCCCATCTTATGAGGACATTGCTCTCTTTGTAAAGAAGTTCAGTGCAGGAAAGTTCAAGGGAAGATTCCCAAATAAGAAGGTAAGGAAATGCTATAATTGTGAGGAAACCAACCACTTCTCCAATGACTGCCCTTATGAGAAGAGAGAAGACAAACCAAGGTTTCCAAAGACCTTTGTAAAGAAGAAGTTGCCAAACCCTATGAACTCCATGTTCAAGAGGACAGATGGAAGAGCAATGGTTGCACAAGAAGAATCAGATCCAGAAGATGTTGGTGGAGTTGCCGGAGTAGCTCAGGATACACAAAACACCTTGAGGCTAGTCAACAAAAGTGGTGATGTTGTTCACTACAACTATATGAAGGACTACAAGGGCAATGCTCACAAGTGTTTGATGGCAAAGACTGCCATGGGAGATGAGGAAGACCAAAGCTCCCATGATAAGGTTAAGGTAACTCCACGGTTAAACTCCTTCAGTCTAGTTTCTACTCCATCTGATGAGTATCTTGATGCGGAAGATCACTATGAGAATAATGACTTAGATCATCCCATGTTTGCTAAAATAAACAAATTTATGTGCTCTCTTAAAGGAAAGAAGCTCACTATGTTTCGCATACTTATGGAAATGGTGAGTAAGCACACCAATACCATCAAGGAACTCGAAACCCTCGTCACTGAAGAGAAGGAAAGAAATGAAATCCTTGAGCAGAAAGTCATGTATGAGGAAGCACAAAATGATGCACTATGCTCAAAAGTAGGTGAAAACCTTGATAAACATGCTAATGATCTTGCCTCCTTGAAAAAGGCTGAATCTGTGTGCAAAGAATTACTAAATGATAAAGACCGACTTGTGACCTCTCATGCTTCCCTTTCTAAGGACTGTGAGTGTCTATCCTTGTGTCTCAAAGACAAGGAAGAGAAACTCACTGTTCTTACAAAGAGCTTTGAGGCACTTAAGGTTACTTATCTTGACACTCTAGCTAAGGCCTACTCCTCACCTATCATTAATGTTGATACCTGCACTACTAACTCTAGTAGTGAATTGACATCTATCCTTGAGGAAAACTGTTCGCTAAAGGCACAGCTAGACAGAGGTCTCATGACATGTGCACAAGGACAAAAGACTCTCAATGAGATCTTAAGTCGACACAATGGAGGCTTCGCCAAGGAAGGGCTTGGGTTCAACCCAAGCACTGCCAAGCAAAGTGCATCTCCTCTCAAGTGCACCACTCCGCTTAAAGAAATATTTGTACGAGAGGGACACAAGGAGAAAGGTAAGGTTGTGAGTGGGTCGGCCACTAGGGGTTCGCCTACTCACAACAAGACAACCGAATTCATGCCTCCATCCTATGTACTACGCAAATCAAAGGAAGGAGAGGTCTATGCTAAATTCGTTGGTCCCCGTAATGCGTTCCGATTCTATGCTATTTGGGTCCCTAATACTCTTGTAACTAATGTGAAAGGCCCCATGACAAAATGGGTACCTCAAACCAAGTCTTAATTCGTTACAGGTTGTTTTCTCCGGAGGAGCCCAATGGGTGATCGACAGTGGATGCACCAATCATATGACCGGAGATAGCAACTTGCTCTGTGACTTCATGCAAGCCATTCGACCATACATGAGCACTGTATTTGGTGGAGGGTCGAAAGGGCAGGTAATAGGGTTGGGCAACGTGGCAATCACTAATGACATGTCTATTGCAAATGTCATGCTTGTCCAATCTCTTCAATATCATTTACTTTCAGTTCGCCAATTGGCTTCCGTCGGTTATGACACATTATTTGGACTAACGGATGTGAAAGTCTTTAAGAGAGACACTCTCGAAGTGGCCTTTGTTGGAGAGTTGGATGGCAACCTTTACACGGTTGATTTCTCGAAAGAGAGCACCTTCCATACAACTTGTCTAATGGCCAAGGCCGACATGGGATGGCTGTGGCATCGCCGGCTCGCCCATGTTGGCATGAAAAATCTTCAAAATCTCTTAAATGGCAATCACATCCTTGGACTAACAAATGTATCTTTTAAGAAAGATCGTGTGTGCAGTGCATGCATAGCTGGGAAACAACATCAATCAAAACATCCACCCAAGAACATTGTATCCACTTCGAGGCCGTTAGAGCTCCTTCATGTGGACCTGTTTGGGCCTCCTTCATGGGCAAGTCTTGGAGGGAAAAAGTATGGCCTAGTCATTGTTAATGATTACTCAAGATATACATGGGTGTTCTTTCTCAAGTCCACGGACGAGACGAAGATCACCTTCATTGATTTTGCCAAACAAGCCCAGCGAAAGTTTGACAAGGACATCAAGGAAGTAAGAAGTGATAATGGCTCTGAGTTCAAGAACTACACCCTAGAATAATTTCTTAGTTATGAGGGAATTGAACATCAGTACTCCGCACCTTACACCCCTCAACAAAATGGTGTGGCAGAGAGAAAGAACCGGACACTTGTGGAAATGGCAAGGTCCATGTTAGGCGAATACA
The DNA here is from genome assembly GCF_904849725.1 of Hordeum vulgare subsp. vulgare. Taxonomy (NCBI): domain Eukaryota; kingdom Viridiplantae; phylum Streptophyta; class Magnoliopsida; order Poales; family Poaceae; genus Hordeum; species Hordeum vulgare. Next base: position 47,495,344 of record NC_058524.1, read on the forward strand.
AGTCACCACATAGTTTTTGGGCTGAGGCCGTCAACACAGCATGTCATGCATCAAACCGGCTCTTCCTTCGATCAATATTGGAGAAAACTCCATATGAGCTCCTAACTGGGAACAAGCCCAGTGTTAAGTACTTTCGTGTGTTTGGATGCAAGTGTTTCATCCTCAACAAACGGGAACGGTTAGGAAAATTTCAATCCAAAACAACTGAAGGGATTTTTGTTGGCTATGGGTCAAACTCTCACGCCTACAGAGTCTACAACAAATCCACTGGATGTGTTATAGAAACCTGTGACGTGATGTTTGATGAATTTAACCGCTCACATGGGGAGCAAGTTGATCTAAATGATGTAGGTGAAGAAGACTCCCCACAAGATATCTTCAACATGGGTGTAGGTGCAATTCTTCCCATGGAACAAAGACCCCATGATGATGATGAAGATGATGAGAGTATTTCTCATCCTCAAGACAGTTCACTGCCCGTACCTCCACAAGATACTAGCACACACATCATGCCAGTTATTGAGGATCAAGTGAGAGAACATGTCTCTCACCCTGATCACACTCAAGAACAAGTTGATCTTCAAGAGGTAGACCAAAGTATGGGTATGTTTGATGATGAACCTCAACAGGTGCAACGCGAAGAGGAATATCTTCCTCCGCACATAAATGATCCATATGTTGAGGACGTTGATGATGGAAACGAAGTCGAACCTCGTGAAACCTTGACCTCCATCATGCCACGTGTGGCCGGTCGTGTTGATATTGATCAAATCCTCACCGGCGTGTCGGAAGGAAGAGTGACTCGTAAACAATTAACAAACTTTTGTGCTCACTTTTCGTTTGTCTCTAGTACCGTGCCACACAGGGTTCAGGATGTATTGTGTGACAATGACTGGCTCCTTGTTATGCAAGAGGAGCTAAACAGTTTTACACGCAACGAAGTGTGGTCATTGGTAGAACGACCAACTGAGGAACATAATGTCATTGGAACTAAATGGATTTTCAAAAACAAGGAAGATGAGAACGGGACTGTCCTACGCAACAAGGCAAGGTTAGTAGCACAGGGGTACTCCAAGTTGAAGTTTTGGACTTTGGTGAAACTTTCGCCCCTGTTGCTCGTCTTGAGTCCATTCACATTTTATTGGCCTATGCTGCTTTCAATGGTTTTACTTTGCATCAAATGGATGTGAAAAGTGCTTTTCTTAACGGTCCTCTACAAGAAGAGGTATATGTATCACAACCACCTGGGTTTGTTGACCCTCACCACAAAGACCATGTATATAAACTTCACAAGGCTCTGTATGGCCTCAAACAAGCACCCCGTGCTTGGTACGATCATCTTAAGAAGTTCCTACTCGATGATGGCTTTGTGGTGGGGGTGATTGATCCCACTCTTTTTACTAAGAGGGAAAATGGTGATTTGATCTTATGCCAAATCTATGTAGATGACATCATCTTTGGTTCTCCTAACATCCATTTGTGCAAGAAGTTTGCGGCTTCCATGACCAAGACTTTTGAGATGTCACTCAACACGGACTTGAAGTTCTTTCTTGGTTTTCAAATACAACAATTTCAAGAAGGGATTTTCTTGTCTCAAACTAAGTACGTCAAGGACATTCTTGAAAAATTTGATATGACAAATGCTAAACCAATGAAGACTCCCATGACCATCGATGTAGTTCTAAATGAAGACACAAACGGTATTCCTTTTGACCCATCTACTTACCACTCCATGATTGGTTCGCTACTTTATCTTTGCGCATCTAGACCGGACATCATGTTCAGTGTAGGCATATGTGCTAGATTTCAAGCTTCCCCTAGGGAAAGCCATCACACGGCGGTTAAGCATATTCTTAGATACCTTGTTCACACCCCAAAGTTAGGCTTATGGTACCCTAAGGACGCAAAGTTTGATCTTATTGGGTATTCCGATGTGGATTGGGCCGGTGATAAAGTGGGACGGAAATCCACTTCCGGTGCATGTCAGTTTCTTGGACGCTCCTTGGTAAGTTGGTCCTCAAAAAAGCAGAATTGTGTTTCTCTCTCCACGGCCGAGGCCGAATATATTGCAGCCGCAAGCTGTGCAACCCAACTGCTATGGATGAGGCAAACACTAAAGGATTATGGTATCACGTATCGACACGTTCCTCTTCTCTATGATAATGAAAGTGCCATAAAGATCTCCGAGAATCCCATTGATCACCCTCGCACAAAACATATTGATATTAGGTATCATTTCTTGAGAGACCATGTGCAAAAGGGTGACATTGATATTACCCATGTGGGTACCGACATGCAGTTAGCCGACATTTTCACCAAGCCACTTAGTGTTGCTAGGTTCTGTCAACTTAGGCGTGAACCTGGTATCTTAAAGCTTGACAACATATCTTGAAACCTTGCACACATACACACACTCACATTATGTTTGTGTCTTGATGTGGGCATGCATTTAGGGGGAGTGAGTCTTAATTTTCTGTTTTTAAGCTTACAAAGTACGCATAAATCAATTTTTGTCTCCAAGTAGTATATGTTATGCTTGTAGGCAACTATGTTCGTACTTTTTGTGAGAAATCATGCAAGTCATCATCTAATCATCAAACAAAATCCAGCATCAGCCTCTGCCTCCTCCTCTTTCTCGGACGTCCGACATGTCTCGGACGTCCGGTGGGAAATCTCCTTCCGGTCGTCCGACCAGTGTCGGTCGTCCGACGCCACAATCACCTCCGGACGACCGACGCCTGTCGGACGTCCGACGCCTCGGGCCTATAAATAGCTGGGCGCGGGGCTGGGCTCTTGCCCTAACCCTCACGCGCCCCTTTTCTTCCCTACCGCCGCCGCCGCTAGCTCGAGGAGCTCTCACCTATGCCGCCAGACTCGAAATTGGGCCGATCTCCTCCGCGGATCCTCCTCTTCTTCCTCCTCTTCCTTCGCGGGATCCGTCTACAGGTTGCTCCTCTGTTCCTTTCGCGTTTGTTTTGGTTCTCTCTCTCTCCCATGAGTCTCCATGTTCGTTCCTTATTTGGGATTTTTCATCCGCGTAGGATATTGTGCTCCATGGCCAAGACCAAGCACGCTGCTCGGAAGACCGTGGCTGGCTCATCATCTCGCGCCCCTACTAGCACGGGGTCGGACTCGGATGAGCCACGTCGTCCCTTCAAACGGACTGCCCGGCGTTCTCCGGCCCGGCGTTCTCCGTCTCCACAACTCCCCTCATCGTCTGATGGTGATGACCCCGACTTCGAGGAGGAGCTTGCCGCCGAGGACCTTGCTGACCAGCACGCCGATCGGAGGTCCAAGCCAAAGCCCGGGACTCGCAGGGCGTCCTACATGCCACCACCTCCTCCTGCCCAGCCCGCAGGTGAAGCTCGTCGCATCTCACTAGAACCCCCTGCTACTTTAGGTCGTGCAATCACAAACTTCACCACACTTGGTGCGGCTTCATACCTCACTTTCCGCCGCGACCTTGATCCATACGCTATCATACATGACTCTACGAACTCACGTTTCCGCACACACGTCTAGGCGGACATTTTTACCACAATCATAGTTCCTAAGGGTTTATCTGTTCATCTCAATATTGATGTTGAGCATATTCGCATGCACCCGGCGAAATATCCAGGTGCCATTGAGCTTATTGAGGCATCGGGGCTTGCCGCCCCGTTTGCCTTTCATCGTGACTTTAATGCTGCTGCCATTCTCGAGTCCTATGCCACATGCTACTTTGCTCCAAACCACACTGTCAGCTGGATCACCTCTGACGTTCGCTTCACAGCTTCTTATGATACATTTGTTGCTGCACTTGGTTTCCCCAACTCCGGCTTCAAAATACATAGGGATGATCCTAACCATGCGCCTAAGTCCATTGACGCGTGTGGGTATCTTCTCAAGCCACTAAGTGAGCTTGATGCGGATGAACGCATGAAGGACCTTAACCAGGTATCCATCTGGCGCTCACCTTACTTCATCATTTTTCACTGTCTCATCCGCACCATATATCCCAAAATGGGTGATAAGGGCTCTTGCAGTGGCTATCGTATTGACATCATGTCTCACTTGTTTGAGCACCCCAATGGCAAAATTAATGTGCCTCATTTTCTATGGCATGAGATTCGGCTTGCTAGCTTTCAGTACAAGCCAGCCTTTCCTCATGCCCCCTTCATCCAGGCTCTTATTAACCATGTTGCTGATTTCTCTGTGGCTGTCACTCACACACATCGCAAGTGGGTCATTCCCGCTCACATGGCAGATAACTATGCTCCCAAGAAAACCCCCTCATCCTCCACATCCACTCGCCGCACTGTTGCCCAGTCTGCCACCCCCTCATCTAGTTCCGCTCCTCTCGGTCGCATTGCCAAATTCCTTGGCAAGGCACATTCTGCTTTGATGAAGGTCGTCTCTTTCCAGTGTGGTCAAACCCATGATGTGGTTCCTCGCTTAGTCTCCTCCAAGAATGCCCTCAAGGCTCGTCTGAGAGCCTCGGGCGCTCTTGATGTGAGTGATGATGAGGCCACTCCTGCTGCTCCTCCTACTGATTTTGGCTTCCCATCTGGTCCTGAGTGGGCTGATTTCCTTGACGAGGCTGGTGGTAGTGGCTTGCTTGATGATGCTGATGAGCTCTGAGCGTGGTTGGTGCTGTTGGTGTCTCCCTTTTTGGTACTTGGTGCCAAAGGGGGAGTAATGTATCATAGTTTTTAGTCTTTGGAGATTTAATGTAATGGATAAACTCATGTATGGCTACTTATGAATGATTGTGATTTGCTATGGATTGCTATGATATCATCATAGACTATTATGTTTTGCTCCACTACTTCTATGATGATCTATTATCTTTACATGTTGATCCATTGGAGCTTCGATATTTTATCATGCATATACTAAGGGGAGCCCCGTACTAAATATCTCCTAGGCTATAATGTATGTTAAATCTTTTTGAGACCTATGTATATGTTGTCATCAACTACCAAAAAGGGGGAGATTGAAAGTGCATGCTATGCCCCTAATCGACTTTTGGTGTTAATGACAACACATACATAGGAAACTAGTCCTATTTGTTGAGTGTATCTCAGGATGGCAAGTACTTTAGTAGATTGAGAATTATGTGCCAAAGGTGGTCTGAGAAGATCGGGATTTATATTTCGAGATGGCTCGGGATTAAGAAAAGATGATGTAGACTATTCTTTTGAGTTTACTGATATTGAGTATAGGGATCCCTCACTATTAAGAGGGGATCACAGGTTTTGCGATGAACTTGCTCATACCACATCTTCACTGTCATACCCAATACCACATATTCTAAACTCTGTTCTTATCTCAAAACAGGTCTATTGTCTCGGACGTCCGGCTCCCTCCGGACGTCCGAGGGCCGAACAACCGGCAGGCTTCGGAAATCCGGAGCCCTCCACCAGAAGTATTTGAGTCATATAACTCGGATTTCCGGCTTCCTCCGGACATCCGAGGGCTGGACGTCCGACCAGCCTCGGAAATCCGGAGCCCTGCACCAGTAGAACATGAGCTCTATAACTCAGATTTCCGGCTCCCTCCGGACGTCCGAGGGCCGGACGTCCGACCAGCCTCGGAAATCCGGAGCCCTGCACCAGTAGAACTTGAGCTCTATAACTCGGATTTCCGGCTCCCTCCGGACGTCCGAGGGCCGGACGTCTGTTCCCCTACGGAAATCCGGAACCTCCCACCAGAAGAAGTTGAGTCGAATAACTCGTATTTCTGGTCCTCTCCGGACGTCCGGCCGCTGTTCAATTCACAGTATTTTCAGTCATATCTACAGGCCTCGGACGACCGACCCCTGTCGGACGTCCGACACCTCGCGGACGCCCGGACTTCCGGCAACTGTCGGACATCCGGACCCTGTGTGACTTAAAGTGTCCCCAACGGCTGTTTTTCACTCCCCACTATATATAGTCTTCTCCCACCTCGTGAAAGAGTGTTCAACACAGCTAGAATACATCCAAGAACACCTTTCCTCTCACTCACTCTTGTCTACACCAAATCCTAGATCCCAAGAGCATTTGTGAGTCCCTTTGAGTGTTGTTCCAATCAAAAGATAGATCGTCTCCCTCTCCTCCTTCCCACCAAAGTGATTTGTGATTTGAGCAAGTTTTGAGCAATCCCCGTGATCTTGTTACTCTTGGAGGTTGGAGACTCCTAGGCGGTAGGAGTCTTCGGAGAGGAATCAAACCATTGTGATTTCCCCCGGAAAGTTTGTGAAGGTTTGGAAGCCACCTCAAGGCTTACCAGTAGTGGTTGAGAAACGCCTTCGTGGAGTTATCTCAAAGGGAGAATAGGGTGAGCCTTCGTGGCGTTGGTGTGCCTTCGTGGTAACATCCGCCCCTCTAACGGTGACGTAGCTTCCCTCCAAGGAAGTGAACATCAGGATACATCCTTGTCTCTCTTGGAGTTTCGGTTATTCCTAACCCTAACTCTCTACTTGTGTTAATCCTTATTACGTACTTGTATTTGATTATTGTTTACCGCTTGTCTTACTGCACTCTAAATAGCTTACTCCTTGTCGTAGCAATTATTAGGCCTACACTCATATTCCACACTTTTGCCTAAAATTGCTAAGTAATTATTAAAATTCGGATTTGTACCTATTCACCCCCCCTCTAGGTCCATCTCGATCCTTTTCAGCCCGGTTTTAGCAACTCCCTGAAATTACGCTGGCGCTCACTCCGCTCCAAGAGCCGCATTTGGAAGCGAGGAGGATCCGAACATGTCCTTAGTCTCACGCATTATGAAGCCATAATGTGATCTATACTTATTATTCTTCTTGGGCAAATTTAGCGCTTCTAGAAAATCTGTATTGACATGAGTTGGCAGTTGGCTTCAATGCAAAGCCAAAGGCACCCTTCCTTGATCGTCGATAGCTCAGCCTCTAGTGCATCAGAACAGTGTTATATGCAACTGCATGAAGAAAAAAAAAGAAGTCTCCTACTTGATCACGAAGCTTGTACGCTGACGACGATGTCATCTTCATAAACCCAGTACATCAGGACATAGATAGCCTGTTAGAACTGCTCCAACGGTTTGGCGATGCCACGGGCCTCCGCATCAACTTATCCAAATCCTCGGCAGAACCCATCAGATGCGACGACATAGAGATGGGAGTTGTTCTGCAAAATTTTGGCAGAACCACGGTTACCTTTCCGATTAGATACCTAGGTCTACCAGTTGCAATCGGGTGCGTTAGACTAGTTCATCTTCAACCTATACTCGACAGAATTAGAGTTCGACTTCCAGGTTGGAAGGGTAGCCTAATGCCGCTGGCAGGCCGGCGTGTCCTTGTGTGTTGTGTGCTCTCGGCCATGCCAACCTTTGCGCTCACAGCCCTGCGTGTGCCAAAGAAATTCTTCAAAGATGTACATAAATCGTGACGTTGCTTCCTTTGGGCGGGAGACGAGGAAATAACTGGAGGAAAGTGCAAAGTAGGATGGAGCATCGTGATCACGACAGAGCAATACGGCGGACTAGGCATCCACAACCTACCTCGTTTTGCCCATGCCTTGCGTTTGCGATGGCTATTGCAAACATGGCAATAGCCTCATAGACCCTGGGTAGGCACTGGTACACCCTGCGACGCCTCTGACACATCATTTTTTGCGGCCTCTACTATGGTGACCATCGGTTACGAAGCTACAGCTCTCTTCTGGTCATGTTCATGGCTGGGGGGGAGACAACTCTGTCAAGCTTTTCCATTGCTCTTATCAAGATCCATCTGGAAGAACAGAACGGTGAGAGATATGCTACACGAAGACAGATGGATCCTAGACCTACGGCAAGGTGACTCGGGCGGCATAGATCAGCAAGTAGTGCAACTACCAAGGGAAATCAGGCAAGCTGGCATCATCTTGGAGAAGGGGACCCCAGGTACAATCAAATGGACGCTCTGCAGCTCGGGAATGTACTGAACATGATTTGCATACAATGCCCAATTCATCAATTGACAGCCTTGCAACTTCAAAGCTCTCATCTGGGAAACATGGGTTCCACGCAAAATCAAGATGTTTCTCTCGTTGTTGCATCTAGACAAACTCTGGTGCAACGATCGACTGCAAAGGAGGGGCTGGGAATACAAACATTTCTTCCCTATGTGCATGCGCAACCTGGAAACCTCTATCCATCTGTTGTGGGAATGCTCGATTGCTCTACATGTCTGGAGCATCGGGGCGACCTGGAACGACTGCGGTTCCCTGAGCCAACGGATATGGCGCACGGGCATGTCAACAACTGACATAGTGCAGAAGATTGAAGCTGCAGTAGCCCAGGTCACGTGAAGGGTACGGAATCTATTGTGGCGCTCAGCCCCAGGTCAGAGAAAAGCAGGTGAACGCGGGTCACACATTGTTGATGCATGCAGGCACGGCATGGAGCAGTGGAGGATGGCATGTGCACAATGCATAGAGCAACCCTTCGGGGATGTAAGGTGACATTATCTCATAGGTGCCTCTCCGTCCGTAGACTCTCATCTTCGCACTAGCTGTAATTTCCTCTTTTGCATCTCTTGATCACTTGATCACCCCTTTGTCAACTCTCTCTCTGCTTAAATCAATGCAAACCAAGCTATGTTGGACGCTTCAAAAAAAAACTTGATCACGAAGGATGATACCGCTTCCTGCTGATCCATCCTCTCCTGTGAAAGATCCATCAGTATTTAACTTGGCCCAACCAGCTTTAGGGAGCTTCCAATATATGCCACCACGGTTAGCAGCAGGACCCTTCTTTAGTATCAATTTTGGAGAGGGTTCAAAAACAACCGCCTTGCCCTTTACTAGATCGAAGAAAGGCTCGTGTTGGATGGAAAGGAAAGGATGGACTCAACATGTCTATGTAGAAATCGTTTGGACATATCAATTGGAGGTGTAGATTTATGATGGATGTGCATCTATACACAAAATTGACATATGTCGAACACATGAATGTGCATCTATATATAAAAAATGCTTCGAGTTTGCATTTTGTATTCTTCAAAATTGTGCACCGTTTGCATCCATAATTCCATATATAAAAGATATTTAAAAAAAAGTTACGATCTAGTTTTTTCAAAATTTTGTTGTCTCATTTATCTATGAGATGTTTACAATGCTTTTATATTAAAATTGAGTGACGGATCACTAATTTCTCGCGCTCCAATTTCAATGATCTCTAGTATAATTGGTATATGTCTAACATACGAAGAGTGCATCTATCAAGAAAATGTTTAGTGATGGTTTACATTGGAACAAAGATGCTATTACATTGAAATTTATTGTTGAGTAACTAATTTCTTAGGGCATCTCGAACGCTATACATCAAACATTCCGTAAACATTGGGATCGTGCGGTATAATATATCGTAAATGTTACACCATGAGAGTACCAAGTCAGTTCATACTGGAGGATGTGACTGGATGATGCACTTTAGAGTTGTTCTAACGTCAATTATAAAATGGTGATCATAACAACAACTTATAGATTCATCGAAAAAAGTACCCAAGTCAGTTCATAAGTATTTCCCTCAGTTAAAAAATCAAGGTTTATCGAACAAATAGGCATATCAATCCACAGCCATCAAGGGCGGAGCCAGGATTTGAGCTTGGGGGGCGAAGAACATAATGATGTAGTTCATCATATAAGATTTATCAATATATAACTAAGTCTTACATATAGCAGCAATAGAAAATTACTTTTATAATTTTACGTGTAGAATTATGAATTGCTAACAAACCGATCAAACTACTTAATTATCTAGTCTTCATCTTCATTATTCGAAGATGATAAAATTGATAAATGGTATATCTTTCAATTTCAGTAAATCAACTTGGTTTTATTGTTTTATTAAACAACATATATACAATAAGTTGAAAGATAAAATTAATATGATGAAGCCATCCTGATGACAAATAAATAAATTATATTTCCATTGATCAATTAATTTAGCTTTCTCTAGTCAACAATTTGTAAGCATTTTGATAAAATCTGTAACTACTAGTTTAGTTGACGGGAGTGATACCTTGAGATCTGAGACTGTGAACATTATGACGAGATGTTCACATATGAATTGAACTAATATTGTGGACATTATGTGCAGTAGGTTGCTCTATGAGATCTATCTCCATTGTGGATTTGCATCTTCAACTATTGAGTTAGAGTTTGTGGCATTGGCTTGAAGAAATTATTTATCCATGGTTTCTGCATCTTCATGACCTATGCAATTCCCATATATTAGTACAAACCAAATATGTACCTACCCCGCAAAAAAAGCAATATGTAACATGTAATTAATCTCGGAGGTTATAAAATATGCTAACAACAAACAGTTGATTAATTGGTGTTAAGGTGTGTGTAACCAATTTAAATACCTCCACATCTGGTAATATGTTTCGCGGCTGCCCGACAGACCGTCGTCCGTAGACTATACTTGTAGGATCTTACTCAGATTTGATGAACGACAAACGGCAGCTTCGCTAATTACCAATCTGCGACGACGCGACGCCCTCCGGTCCGGTGAAACGAAGCCCTAGCGCATTGCGCACAGTGTTGATGCGGAAGAAAGAATACAGGAAGGAATTTGCGTCAACGCGTGAGTGCGTGTGTGCATCGATCAATTAAATTGTACGTGATGTCCCGACGTTGGTGGATGCGTACGTGCAGCCTCGGCCCCTCTTGCCTTCTTGCAAAATTGTTTTGGGCTTAATACTAGGAGCTTAGCCTACATCCTTGCTAATGGTCGGATAATTAAGCCTAATATATTACTAGGGAACACGCTAGTCCCTGTTGTAACTCGTTGAGGGGGGGGGGGCGAACCATAGGGGGGTCTGGCCCCCGCTCCCCCTCCACTACCTCCGTTTTTGACAACCGTCTTCAGCAGCTGCACACAAAAGAGCAAACAACTTGCACCCAACATGGGGAAAAGGGTTGTCAATCCCCTTGATCTCGTTATTTGTAAGCGAATGAGGTGTGTAGATAATTATAGACAATTGTGAATTGCAAAATAAAATAAAATAAAATAAAAGACAAATAAGAACAACAAGGTAAATATAGGTTTTGTGAATATATAAGTGAATAGACCCGAAGGCCATAGTATTCTCTAGTGGCATCTCTGATCAAAGCAACATAAGATGGGCAAACAAATTACTGTTGGGCAAATGACAGTAAAGCAGATAGTTATGCGATTTTCACGGCAATGGTCATCTTTATATAGGCATCGCGTCCATAAGCAAATAGGTAGACTCCTTCCTGCACCAACTTCTATTACTTCACTTCAAGAGCGCTTATATGCTTGCCTCTCTATGTATTAAGTTCATGACAGCTGGAGTAATGCTTGGAGAACGATGAAATGATGTAGAAAAGTAAACTCAATCAATATGCATAAACCTCATCCTCTTATCCTTAGTAGCAACAACACACACACGTATCTTGTCCCCTTCTCTCACTGGGATATAGAAACCCGTCAGGTTAAACCCTCTACAACGCACCCCTCTCATTGAAGAAATATCAAACTACTTGGTCAAAGCAGTTCAATAGACCAAAGAGATTTACGGAGCTATGATGATCATGCAATTAAGAATCATGAAAATTTAAGAGAAGACTCAAATACTTTTCATGAATAATCTGAACATAAACGCACAATTCATCGGAACCCAACAAATGCACCATACAAAAGTATTACATTCGATAGACCAAAGTGAATATGCAATGACCATTGTATTGAAGATCAAGAGAGAGATAGCCATCTAGGTAATAACTACGGACCCGTAGGTCTGTGGTGAACTACTCATACATTATCACAAGGGCATCAAGGTTGATGAAGAAGCCCTATGTGATCGTTCCCCCTCCGACAGGGTGCCGGGATGGAGCTCCAGATGGGATCGCCGTGGAACAGAGACTTGCGGCAGCGGAAAAAGTGTTTCATGATCTTCATTAGGGTTTTTGGAATATATAAGAATTTATAGGCTAGAGAACGGAGGTATGGGGACCAGCAAGGAGGCACAAGCCATCAGGGCGCGCCGACCCCCCTAGTCGTGCCATGTTGGCTTGTGCCTCCCTTGTGTGGCCTCTGGTCTTCTCCTAAGGCTTCCAGGTTTTCTTTTGGTCCAGAAAAAATCTTTAAAATGTTTCGGAGCAATTGGACTTCGTTTGGCACTGTAGACCTGAAAAGTAAAAAAACACGTAGAAAATAGCAACTGGCACTGGGCAATGGGTCAATAGTTTAGTGGTCAAAAATAATATAAATTGGCAAATTATTACTCAAAAAGTATCATAGAATGATAATATAATAGCATGGAACAATAAAAAACTATAGATACTTTGAGGATGTATCAAGCGCCCCCAAGTTTAATTCCTGCTTGTCCTCGAGTAGGTTAATGGTAAAAACAAATTTTTTGATGTGACATGCTATCCAATATGTAATATTTTCCACGTATGCTCATTGAGAAACGATGAATTAACAAACATCAACATAGTAATATTTATAAGCACAAGCAACAAAATCATTAATCTTTCAAAGTATATCGACCTTATCATATTAGCAAGGCATGACTCCGTCTTCACCACATTAATACAAATGTCAAGCACCACAGTGTCCAAGTCAGACATTTGGATTGTACTTTTTCAATGTGAATCAACTTATTATTCTTCACGCAATACATGAGCGTGAATCACGGACATAGCATAAAGGTGGAATAGAATATGGCGGTAGATATCAAAGGGGTGAAAAGTGGAGAAAATAGTCTCACATCAACTAGGCATACCGACAGGCTATGGAGATGCCCATCGATAGATGTCAATGCAAGTAGTAGGGATTGCCATGCAAATGATGCACTAGAACTATAAGTGTATGAAAGCTCACCTAGAGCTAAGTGTGGTGTGCATCCAACTTGCTTGCTCATGAAGACCTCGGGCATTTGAAGAAGCCCGTCATCGGAATCACAAGCCAAGTTTATAATAATGAAAAACTAATTCCCACTAGCATATGAAAATGACATATCATGAGACTCTCTATACGAAGAACAAGGTGCCACTTTGAGGCACAAGTGTAGTAAAGGATAGTAGCAAAGTCCCTTCTTTCTTTTTCTCTCATTCATTTTTCATTTGTTTTATTTTTTATTATGGTGGTCTCATTTTGCCTCCCCCATTTTTATTTCCTCGCTCGGACAATGCTCTAATAATGATGATCATCACACTTTTATTTATTTACAACTCAATGAGAACTCTATATGAAGAACTATGAAGCAATATGGCTCAATATGAATGCCTCTTGCAGTGTACCAGAATGTGCCATGGTCTAGCATGACATGTATTAGCAATATGGTGAATGGTGGCTTTGCCACAAATGCTATGTTAGCTCTATATGATCATGCAAAGCAATATGATGATGTACGAACTAGGCATATGATGTAACTGTGGAATGTGCATGGCAATATATCTCGGAATGGCTATGGAAATGCCATTATAGGTAGGTGTGGTGGTTGTTTTGAGGAAGATATATGAAGGCTTATGTGTGACAGAGCGTATCATGCCGCTGGGTTTGGATGCACCGGTAAAGTTTGCACCGATCGTGGAGGTGAGAATGGGCAACACACGGTATCAAAGAGGCTAGCAAAATATGAGGAGGCTGAGATTTCGTATGTCCATGGTTTCACATTAGTCATGAAGAACTCAGATACTTATTGCAAAGTTTTATTAGTTTTATCGCAAATCAAAGTACTACTTGTCGGGGATATAACCCCAGGATGTAACTCGTCCTAAAGGGTCGGTTCGAACCGTAGGAGGAGATAAGAAGATGGGTCGATAGGTTTATCTAGTGAATCACCTTATGGACCAACACCAGGAGATGGCGACTCAAGGCCCAGAAGGCACGAGACGCCGGGAGTTTCCCTAAACTTGGGGGGTAACATAAGATAGAATTATAGTAAGTCACAGGTGCTTATTTGACCCGGACTCGGTTGTAAACTCGAGGCCTCTAATTGTATATAAAGGAGAGCCCTCGAGCCATAAAGATCAAGTAAGAAACCCTCGAGAGCTAGGTTAGTGATACGTCTCCAATGTATCTATAATTTTTTATGGTTCCATGCTATTATCTTGTCAACTTTGGATGTTTTATATGCATGAATATGCTATTTTATATATTTTTTGGGACTAACCTATTAACTCAGTGCCTAGTGCCAGATTATGTTTTTTCCGAGTTTTTGACCTTTTTCAGAACGGGGTCCAAATGGAATAAAATTTTCGCAATGATTTTTTTGGACCAAAAGAGACCCCCGAAACTTTGGAAGAAGGCCAAAAGAGCCACGAGGGAGTCACAAGCCCAGAAGGCGCCCCCCTAGGCCACACCTAGCAGGCTTGTGACCTCCTCGTGGGCCCAACCGACGTAATTCCACCGCCATGAATTCCTATAAATACAGAATCCCCCCAAAAAGAAACCTAGATCGGGAGTTCCGCCACCGCAAGCCTCTGTAGCCACCAAAAACCAATCGGGAGCCCGTTCCGGCACCCTGCCGGAGGGGGAATCCATTTCCGATGGCCATCTTCATCATCCCGGCGATCTCCATGATGAGGAGGGAGTAGTTCTCCCTCGGGGCTGAGGGTATGTACCAGTAGCTATGTGTTTGATCTCTCTCTCTCTCTCGTGTTCTTGAGATGTCATGATCTCGATGTACCGCGGGCTTTGCTACTATAGTTGGATCCTATGATGTTCTTCCCCCTCTCCGTTCTTGTAATGAATTGAGTTTCCCCTTTGAAGTTATCTTATCGGATTAAGTCTTTAAGAACACTTGATGTATGTTTTGGTGACAATGGGATATTCATGTGAGTACTTGATGTATGTTTTGGTGATCAACTTGCGGGTTTCGTGACATCGGGAACCTATGGATATGGTTTGGCACACGTTTTGACTCTCCGGTAGAAACTTTGGGGCACTCTTTGAAGTTCTATGTGTTGGTTGAATAGATGATTCTGAGATTGTGTGATGCATATCGTATAATCATGCCCACAGATACTTGAGGTGACAATGGAGTATCTAGGTGACATTAGGGTCTTGGTTGATGTGTGTCTTAAGGAGTTATTCTAGTACGAATTCTAGGATAGATTGAACGGAAAGAATAGCTTCGTGTTATTTTACTACGGACTCTTGAATAGATCGATCAGAAAGAATAACTTTGTGGTGGATTTGTACCCAACAATAATCTCTTCGTTTGTTATCCTCTATTTGTGACTTTGGAGTGAATCTTTGTTGCATGTTGAGGGCTAGTTATATGATCCAATTATGTTATCATTGTTGAGAGAACTTCACTAGTGAAAGTATGAACCCTAAGCCTTGTTTCCACGCATTACAATACCGTTCGTGCTCACTTTTACTATTAGTTACCTTTCTGTTTTTGTAGTTTCAGATTACAAAAACCTATTTCTACCATCCATATTGCACTTGTATCACCATCTCTTCGCTGAACTAGTGCGCCTATACAATTTACCATTGTATTGGGTGTGTTGGGGACACAAGAGACTCTTTGTTATTTGGTTGCAGGGTTGCTTGAGAGAGACCATCTTCATCCTACGCCTCCGGCGGATTGATAAACCTTAGGTCACCCACTTGAGGGAAAATTGCTACTGTCCTACAAACCTCTGCACTTGGAGGCCCAACAACGTGGACAAGGATAAGGTTGCGTAGTAGACATCAAGCTCTTATCTGGCGCCGTTGCCGGGGAGGTTAGCGCTTGAAGGTATATCTTTAGATCTTACAATCGAATCTTGTAGTTTCTTGTTTTATCACTAATTTAGTCTATAAAAGAAAACTACAAAAAAATGGAATTGAGGTTGCCTCATATGCTTCATCTTTTCAATGTCTTTCATGAAAAAGATGGGAAGGAAAATTGTGCTCAAGTGCTAGAAGAAGAATTACATAGAATGCTTGGCATAAAATATGTGAATGATGAGCATGATTGCAATGTTGTTAGTATGAATTCTGTGAATGCCCATGATGCTAATGATATGCAAAGCCACAAGCTTGGGGATGCTATGTTTGATGAAGATGATCTTTTTAGTCCCGCCACTTTGAATGATCAAATTTATTACGATGAAAGCATGCCCCCTATTTATGATGATTATTATGATGATACTTATGCTATAAATAAGAGGGATGATAAAACTTGTCACAATTATGAGTACCCTCTTACTGAACATTACTCTTTTAATGTGGAAACAATTTGTAGTGTTCAAGCCTTTTACGATACTCCCACTACTATTGATGAGAATAAATTTCCTTATGTGGAGAGTACTAAAATTTCTATGCTTGTAGATCATGAAAAGAATGCCTTAGGTGCTGGTTATATTGTTGAATTCATTCATGATGCTACTAATATTATTATGAGAGAGGATCATATGCTTCTACATATTGCAATAATATCAAGCTTCCTCTCCATGTGTTGAAACTTTTGAAGTCATGCTTGTTTTATCTTCCTATGCTAGATGATTCTTGCTCCAATAAGTTGTTTGTTGTAGCGACCCGACTCAAGACGAGTCAAGCCTCTGGTGTTTCTGTACCATCCCAAGATCATGCTGGTACACACACAGTACATAATGTATATATTCAAGAGTGCAATCACACAGCTTTATTAATCGAAACCTCATAAAGAGTACTTTATTACAATAAAGGATTACAATAAAGTGGCTGAAGGCCAACTCATGAGACTATCTAACGAAGACTAAGCGGAAGCATCAGGTAGACGAGTCCATCCGACTCCAAGGGCATATCGCTGAGCGTAGATCGTAGCCTCACTCCTGGTCGGAAAAGTACTCTGCAACATGATACGTTGTAGCCGTGTAGGTCAGCATATTGAATATGCCGGCAAGTCATCAAAGAGAGGGGTAAAAATAATAATCAACTATCTCTACATGCATATTTGGCCGGTGGAGTTAAGTTTTGCATAAAGCCAGTTTTATCCTACAACAAGAGGGGTTGAAAACAAAATATTACTACAATGTCTGTTGTTAACGAGATGGTTCCGCCAACCAGTTCTCGTACCCAATTAGTTGTTAACACCCACATCATTATTAAGTTGTGTCGAGAGTTCAGGGGAAATTCAATGCCTTCGGCTCAAGTTGTCCATGACCGTGGACACGGCTAATCGATTAGGTTTGAGTACTCTGCAGAGTTTTTGCACACCTTCCCCACAAGATTTGATCGCCTCCTAGTATGTCCTCGCACTTCACGGTGTTTGAAGACCGGATGATCAAAACATGGTCTTTCAACGGGTCCCTCTGAATCCCTGTCGGTGCCCATCCATTCCTACCGTTCGTCTACATCTGCTAGCACCGCCTGGCCAGAGTCGCCACGTTGTCCAACCAAGCCAGAGCCCATAATGACTTGTGGCTGTGCAGGTAAGCCTTGAGTCTTGAAGTCTCTGTCCATCTCTTCGAGCCTGGGTGAAGCTTTCCGCAGGATGACATGGCCTCTCCAGCATCCCGGGCATCCACTGGGTTTTCCAGGGAGCCGATCAACCGTCCTTCACCCAGAGTTGCATTGCGTCTGAGGTCTTGAAAATCTTGTCTTAGCAGGTCTTGATTATTATATCAACCTCGCATCACTCGTGGTATACACTCAACCGATAACCCGTCTACTCAAGCATAGCATTAAGAAGTTGTCGTCCCGGGGCCAAGTATCGGGGATGTTGTGTTCCTACCACATGGTACTACTCTTACACTAAAGTTTCCAAGTACCTAGGCAGCATGCAATTGGGCAAATAAGGTGATCTACCATGCATCGAAAACATAGGTAAAATAACATGATCAAAGATGACTTGCCTTGATGATAGTTGTCTTGCTCGAGCGCTTCTAAGTAACACGCTTCGCACTCCGGATGATCTACCGATACAAACACAAAGCACACCATAAGAACTTCAATCATGCCACAAGTAAAAAATAACATCACATGCAAGGATTTGCGAAAGCCTAAGCAAAAGAGTTTATCACGCGCCGGTATGGCAGAAACTTGTTTCTGTTGAAAACACCAGTAAAAATACTTTAAAATTTTTGAAACTTCTACCACAGTAAGATTTTATCACTAGAAAGCAGTAGAAAAAAGAATCAACTCAAAATCATTTTTCAAACTCCTGGAATAGGCAAAACAATGTTTAAACTAAATCTGCTCTAACTTATATTTAACAATTTCACACATAGACAAAATATATGTTTTTAAAAACTACAGGAAATTTGTGAGCTACTGGAAAAAGAATCAATGTCATTGGACTTAGGGATAAAAAGTTGTGGCCAAAACAAAATTGAAAGTTTCTGTTTTTGCAAAATAGACAGAAAAACATAAAACTACTAGTAGCTAACCGAGGGTATACGTGGAAAGTTTCTATTGGCTGTGTAGGGTGTTTGATGAATGGCTTCGAGCAAACGGCCGAAGGTTAGCAAAGTCGCCGGTTAAAACTTAAGTGACAAATAACCCACTGGTTTTCTGAGATAGACCGAAGAGGTATAGATGATCTAATCTACACCATCCACTTATGATCTAACGGCTAACAAAGGAGGACATGAAATAATAGAGGAGAGGAGGGGGCTACCTTGCTGGTGGCAGCAGCTCCGGCGAGGGGTGGCTGGCCGGCGAGGATGGGGAAGCTCCGGGGCGGTGGGGGACTTCGGCAAAGGCGGCGGTGGTGCTCCTCCGCGGGGGAGGCGCGCGGGGGAGAGGGGGCTCCGGGGGGTGGCTCCCAGGGCGAGGCCGAGGGGTGGCAGGGTCGGCTAGGTCGGGGGGTATATATAGGCTAGGTGGGGGGGTGGGATAAGGAAGGAGGAGAGGGAGTACTGGGAAGGGAATCACGGCGTGGTGGTGCGGCTCGGTTTGGTCTGCACAGGAAAGGAAAGAGAGGGAGGAGGAAGAAGAAGGTGACGTGGGGGAGAGAGGGGGCTCGGGCAGGGCCCGCAGGCAGAGAGAGGGAGGCGGTGGGGAGTGGCTCGGGCAGGGCCCCACTGGCCAGCGAGAGGGCGTAGAGGGGGGGTCTGTCTGTAGGGGATTTAGATCCCAGGGAAGGTGGGGATTCGGGCTGGGCTTATCTAGCGCCCAAGGGCGGCAAAAGAAAAAAAAGAACCCTTTCCTAATTTCTAAGTTTTTCCAAAACAGAAATATAAAGCTAAAAAAAAGAAAATAAATCAAAATATCTATATATGGTATTATATATAAAAAAAATCAGAAAAAGAATCTCTACCCGAATAACATTTTTCTAAAGCCAAAATAAAAACTAAAAAAATGTTTTTTCAGAAATTCCCAAATTTGCTTTTATTTCTTTTTGCAATTATTTTTGCAAAAGAACTTTGGGTTTTCTTGGCTCCAACATTTCAAAAATTGCCCGCACTTTTGGGAGTGTCATTTTCCTCCGCTCTCTCTCTTGCGTGCAAGAGAGTTTTCTCCGGGCATTTCTCGCGCGGGAATAAAAATGCAAATCGAAAAGACGAAAGAAAATTCACGTGCTGAAATTTATTTCACTCAATATGCATAGCTGCTTAGCTACAATGTAAAACATTCCCAATTAGGAAAATTGGGATGTTACAAACCTACCCACCTTAAGATGAATCTCGCCCTCGAGATTCGGGTTGGCTAGAAAATAGGTGCGGGTGGTCTCGATGAACATCCTCTTCTCGTTCCCAGGTGGCTTCTTCCTCGGTGTGGTGGCTCCACAACACCTTGCAGAACTTGATGATCTTGCTGCGGGTAACTCTGTTGGCAGTCTCGAGAATCCGGACGGGTTTCTCCTCATACGTCAGATCACTGTCAAGCTGTATGGCCTCTAGGAGCAGTGTATCTCTCAACGGAACATCGGCCATCTCAGCGTGGCATTTCTTCAACTGGGAAACATGGAAGACATCATGAACTCCGGACAATCCTTCCGGCAGTTCCAGTTTGTATGCAACTTCGCCTCTACGTTCAAGAATTTTGTAGGGGCCAATGAAACGTGGTGCTAATTTTCCTTTCACACAGAATCTCTTGATTCCTCGAAGTGGAGACACCCGAAGATATGCTCGGTCTCCCACTTCGTACGTTACTTCCTTGCGTTTGTTGTCGGCATAACTCTTCTGCCTGGACTGAGCTATCTTGAGTCGGTCACGAATAAGCTTGACCTTCTCTTCAGAATCTCGGATGAGGTCGGCACCAAAAAGTTGTCGGTCTCCAACTCCATCCCACATCAACGGTGTCCTGCACCTCCTTCCGTATAGAGCTTCGAAAGGGGCCATCTTCAGACTGGTCTGGTAGCTGTTGTTGTATGAGAACTCGGCATACGGTAAATTGTCATCCCAACTAGACCCATAGTCTAGTGCGCAAGCTCTCAACATGTCCTCCAGAATCTGATTAACTCTCTCGGTCTATCCATCTGTCTGCGGGTGAAATGCTGTGCTGAACTCCGATCTTGTTCCCAAGGTTTCATGCAGTTGGTGCCAAAATTTTGATGTGAACTGAGTCCCTCTATAGGACACAATGCTCTTCGGTACTCCGTGCAGACATACGATCCTCGTCATATATATCTTGGCCAGTTTGGCACTCGTGTAAGTAGTCTTCATCGGAATGAAGTGAGCTACCTTGGTCAAACGATCGACCACAACCCAAATAGAATCATAGCCAGAACGGGTCCTGGGTAATCCTGTGATGAAGTCCATACCAAGCTTTTCCCATTTCCATTCGGGTATCGGCAGAGGTTGGAGCAAACCTGCTGGCTTCTGATGCTTGGCTTTTACTCGCTGACAAACATCGCATATAGCTACGTACTCGGCAATGTCTTTCTTCAATCCTGTCCACCAGAAACTTTCTTTCAGATCCAGATACATCTTGGTGTTGCCGGGGTGTATCGAGTACGGGGAATCACGAGCTTCCTGAAGTATCAACTTCCTGAGTTCGGGATCATTGGGCACATAGATGCGATCCTCAAACCATAAAGTTCCGTGTTCATCCTCACGAAAACCTTTAGCTTTCCCGTCTTCCATTTTCTGCTTAATCTCAGCTATCTCCTTGTCCAATTTCTGTGCTTGGCGGATCTTTTCTGTCAAGGTAGACTGAATTTCCAGAGTGGCAACAAATCCTCTTGGAATTATCTCCAATTTGAGCTCTCGGATGTCATCGACTAACTCCTGGGGTAATCCTCCCGCTGTGAGCGTGTTCACATAACTCTTGCGGCTCAACGCATCGGCTACAACATTTGCCTTGCCTGGGTGATAATGCAATCTCATGTCATAGTCCTTGATCAACTCTAGCCATCGCCTCTGTCTGAGGTTCAACTCCTTTTGCGTGAAGATATATTTCAGGCTCTTGTGATCAGTGTAAACATCACAACTATTTCCGATCAAGAAATGTCTCCAGGTCTTGAGAGCGTGCACTACGGCTGCTAGTTCCAAGTCATGTGTGGCATAATTCAACTCATGAGGTCTGAGCTGTCTGGATGCATAGGCTACAACTTTGCCTTCTTGCATGAGCACTCCTCCGAGTCCTTGACGAGAAGCGTCACAGTAAACCTGGAAATCCTTCCGAATGTTCGGCAATATCAGCACTGGGGCTGTAACAAGACGTTTCTTCAGCTCTTGAAAACTGGTTTCACATTCCTCAGTCCAAATATACTTGGATTCCTTCTTCAACAACTTTGTCATGGGCTTGGCAATCTTTGATAAATTCTCAATGAACCTCCGGTAATATCCGGCAAGTCCGAGGAAACTGCGGATCTCCTTGACTGAAGTGGGTGCTACCCATTCGGTGACTGCTGCGACCTTGGCAGGGTCCACTGCTATTCCTTCTCCTGAGATGACGTGTCCGAGGAATCCGACTTCCTTCAACCAAAACTCACATTTGCTAAACTTTGCATACAGCTTATGCTCTCGAAGCTTCTCCAGAACTACACGCAGATGTTCCTTGTGTTCCTCTTCGTTCTTGGAGAATATCAGTATGTCATCGAGGAACACCACGACAAACTTGTCCAAGTATTCCATAAATACCTTGTACATCAGATTCATAAAATATGCCGGAGCATTAGTCAGTCCAAATGACATGACCGTGTACTCATACAAGCCGTACCGAGTGGTGAAGGCTGTCTTGGGTATATCCTGTTCACGAATCTTCAACTGATGATACCCGGATTGAAGATCGATCTTTGAGAATACGCGAGCTCCAACTAGCTGATCAAATAGATCATTGATCATGGGCAAGGGGTACTTGTTCTTGATAGTCACATCGTTCAATGCACGATAATCGACAACCATTCTCCAGGACTTGTCCTTCTTTTCAACCAAGAGCACTGGGGCTCCCCAAGGTGAAGAACTTGGGCGAATATACCCTTTGTCCAATAACTCCTTGATTTGCTTCTTGATTTCTATCAAGTCATTTGCGGGCATCCGATAGGGTCTCTTGGATATCGGGGCTGTTCCGGGTAATAGCTCAATCAAGAACTCAATCTCTCTATCGGGTGGCATGCCCGGCAATTCCTCCGGAAATACATCTGGGTACTCCTGTACAATTGGTACTTCCTCCTGGACTACTCCCGTGAGAGAGTTTACTCGCTTACTCCGTGTCGGGCGCTGAGACACGTACTTAATCCGTTTCTGCTCGGGGGTGGTGAGCAAAATGGACTTAAGGGCACAGTCAATATTCCCTTCATACTTGGCCAACCAATCCATGCCTAGGATTACATCCAATCCCTGGGACTCTAATACGATGAGGTCGGTGGGAAAATTATGGTTCCCGATGTTGAGACTCAAAGCATGGCATCCTATCCCGGCTGTCATCATGCTTCCTCGGGAACTGGCCTTAATAGGCTGGCTGAGGGTTCTAGTTGGCAAACTATACTTTTCCACAACTACCCTTGATATGAATGAATGTGTTCCACCAGAATCAAAAAGTACCAATACTGGATGTGAAATTAGCAAAAACTTACCAACCAAAGTATCGGGATGATCATAGACCTCTTCCACATCAATGTGGTTCACCTGAGCTCGAGGAAAAGGATTGGGCTTCTTAGCTGCAGAGTTGCCGTTGCCGTTTCCATTTCCCTGCTTGTTCTGGGGACGATCAGTGGCATAGTGTCCCGTCTTCTGACACTTGAAGCAAGTGATGTGAGTTAGATCCTTCTGAGATGGAGCTGAATGCTGTTGAGTGCCAGTACCGCCATTCTTGAAGTTGATGTTGTTGCGGTTGTTCCCATTTCCTCCATGGTTGTGGCCTCCATGGTTGTGCACTGGGTGGTTATGCTGAACGTGTCCTCCAAACTTACCGGATCCAGTCCTGGTATTCCCTGGATAGGGGGTGTAACGAGGCTTCTGCTGAGTGCCGGAGTTGAACTTTCCAACCCCATACTTTCGCTTGCGGTTTTCCATCTGCTCGTGTTTCCCTTCCAAGATGAGGGCCTTATCAACCAGCTCCTGGTAGTTGTTGAAGGTGGCTACCGTCAACTGAATGCTCAGCTCATCATTGAGTCCTTCCAAGAACTTTTCCTGCTTGGCCGCATCATCGGCCACATCTCCAGGTGCATAACGGGCGAGCATGCTGAATTCATCGACGTACTGGGCCACAGAGCGATTCACCTGGCGTAAGTTGCGAAACTCACGCTTCTTCAGACTCATTGCACCAGCTGAGACATGTGCGGTGCGGAAGGCTTGCTTGAATTTCTCCCAAGTGACTCCAACAATGGGATAAGTGGTTGTGTAGTTCTCCCACCAAGCAGCTGCAGGGCCTTCAAGTTGATGCGCGGCAAAACGCACCTTCTCAGCTTCAGTACAACCACCAGTGACAAGTTCACGCTCCATCTTGCGGAGCCAATCATCTGCCACAATGGGTTCAATGCTACTGGAGAAAGTTGGAGGGTTCAACCTCAGGAAACGGGTGAGATTGTCAGTTTGGGGTGGGTGACGGTTGTTGTTATTGTTCTGGTTCTGGATGATCAGCTGCATTAGGGTGTTTTGTTGCTGGATCAACTGGGTGAGTTCTGGCGGAAAGTTGGAGGTAGGGGCGCGTCTCGGAGGCATCTGCTGTTTGTGGAGGGGTGGGATTAGCATAGAACAATGGTCTAAGAGGAATTACACTACCCATATGAATGCAACACACAAGTATCACACCACACATTTCATTCAATACCATCACAAAGGTTCACACGAGGATACCAAATTCGATAATCCTAAACATCGGCCTAAAACGTATAACGATAAAGTAAATTTGGTGGTCTAGTCTAAGTGTCCTTCTCAGAAAAGCATGGTGACGGGTCCTTCGGTGGAGCTTTCTTCATAGTCCTCGTCGTTGCTGATCAAGGGGGCTACGTCTCCTTCGGGATGAAGATTCTCGCCCATGTCCAGTTCCTCCTCCAGGTATGCAACTCGAGTCTTCAGCTTCTCGATCCACTCCAGAAAGTCCTTCACCTCCAGTTCATGTTCATAGTGGGCTTCCTGGGCTGCTTCTTCTAGTTCAAGCTCGCGGAGTGACAGTTGCTTGATCTTCCTGGCGTCCTTGATCACGTGATGCTCCAGAGTCCCGCTGTACTTCTCCAAGGTCTGAGCATAAGACAAGAGAGCGTCCTTGGTCTTGCTTGAGATGATTTCTCCGTCTTCGTTTCTCCGGGATACGGTGAATAAGTCTGGAGAAATAGGGCAGCCTTTGTATTCTTCCTTGATACGTCCGAGGGCACAATGGATCGCCATGTCCCTTCCGAGGATCCAGTTGGGTGAGATGAACTTGAAATCCATCGGCTCAGTGCGCGGCTGGAATGTCCTTCCGGGAATGTGTACCTCGATCCTGTAGCGTGAATCCTGCGGGTAAGATGAAGTTGGCTTCCCTGTGATAGTCGGCAGAGCAATCCTCAAGTCTTTGGTGATCTGCACCAGCTCTTTTCCGAACGGCATAGTGGTGTCGGGCTGGCAAAACTCCGTGAACTTAACAGGGATGAAGGTGGCCATCTAAACATTGGAAAATCAGAGAGAAGTCAAAAATGATCAGAAGAGGAAATAGAAGATTTATAGACATAAGAGAAAATAGTTTTCTTCCTAAGGCTTTTCCATTCCGAGAGGTTACGTCCTAAGGTCAGCGTGTGCTCTGAATACCATTTCTGTAGCGACCCGACTCAAGACGAGTCAAGCCTCTGGTGTTTCTGTACCATCCCAAGATTATGCTGGTACACACACAGTACATAATGTATATATTCAAGAGTGCAATCACACAGCTTTATTATTCGAAATCTCATAAAGAGTACTTTATTACAATAAAGGATTACAATAAAGTGGCTGAAGGCCAACTCATGAGACTATCTAACGAAGACTAAGCGGAAGCATCAGGTAGACGAGTCCATCCGACTCCAAGGGCATATCGCTGAGCGTAGATCGTAGCCTCACTCCTGGTCGGAAAAGTACTCTGCAACATGATACGTTGTAGCCGTGTAGGTCAGCATATTGAATATGCCGGCAAGTCATCAAAGAGAGGGGTAAAAATAATAATCAACTATCTCTACATGCATATTTGGCCGGTGGAGTTAAGTTTTGCATAAAGCCAGTTTTATCCTACAACAAGAGGGAGGAGGAAGAAGAAGGTGACGTGGGGGAGAGAGGGGGCTCGGGCAGGGCCCGCAGGCAGAGAGAGGGAGGCGGTGGGGAGTGGCTCGGGCAGGGCCCCACTGGCCAGCGAGAGGGGGTAGAGGGGGGTCGGTCTGTAGGGGATTTAGATCCCAGGGAAGGTGGGGATTCGTGCTGGGCTTATCTAGCGCCCAAGGGCGGCAAAAGAAAAAAAAGAACCCTTTCCTAATTTCTAAGTTTTTCCAAAACAGAAATATAAAGCTAAAAATAATAAAATAAATCAAAATATCTATATATGGTATTATATATAAAAAAATCAGGAAAAGAATCTCTACCCGAATAACATTTTTTAAAGCCAAAATAAAAACAAAAAAAATGTTTTTTCAGAAATTCCCAAATTTGCTTTTATTTCTTTTTGCAATTATTTTTGCAAAAGAACTTTGGGTTTTCTTGGCTCCAACATTTCAAAAATCGCCCTCACTTTTGGGAGTGTCATTTTCCTCCGCTCTTTCTCTCTTGCGTGCAAGAGAGTTTTCTCCGGGCATTTCTCGCGCGGGAATAAAAATGCAAATCGAAAAGACGAAAGAAAATTCACGTGCTGAAATTTATTTCACTCAATATGCATAGATGCTTAGCTACAATGTAAAACATTCCCAATTAGGAAAATTGGGATGTTACATTTGTTCACAAAATCCCTATGCATAGGAAGTGGGTTAGACTTAAATGTGTTAGTCATATGCTTCATGATGCTCCCGTTATGTTTCAATTCTTATCTTCTATGTGAGCATCATTGAAATCATCATGCCTAGCTTGAAAGGCATTAAAGAAAAGTGCTTGTTGGGAGACAACCCAATATGTATCCTTACTGTTTTTCTGTGTTCACATGATTAAGCTACTGTATTAATCATGTTTTATTGCCTTAGTTTCAATAAAGTGCGAAGTAAAGCCTTTATGATTAGTTTGGGTGATAGTTGTTTGATCATGTTGAAAAAGACAGAAACTTTGCGCTCACGAAATTATTTTTAATTTTTATCCAGAGAGTGATTTTAGGTTCATTCTTTTTGCTTCTGATTGATATACAAATTGCCTCAATTTTCATATTTGTTTCAGAATTTTTGGAAGTGCAGAAGTATGGTTAGCATTTAGATCATTACAGACTGTTCTGTTTTTGACAGATTCTGTTTTCAATGCATAGTTTGCTTGTTTTAGTGTTTACATAGATTATATTAAGTGATATAAATTGTTGGAATGATAACATACAGTAGGAATTGTGTGAAAATAATTATGAGTCTTGTTTTGACAGTACCCAAGTGATTGATTTGCTCGATATCATACTAACCCATCTCACGAAGTTCCGTTAAGTTTTGTGTTGTGAAGTTTTCAAGTTTTGGGTAGAGTTTCGATGGACTATGGAACAAGGAGGGGCAAGATCCTAAGCTTGGGGATTCCCAAGGCACCCCAAATCCATATTCAAGGACACCAAAAAGCCTAAGCTTGGGGATGCCCCGGGAAGGCATCCCCTCTTTCGTCTTCAATCCATCGGTAACGTTACTTGGAGCTATATTTTTATTCACCACATGATATGTGTTTTGCTTGGAGCGTCGTGTATTATAGGATTCTTTCTTTTTGTTTTGTCACAATCATCCTTGATGCACACCTTTTCGAGAGGGACATGCACTCATCCTGAATTTGCTAGAATACCCAATGAGCTTCACTTATATCTTTTGAGTTAGGCAATTTAGCTCGCATGTGTCTCACTTATATCTGTTGAGCTAGATAATTTTGCTCTAGTGCTTCACTTAAATCTTTTTAGAGAACGGCGGTGTCATATTTTGTAGAAATAAAAACTCTCGATCTTCACTTATATTATTTTGAGAGTGCTCTCTCTAAGTAACTTGGTAACTGGCGTGTGCTATGAAATTAGTCCTAAATATGATAGGCATCCAAAGAGGATATAATAAAAACTTTCATATTCAAGTGAATTGATTAGTAAGAGAAGTTTGATTCCTCACAATTAGTTTTGAGATATGGATATGGTAATATTAGAGTCATGTTAGTAGGGTGTTGTGAATCTAGAAATACTTGTGTTGAGGTTAGTTATTCCCGTAGCATGCACGTATGGTGAACCGCTATGTTAGGAAGTCGGAGCATAATTGATATATTGATTGTCATCCTTTGTGTGGTGGTCGGGATCGCGCGATGGTTAACACCTACCAACCCTTCCCCTAGGAGTATGCGTTTAGCACTTTGTTTCGATTACTAATAAAAACTTTCGCAATAAGTATATGAGTTCTTCATGACTAATGTGAGTCCATGGTATAGATGCACTTTTACCTTCCACCATTGCTAGCCTCTCTAGTACCGTGCAACTTTCGTCGGTGCACAAACCCACCATATACCTTCCTCAAAACAGCCACCATACCTACCTATTATGGCATTTTCATAGCCATTCCGAGATATATTGCCATGCAACTCCCACCGTTCCGTCTCATGACATGTGTTGTCACTTTCATATTGCCAATGCATGATCGTAAGACAGCTAGCGAGATGTTTCAACGTCATACGCTAAGCTAGATCGTTGCACATCCCGGTACACTGCCGGAGGCATTTCATATAGAGTCATCATTGTTCTAAGTATTGAGTTGTAAGTAAATAAAAGTGTGATGATCATCATTATTAGAGCATTGTCCCATGTGAGGAAATAAAAAAAAGGCCAAAGATGCCCACCAAAAAAAATGAAAAAAGAGGCCAAAGATCCCAAACAAAAAAATGAGAGAAAAAGAGAGAAGGGACAATGCTACTATCTTTTTCCACACTTGTGCTTCAAAATAGCACCATGTTCTTCATGATAGAGAGTCTCTTGTTTTGTCACTTCCATATACTAGTGGGAATTTTCATTTTATAACTTGGCTTGTATATTCCAATGACGGGCTTCCTCAAAATTGCCCTAGGTCTTCGTGAGCAAGCAAGTTGGGTGCACACACACTAGTTTTCTTTTTGAGCTTCCATACACTTATAGCTCTAGTGCATCTGTTGCATGGCAATCTCTACTCATTCACATTGATATCTATTGATGGGCATCTCCATAGCCCATTGATACGCCGAGTCAATGTGACCATCTCCTCCTTTTTGCCTCACGACCTCCATCACACTCTATTCCACCTATAGTGTTATATCCATGGCTCACGCTCATGTATTGCGTGAGAGTTGAAAAAGTTTGAGAGAGTAAGAGTGCAAAAACAATTACTTGGCCAATACCGGGGTTGTGCATGATTTAAATTCGTTTTGTGGGGATGATGGAGCATAGCCAGACTATATGATTTTGTAGGGATAACTTTCTTTGGCCTTGTTATTTCAAAAGTTCATGATTAGTTTGCTAGTATGCTTGAAGTACTATTGTTTTCATGTCAATAGTAAACTATTGTTTTGAATCTTACGGATCTGAAAATTCATGCCACAAGAAAGAAGTTACAAAGGACAATTATGTTAGGTAGCATTCCACATCAAAAATTCGGTCTTTATCACTTCCCTACTCGAGGACGAGGAGGAGTTAAGCTTGGGGATGCTTGATACATCTCCAACGTATCTATAATTTTTTATGGTTCCATGCTATTATCTTGTCAACTTTGGATGTTTTATATGCATGAATATGCTATTTTATATCTTCTTTTGGGACTAACCAATTAACTCAGTGCCTAGTGCTAGTTTCTGTTTTTTCCGAGTTTTTTGACCTTTTTCAGAACGGAGTCCAAATGGAATAAAACTTTCGCGATGATTTTTTTAGACCAAAAGAGACCCCCGAAGCTTTGGAAGAAGGCCAGAAGAGCCACGAGGGAGTCACAAGCCCACGAGGCGCCCCCCTAGGCTGCACCTAGCAGGCTTGTGACCTCCTCGTGGGCCCAACCGACGTAATTCCACCGCCATATATTCCTATAAATACATGAACCCCCAAAAAGAAACCTAGATCGGGAGTTCCGCCGCCGCAAGCCTCTGTAGCCACCAAAAACCAATCGGGAGCCCGTTCCGGCACCCTGTCGGAGGGGGAATCCATCTCTAGTGTCCATCTTCATCATCCCGGCGATCTCCATGACGAGGAGGGAGTAGTTCTCCCTCGGGGCTGAGGGTATGTACTAATAGATATGTGTTTGATCTCTCTCTCTCGTGTTCTTGAGATGTCATGATCTCGATGTACCGCGGGCTTTGCTACTATAGTTGGATCCTATAATGTTCTTCCCCCTCTCCCTTCTTGTAATGAATTGAGTTTCCCCTTTGAAGTTATCTTATCGGATTGACTCTTTAAGAACACTTGATGTATGTCTTGCACGTGTCTATCTGTGGTGACAATGGGATATTCATGTGAGTACTTGATGTATGTTTTGGTGATCAACTTGTGGGTTACGTGACATCGGGAACCTATGCATATGGGTTGGCACACGTTTTGACTCTC
Source organism: Hordeum vulgare subsp. vulgare (assembly GCF_904849725.1). Lineage (NCBI taxonomy): Eukaryota > Viridiplantae > Streptophyta > Magnoliopsida > Poales > Poaceae > Hordeum > Hordeum vulgare. The sequence continues at coordinate 47,525,305 of NC_058524.1, forward strand.
CGGTAGAAACTTTGGGGCACTCTTTGAAGTTCTATGTGTTGGTTGAATAGATGATTCTGAGATTGTGTGATGCATATCGTATAATCATGCCCACGGATACTTGAGGTGACAATGGAGTATCTAGGTGACATTAGGGTCTTGGTTGATGTGTGTCTTAAGGTGTTATTCTAGTATAAACTCTAGGATAGATTGAACGGAAAGAATAGCTTCGTGTTATTTTACTACAGACTCTTGAATTGATCGATTAGAAAGAATAACTTTGTGGTGGTTTCATACCCGACAATAATCTCTTAGTTTGTTCACCGCTATTAGTGACTTTCGAGTGACTCTTTGTTGCATGTTGAGGGCTATTTATATGATCCAATTATGTTATCATTGTTGAGAGAACTTCTCTAGTGAAAGTATGAACCCTAGGCCTTCTTTCCACGCATTGCAATACCGTTCGTGCTCACTTTTACTATTAGTTACCTTGCTGTTTTTGTAGTTTCAGATTACAAAAACCTATATCTACCATCCATATTGCACTTGTATCACCATCTATTCGTCGAACTAGTGCGCCTATACAATTTACCATTGTATTGGGTGTGTTGGGGACACAAGAGACTCTTTGTTATTTGGTTGCAGGGTTGCTTGAGAGAGACCATCTTCATCCTACGCCTCCTGCGGATTGATAAACCTTAGGTCACCCACTTGAGGGAAAATTGCTACTGTCCTACAAACCTCTGCACTTGGAGGCCCAACAACGTCTACAAGGAGAAGGTTGTGTAGTAGACATCAGTTAGCGATTATGTATCCTTGTAATCGAGATCTCCATCAATATAGTCAAAGTAGGATGTAGGCTTTTACCTCCATTGCAGGGGCCGAAAGTGGGTAAATCCGTCTCTCGTCCCAAAATAACCCCCTTCGAGTGGCAACACCACGACGATGGCCTCAACACTAAGTCCGATCACGAGGAAATCTGTCGTGCAAAACCACGACACCACTCACTTGCCCCAAGGGAGGGGTTGGGAGGAGTTAACCATCGCGCGCCTTCGACTCGAAACAACACTAGGATTTTAACGAGGAATAGAAATGCTCACATATCCCCACCATGCCTTTTTAATATTCATACAAACAAGAGAAAAACACATCTTAGTACCAATACTTCTACAAATCAACAATGATGCACTCACAGCTTTTTCATATTACCACATCAATATCATTAACCCATAATTTTGATTTATGTGCTACATGATGGTTTTGATTATCACTCATTGAATGCCTATTATTTTTGGACTAGTCTTACAACCCATGCAAATTATGTTACTATTCATTAACTCTTAAACAAATATAAGTGAATATGAGATTGTAAATATTTCTATAAATCTATACGCCACCGTGCTCAAAGAGATCTAAGTGAAGTACTTGAGCCATTGCTAACCTCAAAAGTTATAAATGAAACACATAGAGTATTCTAACAAATCATGATGAATGTGTCACTCTTTTAAATAAGTATGTCTAACAAATGATGATTGTGGCAAACTAGAATTAAAAAAGCAAACTAAACAAATGACGCTCCTAGCAAAACTCATATCATGTGACGAATAAAAATGTAGCTCCAAGTGACATACCGATGGATTGAGACGAAAGAGGGGATGCCTTCCGGGGCATCCCCAAGCTTAGACGCTTGTATCTTCCTAGAATATTACCCTGGGGTGCCTTGTGAATCCCAAAGCTTAGGATCTTGATGCTTCTTATTCCATTGTCCATCTTGATAACGCCAAAAATTTGAAAACTCCAATCACACAAATCTCAACAAAACTTCATGAGATCCGTTAGTATAAGAAACATATCAAATACTTTAGGTACTATTATAAATTTATTCATATTTCATTAGGTACTGTATTCGAACTTCTCCATAGCTTATACCCCCCGATACAATCTATAGCATCATGAAAACAAGCAAACTATGCAAGCAAAAATAGAATGTGTCTAAAACATAACAGTTTGTGATGATCTGAAAAGAACCCATACTTGTGTAAATTCAAACATTCTAAAAAATTAGGACAACCTGTGGAATTTGTACAGACATACTGTCTAAAAATCAGCTTAAAAATACATTCGAGTAAAATAAGAAAAATTCCGCACTCGATGTCAAAGTTTATGTTTTTTGCATTGTATCGATTCTACTTATCATACAAGTCACCCCAAAGGCTTTGCTTGACACAAACACTAATTTTAAACATAAAAACACAATCATTATAGAGGCAATAGTCATTTCATCACACCAAAATAGAAAGTAAAAAATCAAAAATCAAGATAACTATTGGGTTACCTCCCAACAAGCGCTATTGTTTTATACCCTTAGCTAGGCATAATGCATATGATCAAGTGTTGGACCCCTTCATGTCCTTGAAAATTAGCTCCTTCAAAATTTTACTTAATAAATCACCTTTCTCAAATCTAGTTGTAGAGCTCAAGTGTTCAAAAGGATTTATAATATCATTACTCACATCACTATCATCAAAGTGTTCTTCATATAAAACATGGATTTCATGACCGATAAGCACCCTAATAGTGTTGTCTTGCCAATGTTCACTAAACCCTTCACTAATTACTCAATCAATACATTCAAATTTATCACAAGTGTGGGGAAATAAGGATTGTGTTAATTCTTCGGGAAGCACATTCTTCCTCATATTCATATCAAATCTGTGATATTCATTAGATTCCAACCTACGCATAGCATGTGTGTTATGGAGGATCACCTCTATGGGAGGATGTTCAGATTTAATTCCATAGGAGGCAAAAATTTCTTCCTCTTCACGCACAATATAATCAATTCACACATAAAGGATAGTGATAGCAAATTTCTTAATCTCGGGATCGTGCAAGCTAGGGAATCCCAAAAATATATTTGGAAGCATAGGATGGAGATGCACAAATTTTCTTTCCATTTTCAATATAAGCATGGTAATAGAATCCACATAACAACTTGTTTCATCAAGTGTGGATCCTTTAATAAGAGAGGAAACTATTGAATACTCAAAGAATTCTTGGATGGTATACTTTCCAATAATGTTCCCACTGCCCACATGACAAATTTTGGAATTTAGAGTCGTCTGAGCATCACTAGTAGGGACTTGATTTGTAGGAGTATCATGAGTGTAACCAATAAATTTTAGTATTTATTCATCCAGTCACTACCAATATCTTCACTAGCGCTTTCAACGATAACTTTCTCAAATTCAGACATGATAGCAACTTCCAAGCAAACGTGACAATCAAAACAAGCAAAGGAGTAACAATCAAAGATAAAAAAAATTGTTTTTTTAAGAAAGCAAAATATAAAAACAAATAAAAATAAGAACAAGTGAATGATAATTTGTGTGAAGTTAGTCGATAGTTGATGATGATATTCCCCGGCAACGGCACCAGAAATCCTTCATGATACTTCTGATTTGCGTTGGGTTTTCTATGAAGAGGAACGAGTAATTGCAGCACAATACGGATAAGTATTTCCTTCAATTAAGAAAGCAAGGTTTATTGAACCAATAGGAATATCAATCCTCAACCGTGTTCAACGTCTGCACACAAAAGAGCAAGAAACTTGCACCCAACATGGGCAAGAGGGTTCTCAATCCCCTTGAATCATTATTTGCATGCGAATGAGGTGTGTAGACAATTGTAAATTGCAAAATAAAATAAAGACAAATAAGAACAACAAGGTAACGATAAGTTTTTTGAATATATAAGTAAATAGACCCGAGGGCCATAGTGTTCTCTAGTGGCATCTCTCATGAAAGAAATATACGGTTGATAAACAAATTACTGTTAGGCAATTGACAGAAAAGCAGATAGTTATGGATTTTCACGGCAATGATCATGTGTATATAGGCATCAGGTCCATAAGAAAATAGGCTAACTCATGCCTGCACCTACTACTATTACTCCACTTCAAGAGCACTTCTATGCTTGCCTCTCTACTTATTAAGTTCATGTCAAATGGAGTAATGCCTGGAGAATGATGACATGATGTAGACAAAGTAAACTCAATCAATATGAATAAACTCTATCATTTTATCCTTAGTAGCAACAACACAAAGATGTATCATGTACCCTTCTGTCACTGGGATATAGAAACCCGTCAGGTTGAACCCACTACAACACACCTCTCTCACTTAAGAAATATTAAACTACTTGGACAATGCAATTCAATAGATCACAGATATTTACGAAGCTATGATGATCATACAATTAAGACTCATAATAATTTCAGAGAAGATTCAAATACTTTTCATGAATAATCTGAACATAAACCCACAATTCATCGGATCCCAGAAAACGCACCATACAGAAGTATTGCATCAGATAGATCAATGAGAAGATGTGATGACCATTGTATTGAATATCAAGATAGAGAGAGATATCCTCCTAGGTACTAACTAATGACTCGTAGGTCCATGGTGAACTACTCATACATCATCACGGGGCAACAAGGTTGATGAAGAGGCCCTCTGTGATCGATCCTCCTCCGGCAGGGTGTCGGAACGAAGCTCCAGATGGGATCACTGTGGAACAGAGAATTGCGGCGGTGGAAAAAATGTTTCACGATCTTCATTTGGTTTTTGGAATATATGTGAATTAATAGGTCAGAGAACGGAGGTAGGGGCCACCAGGGAGGGACACGCCATTAGGGCACACCGACCCCCCTGGCCATGCCTTGTTGACTTGTGCCCCCTCGTGTGGCCTCTGGTCTTCTCGTGAGGCTTCCGGGTTTTCTTCTAGTCCAGAACAAATCATAAAAATGTCTATGAGCAATTGGACTTTTGTTTGTCACTGTAACATGAAAAATAGAAAAACACGTAGAAAACAACAACTCGCACTAGGCACTAGGTCAATATGTCAGTAGTCAAAAATAATATAAATTGGTAAATTATTACTCAAAAAGTATCCTAGAATGATAATATAATAGCATGGAACAATAAAAAATTATAGATACGTTGGAGATGTATCACACCCACATATCAAGTTATCAAAGTAACGAACGTGAATCAACTCAACATGATGAACATGACTGGACAGTAATTCCCATGTGTCCTCGGGAGCGCTTGCCTCATATAAGAGTACTTTCCGACATGTCTTTAGATATAAAAAGGATTGGGCTACCTTGTTGCACACTTGCTACTATTATTACTTGTCACTTGTTATGAATTACCTTGCTGCAAAAACTATCTATGACTGTTACTTACAACACTTGCAGAGAAGACCTTGCTCAAAATTGCTTGTCATTTCCTTCTACTCCTGGTTGGGTTCGATACTCTTACTTATTTAAAGGACTACGATTGATCCGCTATACTTGTGGGTCATCGAAAGTTTTCATCATGTTTTATGAGACGAAGCCGCCACCACCTCATGTTCTTCCTCGGGAGAGCTGATGTGGAGTCCATTTGGGGCTACGAAGCGGGGGATTTGTCATGATAGTCATGACCAACTCTTCTCCATCAACACCACCATGATTCTCACCATAAGGAGTGAGTAATTCATTTGTAGGATTGTTGGACGGTGATGGGATTGGATGAGATTTATCATGTAATTGAGTTATTTTTATAGGACTTGATCCCTAGTATCCACTATGTTTTGAGATTGATATTGCTATGACTTCTCTATGCTTAATGCTGGTCACTAGGGCCCGAGTGCCATGATTTTATATCTGAACCTTTTATGTTTCCATGAATATGAGAGTGTTTTGGATCCTATCTTGCAAGTTGTATGCACCTATTATGTGTCATGATCCACATACCCCAAGGTGACAATAATTGGGATTCTTTCTCGTGATTACCGTAGCTTGAGGAGTTCATGTATTCTATATATGTTAAAGCTTTGTTCTAGTTCTCGATTATAAGGTGGTCGTAATATCCCTTAGTTTCCTTATCGACCCTGTGTAGGATCCGAAGTAGGTCTAGAGGGGGGTGATTAGACTACTTGACAAATTAAAACTTAGCCTTTTCCACATTTTAGTTGTGGGCCAGTTTTAGCAATTATGACTAGTCAAGTTCACCCTACACATGCATATCTAAGAGTATAGCAGCGGAAAGTAAAGACATGCAAATGTAATATAGAGGGTAGGGAAGGAAGATCAAACACAAAGGTTGACACGATGATTTTTAGCGTGGTTCCGATAGGTGGTGCTATCGTACGTCCACGTTAGTGGAGACTTCAACCCATAGAAGGTAATGGCTGCAAGAGTCCACGGAGGGCTCCACCCACAAGGGGTCCACGTAGAAGCGGCCTTGTATATTCCATCATGGCTTACGCCCACACAGGACTACCCTCACTCACGGTAGATCTTCAGAAGTAGGTGATCTCCTTTCCCATACATACTTCTTGGTTCAACTCCACAACACGAAGTAGTAGGCGCCCAAGATACATCTAACCAATCTAGCAGGCATCACCCTCCAAAAGGTAATAGATGCGGTAGAATGATGAACTTCTTGCTCTTGTGCTTCAAAAGATAGTATCCCCAACACTCAATCACTCTCTCACAGATTTGGAATGGGTTGGAGTGATTGATCTTGTGGAAGGCAACTTGGGGAGACTAGAGATCAAGTTTCAAATGGTCGGATTGCAATCTCTTGATCTCCACACATGAGTAGGTGGCTCTCTCTCTGAAAAATGGATATGGCAAGTGTAAGTGTGTTCTGAGTGCTTCCTCTACGAATGAGAGGAGGTGGAGGGGGTATATATAGGCATCCCCCAAAATCCAACCATTACAACATTATTGCGCAGCTCGGTGACACCAAAAAGAATCTCGGTGGTACCGAGTTGCACTAAATGTGCCAACTTTTGAATTCTCGGTGAGACCTATATATGAATCTCGGTGGTACCGATACGATGATCTAGACGATTTTCCAAATCTCGGTGAGACCGTTTCCATTCTCACAAATTCTGATTCCTAGAATTTTCTCAGCAGAAAGTTGGTCACATGCCTTCGGTGGCACCGATGTGAAACTTGGTGGTACGAAGACATTAGGGTTTGGCAAAGGATCTCTCACTCGAAAAATCGGTAAGGCCGACTGGAAAAGTTGGGTGCACCAATTTGTCTTGTTTGGCTTGGGACAGAGATATTTGTGGGAGAATGTGTGAATATTTTTGGTGGCTATTGATACGTCTCCGTCGTATCTACTTTTCCGAACTCTTTTTCCCTTGTTTTGGACTCTAATTTGCATGATTTGAATGGAACTAACCCGGACTAACGCTGTTTTCAGCAGAATTGCCATGGTGTTGTTTTTGCGCAGAAATAAAAGTTCTCAGAATGACCTGATAATTTACGCAGATTTTTTGTGGAATATATAAGAAATACTGGCGCAATAATCAGCGGAGGAAGTGGAGCGTGGAGCCCACAAGCCCACCAGGCGCGACCCCCCTGGCCGCGCCTGGCAGACTTGTGGGGCCCACAACGCTCCACCGCCTCCAATCTCAGCTTTATTTAGTCCGTCTCGCCCGGAAAAAAATCAAGGAGAAGAGTTCATCGCGTTCTACGATACGGAGGCACCGCCACCTCCTGTTACTCCTCTGGAGGGCAGATTTAGAGTCCGTTGTGGGCTTCGGAGAGGGGAAATTGTCACCATCGTCATCATCAACCTTCCTTCATCGCCAATTCCACGATGCTCTTCACCGTTCGTGAGTAAGCTCATCGTAGGCTTGCTGGACGGTGATGGGTTGGATGAGATCTATCATGTAATCGAGTTAGTTTTGACGGGGATTGATCCCTAGTATCCACTATGTTCTCAGATTGATGTTGCTACTACTTTCCATGCTTAATGCTTGTCACTAGGGCCCGAGTGCCATTATTTCAGATATGAACCTATTATGTTGTCGCCAATATATGTGTGTTCTTGATCCTATCTTGCAAGTTGTAGTCACATACTATGTGTTATGACCCGGCAACCCTGGAGTGACAATAGCCGGAACCACTCCCGGAGATGACCATAGTATGAGGAGTTCATGTATTCACCAAGTGTTAATGCATTGGTCCGGTTCTTTATTAAAAGGAGAACCTTAATATCCCGTAGTTTCCATTAGGACCCCGCTGCCACGGGAGGGATGGACAATAGATGTCATGCAAGTTATTTTCCCTAAGCACGTATGACTACATACGGAATACATGCCTACATTAGATTGACGAACTGGAGCTAGTTACATATCTCTCCGTGTTATAACTGTTGCATGATGAATAGCATCCGGCATAATTATCCATCACCGATCCAATGCCTACGAGTCTTTTACTACACTACAAGAAATATGCTCATACATGATATTTTTTAAGACGTCGTTGATGAATTCGTCATAAATCTATGACGATTTCATCCGAGATTGTCGTAAATCATTTGAGGGGATCAAATATACATATAAATTACGATGATGTGAGTAAAAAACATCGTAACTGCATAATATGAGATAGTCATAACTTTTACGACGATTATAAAAATGTCGGAACATGTTCTAACTATGTTGACATGTCACTCGTGGGTCCATTCTATGCCACGGGCCAAATCCGCCTAGTTTGTGAAGCAACCTACTATTCTGTCATTCCAAAAATTCTTGAAAAATTCTCATAAATACTTTGGATCATATATTCCTCAAATTTGTTAAAACCCTTCCTTCCATAGTTTAAAAATAATCAGCAATATTCATTTTCCTATTCTGTTCAGAATAGCACTTTGTGAAGGAAGTGCTATTTCTATTTTTTTGATTGCCCTCAAAATTGTTGGGCACTCTTTCCTATCCAAATCATTGCCTCATGAAAACTTTCGTAAGAATTTTCCTAGTAAATCTTTCTCAGAAAATTTCCAAAGTTTGTATTCAGTTGACAACTTTGTGAAGGAAGTACTAGCTAGGAATATCTTGATGAGTTGAATTTTTTCCACATCTTCTATATGGCAAAACCATAGCTCTCCACAAAATTTCAGCCACATGTAACAAATCCATGTGAGCTCAGCATCCAATCTTTGTTTCTAGTAATATTTTCAGTTTGTGAATCAACTACATTTACATTGCTTTATAGTTGATGAAAATTTACCACGGAATAAAACTTACCATATAACATAACTCCACCAAATTTTAGCTCATTTAATTCGGCAAGTTTCCGTCAATATTTTTCCCAATATTCTGTTTAGTAGAGAGCATTGTAAAAGAAGTACAATTTTTGTTTATCCAAAATTTATGAAATTATTACACTGCCTTAATGTGCCCAAGTTATCATCCTCCTTCAAATTTAAGCTCAATCCAAGCATGTATGTGAGCCTAGTTTCAATTACCATTTTCTGTCTGGATTAACACATTGTGAAGGAAGTGTCACTTTGGCATGTCCAAATGATATAAACAATTTACAGTGCCTTCATATGCCTTCAGTGCATGTAGCTACTATCGATGGAAGCAATGATATACGTTGAGTGATTGATTTCAATCACTAGACAGGTAGAGTGCAAAGCGAGAACATCGTCTGAACAAGAGAACAGAAGCAACGATTGATGGGAAGAACATAAGAACATCATGGTGGATTCACGAGGACACGGATATATACGGCGCCACCGGTTGCCGAGATTCATGTGCACAAGAAGACAAGCACGCCATGGCTTCAGGAAGAAGGCAGTTAGAGATTTACCGACGCCCAACCATACAATGGCGAAAGAGGTGTCAATAGCCAGCGAATTCCACGCGAATCGCCCGTCTACAGATTTAGCGACGGCCTCCTCCTTCTCTCTCCTCCATGTCATCTAAAATCCTAACTGTCATTCCTTATAGAGAGCTGACTGTACATCATTGCACATGCCCTTAGAGATTATTTTAAATGACACATGTCTTGACCAATCAGAATAGAGTCCACGGATCACCGTATTGAAAATGATCTGAGCCGTCCAAGTCGTACAGATCGAACGACCCACACCCCCTCACCCTCTCACCCACCCAACTCCTCTCTCTCCCCCGCACAACCAACCCTAGCCCATCCAGATCGAACAGCCCTCCTCCTCCCTTCCAGATCGCAGCCGCCACCTCCTACCCACCGTCCCACCCATCCTCTGCACCTCCGCTCGTCGCGCCCTTCCTCCGCTGCTCCACCCCTCCGCCGTCGCCGCCCAGTACCCCTCCACCTCCTCGGTGTGCCACAGTGCCCCTTCCTCCTCCTCCTCGGCGTGGCGCGGCGACAATGCCTCCGCTGGCCGGGGGGCCGCGGTGCGCGCGAGAGTGGCGGGGGCAGCCGCGCCGGTGACCGAGGCGACGGCGGCCGAGGGATGCTGCAGGCAGGAGGCCCCCGCCGCACCGACGGGATCTCGACCTGTACCTGAACCCAACCAGCGAGTCTCCTCCCTCGCCATGGCGAAGCCCTCGCCGCCGCCGCTTCCCAACTCCGGCCTCCGCATCCTCCTCGCCAAGGACCGCACGACCACTTCTTCTCCCTCCGCGCCCGCGGTCGTCTCCAGCCATGCCGACCGCGACCGCATAATCGTGAGCCCCCTCCCTCCCCCCATCTCATACCCTAGGCGCTTCGGCGCGATGTGCTCTAGACCGGGAGGATGATAGGCCGCCAATTCGGATGGGAATTTCCCTAAACTCGAATCATTTGCTCGGTCGCAGGGAGTGTTCCGAACCGTGTTGTCTAGGAATGAAGCCCCTGAAGCTTTCGCCCTCCAGGCAGTTCAGGAGGCGATTAAGCCTCAGGCATGTATGTACCGCACAACTAGAATTTTTGTTAGATGATATCAGTCATGTTCCGATTTACTGTATGTATTTGGTAATCCATGAGCTGTGATGTGTTATAAATGCATAGGCATGTAGTTTTAAGCCGGTTTCTCATCTGATTTGGCAGAAGCAAACCGTGCTGGTTCTAGAGGAGAACCAGACCTTGGAGAATGCTCTTTGAAGGTTGCTGCGGGAACTTGTAGTAATCTTCTTTGACGCAAATTGATGTGCACATTTTCAGTTTTCTGACGGCGGCGAGGAGGCCAACATCGGAGTCGTCTGCATCGTGAAAGCTCGGGCCGGTCGCGGACCGGCGAGCAACCCCCAGAACTTGTATGCAAAGGTGAGCTGAACGCATGTGCATCCCCGCGCGTCAATTCAATGTGACTGTTTCAGTGGACTGGTTCAGACTTCTGTTTTGTCCAATGCAGAGAAGAAGGGAGAAGATCAACGAAAAGCTTCGGGTTTTGCAGAAGCTAGTGCCCAACGGAACCAAAGTGAGTCCATCCTCTTTTGCCTACTCTATGTATGAAGTAAACTCCTTTTCAAAAA